>NC_057862.1:185760311-186101561 GCF_019393635.1 Dromiciops gliroides
CAGAACTGGGGCAGACCCGCACAGAGGGGCAGCGCCAGGCACAGGAATACGAGGCCCTGCTCAACATTAAGGTCAAACTGGAAGCAGAGATCAACACCTATCGAAACCTGCTGGAGGATGGGGAGGACTTCAATCTTGTACATGCCTTGGACAGCAGTGGCAGTTCCTTGCATAAGACCAGCACTCGGAGGACTGTAGAAGGCAAAGTGGCGGCCGAGACTAATGACACCAAGGTCCTTCGGCGTTAGGGCCATAAGCTGAAGACCTGGGCTGAGGCAGGAAGTTAATAAAGGCTCTTTGGTCACCCAGCAAAAAACAAAAACAAAAACAAAAACAAAAAAAAAAACTTAGATATTGTATTTCAAGAAATAATGAAAAGTTCCCAGTTTTATTATAACCAGAGAGGAAAGTAAAGATAGAAACAGTATACCAAGCATCCCTGAAAGAAACTCCCAAAGAAAAGTCTCAAGGATGCCATAGCCAAATTACATAGATTCTGGGTCAAAGAAAAAATACAATAAGCACATAGAAAGAAGGACTGAAAATAGCAATGAACCAGTCTATTATAAATGAGAGGAGATCTGAGAATACAAAATTTCAGAAGGCAAAATATATAGGATTATAATCAAGAATAACTCATCCTGGGGCAGCTAGATGGTGTAGTGGTTAAAGCGCTGGCCCTGGATTCAGGAGTACCTGAGTTCAAATCCAGCCTCAGACACTTGAAACTTACTAGCTGTGTGACCCTGGGCAAGTCACTTAACCCCCATTGCCCCTCCAAAAAACAAACAAAAAAAACCCCAAGAATAACTCATCCTGCAAAGTTGTGTATGAACCTAAATTGAAAAAATTTTTTTTTTAATAAAATAGAGGACATTTAAGCATTTATGCTGAAAAGAACAAAGCTGAATAGGAATTTTGAAATACTAAGTCAAGAGAAATCTAGAAAAAATAAATTTATTTGAGCAATTGAAAGGAACTGCATGATGAGATAGTGCTAACATTATAACAGGTAGAAAAGGAAAAATAAGTGTCACTTTAAATAAGTGTCATCTTCAAAGAGTATTGGGAGACAAAGTAAGATTAACAAAGGACCTAGGGGTGAATTGATTCTGTTAGAAATTTTTGAAGAGGGGAGAGAAAAAGGAGGGTAATAAAAAGAATATACTAGTGAAGAAATAGAGTAGAAATTGTTATTTCTTATCATTGGGATACACACAGTATTATATATAATATTAATTAATATTATATAATATTAATTTAATAAATTATATAATATTAATTAATAAATGCTTACTGCCAAAAAAATACACAAATTAGAAGGAAGCATAAACAAATAAGACAGCTTTGAAAGTAAACTCTAGAATTTATTTTACCTTTTTTAAAGCAATTAGTAAGTTCATGGATTCATACACAATCATTTTTGTTCCCCTGTGTACATGGAAATACCGTTTTTTTGTCAGAGTTTAGAATAATAATTGCAATTAACGAAATAAAAATAAGTGGAAAGGAAATATAAATAAGCATGGCATATGAAAATGAAGGTAGATTTCTAAACTTTCTGTCACCTCTTTGGACTTCATTAAGTACCTTTTCATGGTGAGCTAACAAGCTGGAATTCATTTATCCTAAAATTCAATTCAATTTATTAAACAGAGGTGGAGCCAAGATGACAGAGAAAAGCCATGAAGTTGCCTGAGCTCTCCCAAGTTTCCCTCAAAAACAACATTAAATCAAGCCTCTAAATGGATTCTGAAACTACAGAACCTACAAAAAGACAGAGACACAATCTTCCAACTTGAGATAATTTAGAAGACTTCAAGAAAGGATGGTCTCACCTGGGCAAAAGGGGAGCTCAGCACAGCTCAGATAACACAGCATAGAAGGGGTCTGGGCAAATCATCAGGAAGCTCTTGGCCACAGCAGAGCAACTGAGGCCCCTTGATCCTGGCTCAGAAAGCTGGTGGTGTAGCAGGACAGTTGTGAGATCCACCAGCACTAGCTGAGAGGGCAGGCTGCCAGCTCAAAGGCCACCCATGGGACAGGATTTTAAAAATCAATTGAGAGAGGTAGAAGAAAAAATGGGGAGAGAAATGAAAGCAACACATGAAAATTATGGAAAAAGAATCAGAAGCTTGGAAAAAGCAGTTCAAAGATTGACTGACAAAAACAATTCCTTAAAAAATTAATTTGGCCAAATGAAAAAGGGGGTGCAAAAGCTTACTGAAGAAAACAATGCCTTAAAAATTCTAATTGGACAGATAGGAGCTAATGACTCCATGAGACACCAAGAATCAGTCAAACAGAATCAAAAGAATGAAAAAATAGAAAAAAATATGAAATACCTCATTGGGAAGACAACTGGCCTGGAAAAAAAGATCCAGGAGAGACAATTTGAGAATTATTGGACTACCTGAAAGCCATGGCCAGGAAAAGAGTCTAAACATCATATTTAAGGAAATTAGCAAGGAAAACTGCCCTGATATTATAGAATCAGAGGATAAAATTGTCATTGAAAGAATCCACCAACCACCTCCTGAAAGAGACCCCAAAAAGAAAACTCCAAGGAACATTGTAGCCAAATTCCAGAATTATCAGGTGAAGGAGAAAATACTCCAAGCAGCCAAAAAGAAGCAATTTAAATATCATGGAGCCACAGTCAGGATTTACACAGGACCTGGCAGCTTCAACATTAAAGGATCGCAAGGTTTGGAATATGATATTCCAGAAGGCAAAGGAGCTTGGATTGCAACCAAGAATCAAATACCCATTGTTCTCTTTCAGGGGAAAATATGGACATTTAATGAAATAGAGGACTTTCAAGTGTTCCTGATGAAAAGACCAGAACTGAATAGAAAGGTAAATGGGGAAAAAAAATTATTCAATAAGGTTACACTGTTTACATCCCTATACCCCTACACAGGAAGACAATACTTATAACTCTTTTTTTTTTTTTTTTGGTGAGGCAATTGGGGTTAAGTGACTTGCCCAGCGTCACACAGCTAGTAAGTGTTAAGTGACTGAGGTTGGATTTGAACTCAGGTACTCCTGAATCCAGGGCTGGTGCTCTATCCACTGTGCCATCTAGGTGCCCCAATACTTATAACTCTTGAGAACTGTATATCTATTTGGGCAGACAGAAGGAATATACACAGAGGGTATAAATATAAATTGTCTTTGATGTGATGATATAAAGAAAATTAAGGGGTGAAAAAAAGTAGTTTATGGGAAGAAGAGGAAAAAGGAGGTATAATGATGTTAATTACATCATATGAAGAGGTGCAAAAAACCCATTACACTAGAGGGAAAGAAGGGAGGGGTGAGCATTGTTTCAATCTCTCATCAGATTTGGTTCAAAGAGGGAATAACATATATGGTTCATTTCAATTTATTAAACAGACTTAATTTTCTACCAAACATACTACTCCAAGTTATATGCTTTCTATTTCCAGGTACTTGGAATGTAGAATGCTACTTTAGAAGAATGCTGTAAACTTGGTAAAGGCATTCAATAATAATGGCAGCAAATGTGACTGATTTTTTTTTTCACAGAACTTCTCCCCTAAAAAAAGAATTGCTTTTTTAAAAAAGTTCATGCTATGTACTTGTTAGAATTCCCAAATTTCCTAGGTCCCACTGAAAAATATAAGAATGGTTTTGATTTAAGACAATGAATGGGTGATAGTGTCATATAAGATTTGTTCGCATTTTAAAACTGTCTTTAGAATGACTTATAACTAGCATGCAGTCCAGGGGGGAAAAGACATGATTAAAATTGGGATTCACCATAAATTAAAAAGAGATTGCTTTGGTTATGGCATGTTAGGTTATCTGAACAGAGTAACTGTGTTTTAAAATATGAAGCATAAATGCTAAGTGATATCCTTACATAACTCTCCAGATTTGATGGGATGAGCTTCGGCTTAGAAAGGATTCCCTTTCAGTTAAGAATAACATTACATGAATATATATATTCATAGTATTAAGTACTACACATATATTTCATGGCAAATGTTTTGAATAGGCAAACCATGCAAATATATTCTTGTATCAGGCACCAACAAAGGTTTTATTACCATACTGATATTTGATGAAAAATGATGAATTGTACTATAGCTATTAAAGTAGATTAAACATACAAAATTTTAAGATTTCTATAGCAAAAATTATGCTAGATTTTGGAAAGATAGGTATTTTTACTAGGAAAAAAATTTCAATTTTCCTTCATAAGAAAAATTTATGTGTTATGTTTAGAGATATGAATATAAGTTTGGAACTGGTAAATTTATCACAGACTTGTAGAGGAAAGGAAATCTAGTTTATCTTTTACTCAAAGGCATAAACCATTCCAGACTATCCCATTGTTAAATATGTTGGGGAAAGGAGAAGCCTCAGCTTTTTTCACTAATATGTTCTAAACACACACAATTCCTAAAAAAGGAAGTCCTTCCTTAAAGATACTCACTCCCCATCCTCTAGGTTTTGAAATAGACTTCCCCCTGTTAAGATAAAGAATAGGCAGCCACTACACTATATCTAATATAACTAATATGTTTTAAGGTTGGCTCAGCAGCTCACTTTCAAAAGGTATTTGCTACACACATAAAGGAAAATCAGAAAACCTTTGTTCAATAGTGAGGAAACATTAAAGTAGTCAGCTTTAAGATGAGAGAATTCCCTTCATTGAGAAGTGAAAGAAAAGTCCATTTTGTTCACTCTTATTTCTTGCCTCCCAAAGTCAAATGTGATCTAATCATTAGACAGTGGGATGGACCCATTGCTGTAAACTTGGTAAAGGCAATGATGATGGTAGAAAATGTGGCTGAGGAATTAGCAGCCACAAAGTTAAAAAATTGTCATTGGATCTAGATTTTCTTCTTGTTGATCAGTCATCCCAACTCTTTGTGAATCTTTGGACCATAGCACTCCAGTACTATCCATGAGGTTTTCTTGGCAAAGATATTGGAGTGGTTTGCCATTTCCTCTTCCAGTGAATTAAGGCAAACGGCAGTTAAATGACTTGCCCAGGATCACACAGCTAGTAACTCTCTGAGGCTGGATTTGAACTCAGGTCTTCCCAACTTCAGGCCCAGCACTTTATCCATTGAGCAATCTAGCTGCCCCTATTTTTTAGATTTTTCTTAGAAACAGGCATTTTTAGTTAGAGAAGTAATAATTAGTTTCATCAACAATTTACTGTTGTCTTGAGGGCAGGTTATCTTATGAGTGTCATAGAGGAGGGACTGAGAGATCTATAGTAATTTCAAGGATTTTGGATGATATAAGATAAGATCATAATTTAACAGTGATAATAAGCTGAAATTAAGACTCAACACCATGTAAGTTCAATCCATTCATGAAGAAAATAAAAATCACTAGATGTCTAAGGCACTTGATAGGTATTATGGAGAGCATGAAGGAACATAAAGCATAGTAGGAAAGAGAAGTCATAGAAGTCAGTAGCAGTACAGGAAGTGCATCATCAAGTGTCTGATAAGTGCTATAGACAATTTGTGCTAAAGGATTTCAGAGAAGTGATTTCTGAGATTATTATGGATTTAAATATTTCTGGCAGGACTTCACAGAAGGGATTTTAAATAGACCTTTGACAGATAACGGTAAGAGGAAAGGGGATTCCAACTAAGCAGGACCCCAAACTTTATATCCAAGGATTGACTCCCTTTCTACCACAATGAATATATAAAACAATTAGAAAAGAAATCAATTTGTCCAAATTAGTAGCAAAATAGAAGTCAGAGGAAGTATCCATATAATAATATATGCCAAGAATACATAATTGCTCTCTAATTGAGAGCAAAGTAACAGCTCAACCAAGTGAGAGTTCTACATCTCACCAAAGGGGAAGTTCCCTAAATCTCTAGTGAAGCAAGCCTGAGACAACAATGTGATAGAGCCTGCTAGCTCCTCTCATGTCTTCCCAGAGTCTTTGCCTTCAGCAACCCAAAGTAGGATTGGTATCTTCCATCTTTTCTCTCAAACCTGGAAGCCAGAAATACCCAAAGCAACCTTAGGGCCCAAAGTTACTTGAAGAAAATTGTAAGGAGATGGAACAGTTCTCTTTTAACCTTCGAAAACTCCATCCTGTTCTTTATACAGATATGGGACATTGATCTCCACTTATAAAGAGAGTCCCATACCAAAGGGCTTTGGAATCAGGATTACATTAACAAAAAGAAAAGCGGTGTTAAGGAAAAAGAAAAATGGCTAAGATGTGATGAATTCCTCAATACTTAGTGTTCCTTCTTTGCCTCTACTGTGCCAGTTTCCAGTTAAACATTCCTTTTCTCCATCCTAGGCACATCTATTCATAACTCACTTCTTAATAGCTGCCTTCTAAAGTTGTGGTTTTCTTCCCCCCTCCAAGGCAATGCCCAAAGCCTGGAGTACCATACTCTCCCTTTACTTCCAGTCTCTTGAGTGCCCTCTCTCAACATTTAAACAGATCTGAAACCCCAGAACTTCCAAGAATTTTCCTGCAAGTTAGATAGAAGCTGATAGTTTCTCCTTATACCTCCTTTGAGTTGGGCATAAAAACAATAATTTTGTCTTCCTCACTTGTTTCACACATAAACACACCTATATGCCTCTTTCCAGCATAGGTTCCATAGATCTCTATCCACACACACCTTTGGTTTCTAGGAGTATTTTTTAATAACTCCAACTAACATTGACTACCCAGTAGACAAATTTTACCTGTCTGAATGAATTTGATTTGCAACAGTCCACACTCAAATTTGGGTTTCAATGAAGATGGGGAAAAAAGGGGAAGCTGTGGTTTAATATCTCAATCAATCTCATTCATTTCCAACATGACAATTCAAAGACTTTATAATTGGTATGATTTTATTAATCTCCAGCTATTAACAAAGTGAACATTTGCCAGAACATTTTATGAAAGGCAGAATTGACGAACAGCAGTCTCCCCTATCCTAAGGCTATGGTGCTGTCAAAAATTGACAATGGAAACACAAACAATAAAATTAATCTGTAATTTGGAATCCCTGGCCCATCCAAAAGTGATACTGGGAAATAGTTATAATATAAACCATAAATATTATGTAAACTCCAGCATTCATGAGTATAATGCAATATTATTTATATATCTACACATTATATATATATATATATACATATGTATTTATACACAATGATTACAACACAAGCCATATAAATATTGTGTAAATTACAGCAGGTGGATAAAGTAATATCATTTATATATTATATATGTGTGTATATATACACACACACACACACAAATATCATAGGAATACTTTACTAATTATTGTCTCATTTGATCCTCACAATAACTCTGGGACATAAGTGCTATTATTTTCCCTGTTTTACAGATGCTGAAACTGAGGCAACTAGAAGTTAAATAGTTTGCCCAGGCTCACACAGCTAGTAAGTGCCTGAGACTGGATTTGAACCCAAGTCTTCCTGACTTTAGACCTAGTACCCCATTTATCATGCCACCTAACTTCCAGGTAATAGTGGTGATAAATGTCCTGAACTTGTATTAATGAACCTAGGAAGGATAATTGTTCTTTGGCTCACAGAAACAGAAACATGAACCATCTTCCAAGGTTTGATTATCAGATGATTGGATCATAAAAGATGAAATTAAACAATGTTGAACATAACCAGAAAATCAATCCAGAAAATGTTTAAAAGCTTCTACTATGTGTCCTCTGCTAAGTACCTGAGGCATAGAAAGAAAAACAAAAAGTGCTCTAGCTCTCAAGAAGCTTACTTTCTACTTCTAGCAGTAAGCACATTTGAGGAGTAAGGAAAGAGAAGGAAGGGAAAAGGGAGAAACACAAACAGACAAAGAGACAGATAGAGACAGAAGCAGAGAGATGGAGACAGAGAAACATTAACGACTCAAAGGATCCTATATTGAGAGCTGGAGGTGTGTCCTTAGAATTCATCTAGAACAACCTCTCATTTTATAGGCAAAGATGGGGCCCAGATGATAGGCCAAGAGGCTTTCCTGAGGTCATGCAGGTAGGAAGTATCAGAATCAGGCTCTGAACCCCAGTCCCCAATTCCAAAGCTAGCATTTTCCCAAGAAACCATGGATTCTAAAGAGTCCAGTGATAAATGTCCTGCTCCAGTGCTTCATTACAGTATGGAAATAATCATGAGTTTTAAGACACTATGTCTGAAAGGACAAATTCTAACAGGGTCTACCAAAAAATAGGGGCTTAGAACATGGGTCCGTGTCTGGTGTCTGAGGAGAAATTTTGTGAAGTGTAGGGAAGCTTATCTCCAGAGGGTTGTGTCTTAGGTGACAATTTTTTTTTTCCCTCAACAACAAACATTTATTTTATTTTTCCCAGTTACATGTAAGGGTAATTTTCAACATTCATTTTCATAAGATTTAGAGTCTCAAATTTTTTTTCCCTCCCTCCCTTTCCTCCCCACCTCCCTCCCTTTCCTACCCCCTCCACAAGACAGCAATCAGGTTATTTATGTACAATCCACAAGTGCTCTTTTTTTATCAGTTCATTCTATGGGGTTGGATAGTAAGCTTCATCATTAGTCCCTTGGGATTGTCCTGGATCATTGCATTGCTGAGAGTAGTTAAGTCATTCACAATTGATCATTGAACAATACTGCTGTCACTATGCACAATGTCCTCCCAGCTCTGCTCACTTCACTATACATCAGTTCATGAGTCTTTCCAGGTTTTTCTGGGATCAACCTGTTTCTCATTTCCTATAGCCCAAGACCATTCCACCACAATCATATACCACAGCTTCTTCCCTCATTCCTCAATTGATGGGCATTCCCTTGATTCTCAATTCTTAGCCTCCACCAAGAGTTTCTATAAATATTTTTGTACAATTTTCTCCCTTTTCTCTTTTTCATGATTACTACTGTTAACTGTTTCTCTTCCATCCTATTCCCTTCTCCATGATATTTATTCTATTATCCATCTTCTCTCATCCTATCCCTCTTCAAAAGGGATTTGCTTCTGTCTGTCCCCTCCCCCAATCTGCCCTTCCTTCTTTTGCCCCTCTCTCTTTATCCCCTTCCCCTCCTATTTTCCTTCAGTGTTAGAGAGATTACTCCACCCAGTTGAGTGGGTATGTTATTCTTTCCTTGAGTCAATTCTAATGAGATTGAGGTCTTTGAGCCAGTTCTGATGAGTGTTTGGCTCATTTACTGCCCAGATTAAACAGATTACTCCACCCAGTTGGGTGTGTGTATATGTGTGTGTTAATCCCTCCTTGAGGCAACTCTGATGAGTTTAAGGTCTTTGAACCTTTTCTGATGAGTATAAAATTCATTTACTGCCCTGCCTTAGGTGACAAATCTTAAAGTGAGAGGATTATAGCTCCAGAGATGGAAAGGTCATGTAAGCATAAACTTCTCATTTGACAAGTGAGGAAACTGATGCCTAGGAAGTTTCAGTGACTAGTCCAATGTCACACAGGTAGCCTCAATGCCTGATGAACTTAGTAGAATGAAATGCAGAATTAAAGGTTCTCTTCAAACATATCTCCAATGCATCAACTCAATTAATACAAGATTTTATGAGATATGGCTCAGAAGAGCATTTGTTTTCAACACTCTATTTTGTAGGTTATATATGTATAATTATGTAAAATATTACATTAGTCATTAAGTACAAGAAAACTCAAATAAAAGAAAAAATTAAAGAAATAAAGTGAAAAATAGCATGCTTCAGTTTGTGTTCAATCAATATCAGTTCTTTCTTTGGAGGTGGATAGTATGCTTAGTCCTTTGGGATTGTCTTAGGCCATTGTATTGCTGAGAATAGTTGTCATTCACAGTTCTTCATCAAACAATATTGCTGTCACTGTGCACAATATTCTCCTGGCTCTGCTCACTTCACTATACTTCAGTTCATCCTTATCATTTCTTATGGCTCAATAATATTCCATTACACATACTACAGCTTGTTCAGTCATTCCCTGAATGATAGGTATTCCTTTGATTTCCCTTTCTTAGCCACCACAAAAAGAGCAGGTATAAATATTCTTGTAAAAATAGGTCTTTTTTTTTTTCAGGGGATGTTTTTGGGATATAAACCTAGCAGCGGTATTGCTGGATCAAAGGGTATGCACAGTTTTATAGCCCTTTGAGCATAGTTCTAAGTTGCTCTCCAGAATGTCTGGATCAGTTCACAACTCCACCAATAGTGAATTAGCATCCCAGTTTTCTCACATCCTCTCCAACATCAAACATTTTCCTTTTTTTTCAACAGTCTATTATCAAATCAAATAAAGCCACAGAACGTATCACCTAATGGCCAACCTTCTGGTGATAGGACTTAATAGTTGGCTGACACTGTCTCTGAGCCCATACACAAAGACTTTCAAGTCTGGTAGAGGCTGCTGGCCTTCATGATCTTCTGGGAAAGCTTTCAAGAACCCATGATTCCCTACAAACCACAATGAGACATAAGGTTAGCACTTTATTGAGTAGATATTTGGTAAATGAACAGATGGTAATTCCTATTTCACTTAGTGCTTTATCCTCCACTGTAAGACCCTGTTAACCTCCATTAAACGAACATCACATTTTCCATGACATAACCAGATTGGTCAAGTTAAACTCAACATACATAGGTTATATAATTATGAAATGTATCTGGCATGTCTTAAATCATAAAATAGTTC
Organism: Dromiciops gliroides; assembly: GCF_019393635.1. Taxonomy (NCBI): domain Eukaryota; kingdom Metazoa; phylum Chordata; class Mammalia; order Microbiotheria; family Microbiotheriidae; genus Dromiciops; species Dromiciops gliroides. The sequence goes on from NC_057862.1 coordinate 185,770,982, forward strand.
ATTTCCCAAGATATTTTCCATGTTGTGAAAGAAGTGTTAGGATTCTAAAGTGTAACCATGCAACAACAAGCTTAGCTGCTCAGATAACAAATACAGCAGAGAGGGGGGGGGAAAGCACACTTAGAGGCCCTGTGACTGTAATTTATTTAGATGTAGAGTGCAATTCATTCTTTCAAATCGAATCTTTCTTCAACACTTTCCACCAGAATGAACTGCTCTTCTATAATGACTCTGAGTAACTCACCCATATTTCAACAGAGTTCTTTGTCAAATTCTAACCTTCATCTACATATGATACAGTTCTACACAGTTGATTTTTCTTCTCTCTCAGTTTAACCCAGTGAGACTTTGACAGGGTGAAGATTTTAGGATCAATACCCAAAATAGTAAAGTGATAATGATTGCAGCAATAATAACAAAATATAGATGAGGTGACTACTTCATTGCTATTAGTTTTCTAACATAGGCATGGGAACATAGTTGGGAGAAAAGAAAATTTGAATCTTAGATTTTGATGATTGAAAGAAAAAATTGGAAGTGTTCTGTTTAGCACTCATTGTAGCCTTTCCTGATCTAAACCATTCTCATTCTCACCCTCCAAGCCCCTCTGAGATGACTATCCATTTATACTCTGTATTTCTTGTATGTACATAGTTATTTGCATGGTGTATTTGCATCAATGGAATATGGGCTCATTGGGGACAGAGATTGTGATTTGCTTTTCTTTCTATGCCCAGTACTTAGTGCATTGCCCAACTTATAACAAGTACCTAATGCCTTGTTCTTCACCTCAACCTTCTGGCTTCCCTGGTCTCCTGAAAAACTAAGTGAAAATCCCTTCTGCAGTAAGCCTTTCCCAATCATACCCTGGATAAAATGGAGATATGGGTAATGAGTTGGTATGCTAAATAGAGAGCTGGCCTCAGAGGGAGAAAAACTTGGGTTCAAATCCTCTGACACATACTTCCTGTGACCCTGGGCAAGTAACTGAATCTCTCCATACCCTAGGTAGTTCTCTAATATTTTCAGAAAAGGTGCCGACCTACATTGGTAGAGAGTTTCTTCACCAGCCATTCTTTTTACCTGTGAAATTACATTCTAGTCCTTCTCTCTATTCCAATGACACAAGGACAGATGAAGAATTAATGGTATGTCCATTGTAAGGTCTAAAATTCTAGCTATACTGTCTAAAATATTTAATAAGTGGTCACCAATAAATTATAAGCTTTGGCAATAGTTAGACTTTTAAGCATTTATTAAGGAGAATAAGAATTTGGTAAAGAGAGAGAGAAAGGCCTAGATTCATCTATCTATTAAAGGGAGAACACATTTCTAACTGCCTTCTCCACCAGAGTCCTCAGGAAAGAGAGCAAGTCAGAGCGCCAACCTCCCCCTTCCTCCTCCCTCCCACCAACGTCACTTCCTGATGCCAAAGAAAAGACGCATGATCTTGCCCTCAGAGACCTTCTCCTCATGGTGGAGATTTCCTACAATAAATCTCCAGTAGGTGGCATCATTCCAATCATTATACCATCTACAGAGAAAGAACTAATAATATCTGAAAATAGATGGAAACACATTTTTTAAATTGGTTTTTTCTCTTTGACAATTCCTTATTCTGAAATTTTGTGGGTTTTTTACTGTTTTTTCTCACAACCTAGCTAATATGGGAATGTTTTCCATGACTTCTCATGTATAACTTATTTTAATTGCTTGAGTTCTTGTGGGTCGGGGTGGAAATGGAGGGAGGAAGAGAAGTCGGAACACAACGTTTTAAAAAATTGATTTTAAAATTAGTATTTGCATATATTTTGGAAAATAAAATTCTATTTAAATTTTAAAAAAAGAATTAATGGTATGTGTGCTTCTTCCAATCCAGCTCATCAGGTGAAATTTCCTGGAAAGTTTTTTGTTTTTTTTTTTGTAGAATAGTGTCTCCTCTGCTAGGAAATTGGAGATTGTTTTCATCTTTCACAGTATGAAAGAAGACATGGAACATGTAGAAGAAGAAGAACACCCAGAGAGAAAGTGAAGGAATACAGGAAAATAAAACCACTAATACAGATAGAAAAAGATTAGTGAAGAGTCTTAATGCATGCAACTAATAAAAATCTGCCACAGTAGACTGTGGGGAGCCACTGTAGTGTCTGCAGTAAAGGGATGATGCATTTAAGGGGTAAGAGCAGGTGAGAAAAATTATTTTAGAACTAGCATTTAGGATTCATTAAAGAAGGCAGCAGTTAAATGTGAGGAGATGTAGTGACCACAGTCTGCCTTGGAATTTATAGATTTTAGAATGGGAATGAATGAAGGAAATGAGGGCATGGCTGTAGCTACTGCCCAAATGGTCACTGGTAGGATGGAAGCTAAAGGCTAAAAGAATCCAGAGCACCAAGCCAGAGCAAAGAAGAATAATAAGGATATAGGGAATAAAGAGGCAGGAAAGAACAGAACTTATTCTAAGGGATCTGGTTTGGATGGAACACAGAGCATGTTGAGAGAAATGTTTACCCACTCATTCATGCCAGGAACCTCATAATTATCTTTGGCTCTTCCTCTTCCATCATTTCCAGTGACAAAGTACGAGGTATACTTTCAAGGATACTTTTCTAATCTCTTCCCTCCTTTCTATCCTCATTGCCACTATAGAGGTCCATTATTATCTGCCAGGATGACTAAGAGCCTTCTAAATGGACTTCCCCTTTCTGTTATAGATGTACCATATACTCTACACAGAAAGAGAAAAGTGAACAGGAGGCATGCTAGGAAGTAGGGAGAAGAGAAGGAGGAAATAAAGCATAGTGGAGAGAGCCCAGGCAAGACAGAGAAGGATATGAGGAAAGAATTTAGACTATGGAATAATACAGGGAAGCGTTAAAGGCATAAAATCAATGATAACCAGCATTTATATAAGCACTTTACAAATATAATTTTATTTTTTAAATAAATGAATGAATTCATTAATGAATGAATGAATGAATATATAATTTTATTTGATCCTCAAACAACCCTCTAAGGTAGATCCTATTATTATCTCCAGAGGCAGAGAGTGATTAAGTGATCTACTTAGGGTCATATAGCTTAAGCATGTGAGGCTGAATTTGAACTCAGTTCTTCCTGACTCCAGGCCCAGCACTCTTTTTTTTTCTTTTTTTTTCCAGCACTCTTAAAAAGTAAAAAATTAACCTAATGATAAAGAGACATGGAAAACTATGTAGAAAAACTTGGGATGATGTCATTAAACTCTCCTTACTATGGGTGTTCTTAAACATTTTTTGTGTCATTTACCCTGATAGGTAATCTATTGAAACCTATGGATCCTCTCTAAGAATAAAGATTTGAAATTCACTAGACAGATCACAAAGGAAACCAATTGTAATGAAATATCATTATAAAAATACTTTTAAAACAAATTCATGGATTCTAGGTTAAGAGCCCTTGCTAGCAGATACTTTCATCCTTAATACCATCACACATGTCCTCACCAAGGAATTCCTGCTTCTGCAGTTGCTATTGCCTTCCCACCTTCCATCTACTCTATTTATTTTATATGTAATATGCATATATATTACACATATGTATACCTGTATACACACACATATATGTATATGTGTTTGTGTGTATATATATTATATATATTCCACATACATATACATATTGTTTCTGCCATTAAAGTATTAGTTCCTTGAGAACAGAAAATATTTTCCCTCTTTTTTCAACCTACTCAGAATTTACTATAATTCCTGCCACATAATAAGGGCTAAATAAATTCCTGTTTATTAATTGATTAATTGATTTCAAAAATTAGCCAAATGTAAAATACAGCTAAGGAGTCTGCTGTAGTTACCTATTCATTAATCAATTAGCATTGCTTGATGATTATAGAAGCACTACTGAGTAAAAGTAGTAGTACCTACTAGCATCAAGTACAAAAAACTACCTAGTGGCATCAGGCTTCTAAAGCTTCTGTATAGAATGAGCATGCTAAGGCTTCTGCCTTTGTCCATGTATCAACTAACTTCTTTGAATTAGGAATGAACATCAATATAGCAAGCAATTTTGGAAGACACCGAAGAGTAACCATCTTATTGCTGTCTAGTGTTAGTTATTGGTCACTACAGGAAAATGAAGCTACCAAGTAGTCCACAATTGTGGAGCTGAGGACAGAGGTCTTGAAAAATCTTTTTTTTTTCAGTCTGGGGGTATATGTTCATTATTGTAGAGGAATTTATAAACCCTATAAAGATAAGTAATTCATCTCTAACTTAAAGATTCATCTGAGGTACTGAGGGGTAATTAGTTTTTCCATGACCACACATCAGTGGAAGGCCACTGAGGATATAAGTGACTTGATGCCCACATCAATATTGTTTGCAGAACTTGAAACCAGATTTTATTGACCTTTGATACAGGCCTCTCTTATACTGGAGACAATGCATGTAAGCAACAGTCCATCATTAAAAAGAAGACAAAGAAAAAGCAAACAATAGAAAACAGGAAAATAGCAATGTACCCAATTTCTTCTCAGCATCAGTGATAGAGACAGAAGGCAGAAGAATCAGGAAGCTTAAACTATAATATGAAGTCTCTGTAGATTTACTATTGGGTTGGGGGGAAAAGGGTGAATAAAGATAAGTGGAAGGCACAAATATGTCTTAATGGAAGATGTAGTGAATACTCCAGCTAAGTGTTCATATAATCATTTCCTATTGGTAAGGTAAATTGGATGGACTTACTGAACTGAGTGATAAATCCCCCCCAAATGCACAAACATCATGGAATTACAAATAAAAACTGAGGAGGAGTGACTATTTTTTATTGCTATGTCTCTATGGGAGAATGCCAGAGATATAGTGAAACTGGTCAGACACTATAAGACTCTTAAAATGATCACTTAGGTTTTGCCACACATTTACACTGTGGAAATAAAATGCTTCTTGGATTTTATTGGTTCAATCTATCCAAGATCATAAGTATGTAATCAGGTACATTTCAGTGTACTACATTTTAAAATAGCATTCTTATTTTATTTGCCTAATCTCTTATTACCCTCTAAGTTGGTTATTTGAACACTTGGCTTGGGTAATTTATAATGGTTTGCCTGTTTTCCTCTCACATTCTGTAAATTGTATAACAAAGGAAAGAGTTTGGCAGCATCAAATAATATTTACTAAGCATCTAAAATTGTATAATGTTCCATTAGATGTTTTGCAGAATTAGTCTAATCGCACAATCACTGACCTCTGCCAGTTTATAATCTAAAGACAATGGAGATCGATATTTAAAATCTCCTCTAACAGAGTGAAGCTCAAAATTGAGGCAATTTTTGAGATGGAACAAATATATTTCCCACTTTTACATTATATATAATGGAAGTTGTCATATTGGCCTAAATTATTTGGTCTATTGTTTTAATCCCTAATCTTGGATTATTAATGACTCCCTATTTTTAATGTCACCATCATCCTTCTAGTCACCAAGATTTGCAATCTTGAAGTATTCTCTGACTCTTCCTCCTCCCTCACAACACTGTGCCCTGCTATATTCAATCAGTTAACAAGTTTTATTGATTTTATCCCCACGACATATCTCATAAGCCAGCCTTGCCAAAGTAGAAAGAAATTCTGACAGACAGTGAGGATGTAGTTTTTTTCAGGTGTGCCAAATCACCAGCCCTCAACCCTTCATGGAGATAACCTGGGATCCTGAGCTGTTCCTTGCCGAAGATATTCCATATATTTTTCTGCCTAAAATTTTCTCACACCTCACCTCAGCCTTATGACTTTCTTGACTTCTGTCAAGCCCCAGCTTCTACCTTCTGCAAGAAGGCTTTCATGGTCCCTTTTAATGCTAATACCTTCCTCTCTGATCATTTCTAATTTATCCTGTTGATATCTTGTTTCCACATTGTTGTTAGCATGTCTCCCCCATTATGGAAAATAGGGACCGTTTTGTCATTTTTGTTGTTTTTACTATTTATGTCTCTCATATCCTCAACATTTAGCACAGTACAAGGCACCTAGTAGGCATTTAATGAATTCTTATTGACTTGACTTTACAAAGTACAAGAACCCTAGGAATAGTAGGACCCCTCAGACCACTGACTGTTGCTCCAGGCTTGCCATCATCTAGACATGAAACTTGAATTCTAAAGTCCCAGAAAAAGGTCCTCAGCATTGTAAATAGTTCAACATCAGATAGGGATATGTTGTTGCTATTTTTCCCCCAATGTAAATCACATTTTATTTATTTTTATTTATTTTTTTGAAATCACATTTTAAAAGATCTATTACTATCTGTTTTGTTGGATGAGATCTTTCCATCTGACCTTCAGGGTCAGTGGTTTTAGAGATACTGATAATCCAGGGGCCATATGTTTAGTCAAGTCAAGTCAGCAAGTATTAATATATTTTTTGAAACTACTGTCTTCAGTATGCTAAGAGTTCATTGTATCACCTGGCTATTGTTAAAGGGACGCACACCAGTAGGGACTCATGAGCAATAACTGTAACTGTAGGATAGGGTAGCTTAGAAACTGAGGTAGCAGATGCCGTCTGAGAATACAACCCAAAAGTGAAAATTAGGGAAAGAGCCCACAGGAGGCATTGCACACAAATAAGGAAATGTCATAGATAGTCTCCCCTTGCCACTACTCAAAAATTTCCAATGGATCCTTATTTCTTCTAGGATAAAATATTATACAAATGATGAAGAATGATTATGTCTCTTCTTGTGTGTGTTTGTGTGTGTGTGTATAATTTTACAAATGAAATGATAAGCCATTTCTCCATTCACTTAATCAGCAAAGTGTTCTTGAAGGTAATGGACTTTTCAGAAGTTAACAAATTTGAATGTCAGAGAAAAAAAACAATTTAAAGAGAAATTAATGGAGGAGACACTGAACTAAGGTAAAAAAGTTAAGACTTCTATTATGATTATTGTGATATCTTGTGTAAAGTATACTACAAGGCTTGTTGAGGTTTTTTTTTTTAATATTTTCTGTTATTGAGACATTGGATCAGGGTATATAAGTGAACTAACTATCTCTAGTTAAATGTTGAATGCATCAACTGCTAATCTGGTTTGCAATGTAGACCACTGCATGTAATGTCAGGCATTTTTAATATATGCATTGGTTTTGTTTCATTTTATTCTCTTCATCTTTTTTTCTTTTCATTTTCTGTGGAGAAAGTAGTCAGAAGAATCAGGAGCAGACACTAGAGAGGAATGAAGAAAATACACCTGGCCTGGTCCCCTCCTTAAAAAAGAAGTTCCTGGAATAATTGATCAATCAGAAGAAGGGAACACAGGGACAATGGCATCTTCCATTATGAGAAGACTGAAGAGGTGGAGGGATCTTCCAAGGTAAGAAGGCTACTTGGAACATGATTTCAAAGAATGATCCACATAATTCTGCATATCATCCTTATACTTTGAGAAGCTCATTGAAGCTATATAAGGCCTCATTTCAGCTGAGGACATTAAAAAAAACCTCAGACACCTCATAATTTATTCCTTCAGGACTTAAATGTTTCTGCTTTAGTTGAAAGTATCAATATCTCACTCAAAAAGTATAACCAAATTTGTATTAATTGTTCTGTCAACTGTGAATCTAATTCAAAGTAGTCTCTTTGTCATTTCTACACATGATTCCAATCCAATTCAATCCAACTAACATTTATTAAAAGCTTCTTTATACAAGATATTGTGCTTGATGCTGGTTATACAAAGACAAATGAAAAACATCTCCTCCCCTTAAGTAACTTACATTCTATTAGGAGGGGGAGGAGGGTACAGCATGTAAATAAATAAATACATAGACATGTTCATATATGCATATGTATATATACATTTATATTTATATAATTTTAAAAAGCAGTGAGGGAGCACTAATTAAGGGGATCAGGAAAGTCTTCCCTTAGGAGATGGAAGATGAACCTTGAATGAAACTAGACAATATAAGAAACAGGGATGAGAAAGGAACATATGATCCTTAGAGCCAGATGGGACCAAAACAACCATCTAATTAGATGCCTTCATTTTACATACAAAGAAACTGAGTCTCAGAGATATTAAGTGACTACTATAGTCACCCAGTTAGTAAATACCAGATGTGGGATTTGATCATAGGTCTTTCTGACTCCAAGTCCATCATTCTATCCACTCCATAAGAAGTCCATTTCGGACATAGGGGATAGCTTATAGAAAGGTAGAGAGACAGGAGATGTCCTGTCAAGTTCAAGAAATATCAACTAGGCTATTTAAATGAAATGTGATTGAAATTTCTCATAGAATACAAAAATGAAATTCAAAATAATTTGAAAAATTGTCATTGGCTAACATTTTTCAGCATGGTGTGTTAAAATTGTAAATCATAGATTTAGAACTAGAAGAGACCCAAAAAACTGTTGAATCCAACTCTCATTTTTTGGGTAAGAAAACTAAGGCACAAAGTCTGGTTAAGTGATTTGCCCAGGCACATAAGACTGTATTCAAACCCTGGTCTTTCTGACTCCAAATATAGCATGTACAGCTACATCACGCTGCTTAAATCAAACATAACATATATCTTGATAGCCTTTATGAAGGTGATTTATTAAAAATCAGTTATAATGGAATAGACAAAATGCAAAATGCCAGGCTTTAAGGTTGAAACAGAAATTTCATCTCCAGGTCAAAAAAGGTTACTCATATGAAGGATATGGCATTTTAGGTACAGAAAAACACTTCCAGCAACTTGGAAAGAAGAATTAGTTATGAATTCACATTCTTCACGTAAAAGGCACCCTGATGCCATGCCCCCTTCCATGTTTTAGAAAGAACTTATTGAGATTCACAGGAAAATGAATAGGTAAACTGCAAGGGGTCCAATAGTCTGATGAGAGAATCGTCAACACATTCTGACTAATCCTGACTTGGTCTCTTGAGTAGGAAAAAATTGAGCTATAAATGTTGAATCTAGGATATCTCTTGAGAAGTTTCCAAAGATTTCTTTCTGTACCCAGGCAAGATTCCCCAAGGGAATCTTTCTTGTGTCTTTTTGGCAGGTCTATCACCATCCCCAGAAAGAATCCAGGGAAAATAGAGCCAGATTAAAAAGTACGATAGTAATCCTCTAAAAACATCAAGTGTTTGAACTCTTTGAACCCTTCAAAAAAGTTCACACAAGCTTCTTAGGAGTCAAAGGTTTGGGACAAATTATTCTTTTTATTCCATTTAGTTTCTATCCTGAGACTAAATTTCTTCCTGGGATACATTAAAAAAAAAAACCCTCCTTCCTTTACTTCCTGTCCACACACTTCCTCCTTCATATATAGCTCACAAATCTATTTACACTGATCCCTTTTCCTGACCGGAAAATGCTAAATGGATATGAGGTGAATGAGAGTTATTTACTGAAGTTCAGTTACTAAAGCACCTTTAAAAAAAAGAAAAGAAAAACAATTTTGCTCTTTATTCACTGAGCTGCAGGCACATAGAACATCTGGGAGAGTATTGAGCCTCATACTCACTTTTCATTTATATATCTGTTGTGTATGTATATGTATATACAATGTACATATATATACACATATGCATGTGAAAACATGTAGATAACTATATAACAGGTAGATGATAGAGATAGAGAGATAATAAATAGATAGATAGATGCTAGATAGATAATAGTTAAAATAAGTATGGTATGGATAAAGATCTGGCCTCAGAACTGGGGAGACCTGAGTTCAAGTCTTGCCTTTGACAGGTACTGACTGTTTGACCTTGGATAAGTCATTTGTTCACTATGTGATCTCGGCAACTCTCAAACCATAATTTGCAGAAAAGGTGCTAACTGCATTGACAGAGGGAGTTTACTCATCTGGGAATTTCCTATACTGATAAAATCACTGATGCAGTCCTTACCACCAAAATTATACAAAACATAGCTGTGCAATACATAGATATGGATCAGATATAGGTAGATAAATATATACATATAAAAAATATATGTGATTGGTCATCCATTAATGAAGTTACTTGAAGTACTACATTCATTCTATTATCATTTGACTTCTCTTTTGTTTATTATCTTTCTGTGGGGTAAATCCTGGAGTCTTGGAGAGGAAGCACAAGAAAAAACATTTCCTTCTGGTGTCTATTTCAGAAGACTGAATTATGCAGTGCTGTGAATTTTTGCATGTGTGTGCGCAAAAGGAATGGGAAGTTATTTGGAGATTTTAATAGACTTTCATGGTTTTTTTTCCCCTAAGTTCAGCCTAAGGTGACACACGATGCTCACAGTAAGATTTTGCCACAAACAAATTAACACAGCACATGTACTCGATAAAGACAGAGCATGATAGGTACAATGGAAAGAACATTGACTCTGAAAGCAGGAAACAATCATCTCTAAAAAGTTTAATAAATAGTGTAAATTTATTATTATTATTATTGTTGTTGTTGTTGTTGTTGTTATTGTTGTTACTATACATCCTGTCTCTTTCATGACCATGAAGAATTTACAATTCATTTGGAGATACAGAAAATATATGAACACCAGCACACACATGATTTAAAACCACCGATAAAAGTAGGTGGGATGCCCCATATGAAATGATGATAGTGGGACAGATTTTTCACTCCAATGTCTTATGGAAGGTTTGTGTTGGGGAATAGTGAGAAATGAGTTGGTGGAGTGGAGAAACCTTTTAATGTGGATCAGAAGTTTGGGTTTAAAAACAATTAACAATTAAGTCAACATTTATTAAACACTTAATATGTGTTAAGCTCAATAACCAGGGATATAAATAAAGCAAAATACACAGTCTCTACCCTTAAGGAGCTTAAAATCTAATGGTGGCTATAACATGTTAACAAATATATACAAATCTAGCCACATATAGGATAAATGGGAGGCAATTAATAAAAAAGACAAATTAAGAGGCCAAAAAAATTTAGAAAAACATTTTGCAAGAGATTACAACATTTCGGATAAGGGGTTCTTCATATATACAAAGGGAGAAACCCAGTCAGTCGTATTTACTTGATCATTGTGAAGAAGTTGCTGATAGGGAAGAATTTGTGATAGATTAAATTATTTGTCTCTCTTTTTTTTTTTAACAGAGGAAGACATCCCAGAAGATCATAGATAGAGATCTGGGAGGAACCTCATAGGCAATCTACTCCAACCCTCTAATTTTACACATGAGGAAACTCAGGTTGGTGGGGATAGGAGATTATAAGTTACCTGTCAAGAGTCACACAAACAGTAAGCATGAGATGTGAGATTTGAACCTCAGTCCTCCAACTTGTAACCAAAGTACATGTTTTCTGTATTGTCTTTTGAAGTAACTAGAGAAGATTGATCAAGTATTGATAAATGCACAGGATTTTCTACAGCCATTTGATGAACTAAAACTAAATAAATCTTTGCAATAACAAGGCATGCACCCTTAAGTTTTGAAGGAACACAAAGGTGGTATAGTGGATAGAGTGCCTATCCTGGAATTAGGAAAAACTCATTCCCCTGAATTCAAATCTGTCCTGAAACACTTACTGGCTGTGTGACCCTGGCTAAGTCACTTAACACTATTTGTAAAATGAGCTGCAGAAGGAAATGTCAAACCACTCCAGTTCTTGTTCTTGTTTTTTCTTCATTCTTGAATCAGGAGATTGATGCATTGACTTGCAAGTGAATTGGATTTGTGAGGCAGAGCTGTACAAAGTCATCAGCTTTACTCTCTCTCTTCCAAGGTCATATGAGTCCAGTGGTGAGACACAGATTAGGATGATTGGAGATGACCCCAGATGCAGTGAGAGACCTTAGCCTTTTAAGTTAGGTCTTTCCCAGGTCTCAGTTTGTCTGGGGCAAACCACTCTAGTACCTTTGTCGAGAAAACCTAAATGTTGATGCAAAGGTAAAAGGAAGACCAATTAACATTTACTGTCCATAGGGTGGAGAGGGGGATTTATCATTATCAATAACAACCATTCAAGGACTGCATGGAGCTTCAGAATTTGCAAACCCATATTTCGGTCTATCAATAAAATGCCTGAGTATGACTAGACTCCTTTCCAGGTTTAATACTTACATGTTGAATCACCTCATGCCTGGACTGTTGCAGTAGCCTTCTGGTTGGTATCCCTGCCTCAAGTCCTTCCCCTCCCCCAGTCCATCTTCCACTCAGCTATCAAATTGATCTTCCCGAGGTGTAGGTCTGACCACACCCCATCCCTATTTAATAAACACCAGGTGTTCCCTCTCACCACTAGAATTGAATATTAATTCCTTCTTTTGAAGCACAAAGGCCTTCACAATTTAACCCCTTCCTTCCTCTCCCATCTTCTTACACTTTACTCACTCATCTATGACCCTACAAATGAATAGATGGATCCAGGAAAAGGTCATGGCAGCCATTATTAATGTTACCTTAAGAATAATCTTTCACATCGTAAAAGGAGAAAATGTAGTGGTCTTTGCAGCCATTCTTCTCTAATCGGTTATGGTAGTGCAATTTTCCCAGCAACTTGTATCTTATTTTCAGTTTCTCTCAGTTTTCCTCACAGTGGTATTGCAATTTAGTCTCAGTATGACTGCTGAGGCGTCTTTTGTCCTTCTCGATTGTTTTCTTTTTTTCCCCCCCAAAAAAAATATCTCCAGAAAACTCCTAACATTTAACAAGCCTGGGTAACAAGGGCCTTGGTAGCCACAGGCAAAAGTTTTATTGGATACCTACCTCCCCATTTTGTGCCACCCTGTTCTAAGCCACAACTGAGGCCAAAGTTAAACTAACTACAATTTAATGCTGTAGAAAGAGGAATTTCTCACTTCGCTTTTCAGTGTGTGCAAAAATTACAGCAAGTGCATCATATACATAGATTAATTTGGTCTAAATACAAAGGGTCCCTGAACTCATTTAAGAACCTAAAAACAAATTATCACCATTTTTAAGGCAACTGGAGCACAGTTACAAAAAGCTATTCTTCTCACATTCTGGTGTAAATTTGTTCCCACATATTATGGATTAAGATTCAAACCTCTGGACACAATTATGGTTGACCAGTAGGCTTTTTATCTGACAAATGACTGGACTGACTTCAAAATCAGATCTCATAGCCTCCAGAGGACAATACAGTGCTCTGGAGGAGCTTTTCGGCTCTAGGATATTTCAGAGACAGTTTTTACAAAAGAAACACCTCAGGTGTACCGAAGCTTTGTGTAATGAAATCTTTCAGAGCAGGCAGAAAAAAATATAACTCTTTCCCATCTGGATTCAGTTGTCGGGAAGAGCACATTTAATTTCAAGTCAATCGCTTCTCTGCACATCAGCACTTAAGGGATTAAAGACAAGCATAGTTTTGTTGCCTTAAATGTACTGTTATTTTTATCAATTCGTGCAGCCTTGCAATAAGTTTTCAATAAATCTAAGATTAACTATTATTTTCTCACCTATAAATAAAATATAATCATCTTAAAAATCAATGAAGGGAAAACCATCAGATACATTAACCTGGCTCAGAATCCCTCCAGGCCCCCAATATGAAACACAGGGCTATGGATCTTTTATTTTATTGAGCTATATCTCTTTGTACGGCAACCAGCAGGCAAAAAGAGAGGGGGGAGGAATCAAATCTAAAAATCAAAGATGAAGGGTGTTTTTTGTTTTGTTTTGTTTTTTGTTCTGGATACCACTGAGGTAGGGATTGAACATACTTTTTTTTTTTTGCCCCAGAGGCTCATTTTTCCCCACCTTAATTTGCAATCAGACTCAATAAAAAAGGACATTGCCTCTAGTCACTGTCGGCTTTATTACCATCTCCACAGCTGACTTTTATCACTTCCAAATCCTTCCCTTTTAAAGTCACCTATGCAACCTTGCAATGTTATAAACACCTTTGGTTGTCTTCACCAACTGTCATTCGGTACCATCTGCTGTTACATTCTAAAAAGCAGTAATGCATAGGGGTCAAGGCTGCTTTCTTTCAGGAAACCGAAGAATGTAGCCAAGTCATTTGGTGCTTCTTGGCACCCCTCTCCCCATCCTCCACTCCCACCCTCCAGCATTACTATACCCAGGAGTTTCCCTTGCCTTTCACTTGTGAATGTCCCTCAAAAGACACAAACTCCACAATAAGGTAACCCTGCAAAAATAATGTTTTATAGACAACCCATTATCAACTAACAGAAGGGGGTGATTAGTCATCTGCTCTACTTGAAATAGATCCAAAGGAATTTCAAGTCCGCCTAGCACAGACAGGAGAGCATTCAGCTCAGAATACCAGGACTAGGGCAAGCCCATAGGCCTTTCTTCAGGGCTTGATGGGCAGGAGCCAGAGCCATTCCAAGGACACTGTGTCGCCCTGAGTAGCCAACAAGCAGGCAGCTCTTTGATCGTGGGATGGGCAGCTGTCCCTCCCCACAAGCTGCATTCAGCAGCTCCCTCCTCTACCCTGGCCCCCTGGACTATCAGCCCTTTTGTCCCCTCCTTGGAACAGGGCCAGCATGGGATCCTTTTTGTTTCTCCTTTCAGCAGCCAGAAACTTTGAAAGATTTCTAGTTTAAGAAGAAAAAAAAAAAGCTTGGGTTCAAGGAAATTGAATCAAATTCCTTTCCCACATAGGCTCTCTGAAGAAATATTCTTTTCCTATAATGGGAGCAACATTTATCAGCATATTGCCCCTAATTCATTTATAGTAGATCATTGCAAATTCACATTAAATTTATCCATATCCAATCACAAAGGAATTGTGATTTTGAAAGTAGAAAAGGCATGGCCTCCCCTCCAGGCAACTCAAATGCAAGTCCAAGTTTGTTCCCCCATAAATAAAATATAATCATTTTAAAAATCAATGTGGGAAAACAATCAGAAACATTAACCCAACTTGAAATCCCTTCAGCCACTTGTATAAAGTCTACTGAACTGAGTCTTTTATTGAGCTATATAATTTTTTGTGTGGCAACTGACAGGGGAAAAAAATCCAATCTAAAATCAAAGACTCTGGTTTTATGTTCTGCAAGCAAGGAGAGAGTGAGAACATGAGAGCAGAGTTCGACCCGTTTTACTTTTAAAAAGAAGTTTCTATTTTGAAAGTGTAGGAAACAATGGTATTTGAGCTACCAGAAAGAGATTAATCTTGGTTTTAGCCTCTTGCTTTCCTATGTCTTCCCATAAGCAATTTTTTAAAAAAGTGTAGGCAGTCACTTTGAAAATTGTCAGCTTTCTTCCTTAAGATCCAAAGTAATGATATTAGAAATGGGAGCATGGTGTGAATATATTGAAACAAAAAAATTGACATCAGCCCAGGCCAAAGAGAGGAATAAGCTAATGAATGGTATCAGATACAAACTTGACAATTGAAAATCTTTGGGTATGTGGTCATTCCCTCATCATTTCCCCTATCTAGAAATTCCTAGGGAAATCCACAAGCAGGAAAAACATGAAACTGTCTTTGGATAGGCTATCTCCCATGCTTGGCTCTCTCCTTGGTCCCAATTTGTAGAACCCATAGCTTCCCCCAGAAAGTTCAAAGTCAAGTTCCACTTTCTTCTCCTTCTAGCAAGGATGATGACACACAAGGTAGACCCTTTGATTAGAGAATAGATTTGTGACCTTAGAATCTTTGATTCTTCCCATATCTTTCATATACAAATGTTGAAGTGAGATTGGAACTCAAGTCTATTCCTTTATCTAACACCCTATGCTACTTCTCAAATAGAGCAGCTAGGTGATACAGGGGTAGAGTTCCTTTCCCTAGTCATGAGTTCGAATATGGCCTGAGATACTTATTAGATATGTGATCCTGAGCAAGTCATTTAACCCTTTTTGCCTCCATTCCTCATCTGTAAAATGAGCTGGAGAAGGAAATGGCAAATCACTCCGGTATTTTTGCCAAGAAAATCTCAAATGGGCTCATAAACAGTTAGACATGACTGAAACAACTTAACAACAAAACTTCTCAAGTGCTTCTCACTGACTTCCTATTGTCTCCAGTGTAAAGTTCAAATTTCTTTTCTTAGCATTCAAGGGTGTTCACAACCTGGTATCACCACATCTCTTCATCTTTATCTCATACTCCTTCATTCCATGCACTCTACTCAAGCTAAGAAGACAACTCTCTGGACCACCCTTCTATTTTTAACCCCCAAACACATACCAAGTTCATATATATTTTTTTGTCTGCCCTCAGGCAATTAACTGGAACTAATGTATTCTCCTGTCTCCTCTTTATCAGTGGAACCCTTCTTCATCCTCAAAAACCCAATTCAAACTCCACCTCTTTATAGGAAGTCTTCTCTGATTCTCTAATGTAGTTATGATGTAATACCATATATTTTGGCCTGTATTAATTTTTCTAGGATAGTTGCTACTAAAATAGAGGGAATTCCATCAAACAAAACCTAAGAAGAGGTGGAAAAATTGGAAGTCAGTCAGCTAGTGCATGAGAAAACAAAAATTACTCTAAGAGAATGACCTCAATAACAGACTACCATTCTTTGCATAATTATAAGGAATGTGGAGTTGAGGAAAGGATGAAGAAGGAAAAAACTGTCATCACTTCAGGGCACCCTTAGGACCTTACTCTGTAGTATACAGCAGCAGTATGGTGTAGTTGATACCGTTCTGGGCTCAGAATCTGATAAATTTGTATTCAAATGGTAACACTAGTTTAGTCAGCTAGGCCCCATGTGCCTCAAACACTTAACTACAGAATTGTAAGTAAAATATTGAGAACACTGGCTTTGGAATCAGAGGACCTAGGTTCTAATATTAGTTCTATCATTTCTTTCTATGTAACCTTGTGTAAATCATTTAAGATCCCTGGGTCTCAAATTTATTATCTATAAAAAAGAGATGACCCCTACAATCCTTTCCAACTTTAAATCTGAGATCATAGAGAGAATGGCCCTTTCCTAGATAGCATCAGTGACTAAGAGCTGGAAGAGACCTCAGAGGTCATTTAGTCCAATGTTCTCCTTTTACAGATGAGGAAACTGAGTCCTATAGAGTTTAAATGATTTGCCCAAGGTCACAAAACCAGAAATGGCTTCAAACCCAAGTCCTCTGATTCCACGCTGGCAATTTTTTCCCAGGTCTTTCACGCCCTCCCCTAAATGTAAGTACTTCCTTCAAACCAGAAATGAACTATCTACTTAAGGGTAAGTTGTGATTTGCAATCTGAATTGGTAGATAGTTTTCATACAAGGAAAATTATAGACCTTTTGCTTATTTGCTATAGTACTCAGCTGATAAAAATCACTATACCTCTTCTACCAGCAGCCTCATATATATGTTCATACCTATATCTCTTTTAGGTGCTGAATGGTCTCCACATGCCAAGGACAATAGTAGTTCATGTGGCAATCAATATTATAGCTTGTAATGGGGCCAGTTAGGTGGTGCAATGGATAAAGCACTGGCTCTGGATTTAGGAGGACCCAAGTTCAAATCCGGCCTCAGACACTTGACACTTAATAGCTGGGTGAACCTGGACAAGTCACTTAACCCTCATTGCCCCACAAAAAAAAATAAATTTAAATTTAAAAAATATATATATATATAGCTTTTAAGAAGAAAAGGTAAAAACCCTAGTCTTCCCCAACACAAAAAAGGGATATGTAAGCAATAATTCTGGAGATGCCTTATAAAAAGAAGGGAAGGGCAACTTGTCTCCTATACATGGATAAGAAATTTGGAGTCAATATGTGAGAAAATAATTGTTCCCATTTTCACTGAACTGAATGTTTAATTCTTAAAGCTATTTACACCATCTTTTCTTTTGATTTAAAAATCCACCTCTTAAAATAAGATTAACTCCTAGAAAGACAAATGTAAACTGGGAAATTAGCCTGTCGAAATCATTTACAATTAAGCGATAATAAGTGAGAGGTTTTCAATATTTAAACACCAACACTTGAACAGTTGAGAACAAATTGTTAGCCTTTTTAAATCCATCAGAATATTTAACCTTGATTTCCAGAGATTTGTGAGGGGCTTTAACAATACCATTCTCCAGCCATTTGTGAGAATTACAAAGTTGAATCCATGCCCCCCCCTAAGGTTAAAGGCATGTGCTACTAATAATTACAGGGGATTTAGGTAGCTCCTGGTGGACCTGAAAAATGCCAAATTTAAACAGAACCCTTCAGGCTGAAGAATAAGCATCAACCTTGGCACTGGCCTAAATGATGGAGCAGAAGAAAAAAAAATTAAATGATAAACTGCTTTCATTTTCTTTTTCTACAATGCTGACTTTTTCCTAATATTCATGGTACATTTTTTCATTTTGTCTAGTTCTTCACAAGGAAGAAAATTCAACATTTGTATAAAATATCTAATGAGTTCAAGGATAGTTGGTCAGTCAAACTAGGTAAATGAAATAAAATGGTTTGCTAATTTTAGTCACTATCCATCATGAGACACAGTAACACCTACCCATGAGCTACTCTACAATAAAGTTTCTCCCTAAATTCACCAGCACTCCTTAAGTGTGTGCTACCATCTCTGCCTTCAAAGGCATGGTAGTTCAGTGACCCCATAGCCTAGTCCTCAGATAATTCTCAGTACTCTGTGCTTTTTCCATTCTGCCAATCACATAAACACATGCCTACCCCAAGACCAGTTTTCTATTTTCCTAAGTGTATTACCTTGATGGATTAAACAATCAATGTTCAAGTCTGAATTACTTGTTGCTGGAAATGATTCATAGAGGAGATATACAGGTCTTAAGATGCTTATTGAAGGATACAAAAGATCAAATAGGAGTTAGCAGAATCTTTCTATTCCTGCTGGCTCCAGAGTACAACAGCCATCCTTTATCCTCAGCTATCTGTGTAGTGAGGTAGGCCATGGGTTCCACTAGTTAAATATGCATAGCCAATCCGTAAAATCTCTCAGGGTATATTTAGATGGAAGAATACTAGGATTGTGCACTTATCTCCTACTAATATATTTTACTTAATATATATGTATACATATGTGTGTCTTGGGTTTTTATATCACTTTTTATTTCTAAATATATCCCTCTCTACTCCTCTACCCTGTGAGCTATTTCTTGTAACAAAGAAGAAGAAAGAAATGGGGGAGGGGGGAGCAGTTCAGCAAAAGTAACCAACATGTCAACCAAGTTTTACTTTATATGAAATGTTCCAAAGCCATTGTTCTCTACCTGTTCAACTAATGGAGGAATATACCAACCTTGGAAATTAGAATTACAGTGTCCCATTGTGAGCTTCTGGTTTCTGCCTTTATAATTTTACATTCTCTCTGCATGTTTTATTCCTCATTGTTTATTTCACTTCTGTATAAGTTCATATAAGTCTACCTATGCTTCTCCTAATTCTTCATATTCATTATTTGTTAACAGCAAAGTAATATCCCATTACACTTGTGTACCACAACTGGTTTAGCTATTCCCCAATTGCTAGGTAATTACTTTGTTTCTCCCAGTGCCATTGTATGTAAAGTATTAAGGGGAAAATGGAGAGCTGAGAGAAACTTGTGAAATGAAAGGTCTAGAAGAAATATGTAGGAATTGAAATGAATGCCTGACATTATCACCACTTCCATCCACCTCTTCAGCTGAAAATTTTACCTCGTATTTCCTTGAAAAAAAAATCAAATAGAGTATTTACATACACAGAGCAGAACACAAAAAGAAGACTCCATAAGAAATCATGAATCTCCATTTCAAACTACGTTTTTTGGAAAATATTTTTAAAAGTCTGTGTATTTATTTTAAATAGTCCTCGTTGTGCTTCTTTCTATAGTCATTCATTTTAAAGTGCTACAATGACCTTTTTGTCATAAGTATTATTAACCCAGCTTCCCCCCATAATGGGGTACTTTTTGAACAGGTTCTAATAGGTAAATATGTGAAGATTATTTCTGATACACTGCCCTCTTCAAAGTCTCCTTTCTAATAGCTTTAGAAAGAATCTCTTAACCTAAAGAAGTAAATTGAATAAGTGAAAATTTTAGCCAAGAATAACTGGAAGTTAATGCCTTTGCATTCCAACATCCACAATCACCTTTGACAACTTCATAACACATAGATTTATTTATAGCAATCTGGGCTTTTTACTTGCTTTTACCATTAACTAATAGCATGACTATGGGTCTTAGTTCCTTATATATTAATTGAGTGCATCATATTGGATGAGCTTTAGGGTCCCTTATGGCTCTCAAATTCCATTAATAATAATATTTACAAAATGTTAGAAAACATAACTAGTAATTTAAAAATTCTTTAAAATGAAGAAATGTGACATAAAGTTGTGGGAAGTTCAGCCTAACCTATTTAAATAAGCTATTGACATATAAAAATAAGAAATGGATAAAACAACTGAAATCAGCACAGATGAGCATCAATTACTTTTTTAAAAATTATTTGCATTTATTTCATTAAATATTTCCAAATTGTGAAAATTGTTCATAACTTTTTTCAAAATTTCGAGTTCCAAATTCTGTTCTTCTCTCTCTTGCCCCTCTGCTCTCCTTCAGAAGGTAAGCAACTTGATTTCCTTTATACATGTGAGGTAATATGTAACATATTTCCATATTAGCCATAAAAATAAAGAAATATTTTTATAGGGATTGTTCAATCTGCATTCAGAGTTCATCGGTTGTCTCTCTGGGGGTGGATAGAATTTTTCATCATAGATCCTTCAGAATTGTTTTGGATCATTTTCTTGATCAGAGTAACTAAGTCTTTCACAATTGATAATCCTTACAACATTGCTCTTACTGTGGACAGTGTTCTCCTGCTTCTCACTTCACTTTGCATAAATGCCTATAAGTCTTCTCAGGTTTTCCTAAGCCACCCTCCTTGTCATTTCTTATAGCACAATAGTATCCATCACAATCATAAATCACAACTTGTTCAACCATTCCTCAATTGATGGATATCCCCTCAACTTCCAGTTTCTCTGCCACCACTAAAGGAGCTGATATAGATATTTTGTGGAAATAGGTCCTTTTCCCTTTTCTTTGATCTCTTTGGGGTACAGATTACTAGTAGTATTTCTGGTGTGCACATGTAGCAACAGTTTTATATCCCTTTGGGCTTAGTTCCAAATTGTTTTCCAGAATGATTGGACTAGTTCACAACTCTACCAATAGTGCATTAATGTCTCAGTTTTTCCACATCCCCTGCAACATTTGTCATTTTCTAGATCCTTAATTTCTAAGTAAGTTTAATCAATGTAAATCAATCACAATGACAAGCAACTCAAAGTAGCCTAGATGTCATAATGATTGTAAGTAGTTGATCTTCTGGCTAAGAAGAAGTATACAGCAGCCAGGGTTAGCACAAAACAGTGAGAGCCAAATGAAGAAAAATATGTTTACAGAATGCTTGGCAAAAGACCCAATTAAGTCAAATTATTCTAAGAAAATTTTATCATGAAACCACAAGGAAAAGGGGCAAAAAAGAAATCTAAAAAAAGACTTCTCAAAATTTCCATAATAAATAATTTTCTTCATCAATGACAATGGAACCACAATTTTGGACTTCATTGTCACAGTCCCCAATTTGCTATTTGAGGAAGTAGAAATGATATGAAAGAAAACAAAGAGCAAAATCAAATAGATCAGATAACCATATAGCTTTTTTTTTGTTTATTTGCTGTACCTTCTATTACTGTGAATAATTAAAAGTTTATTTTGTTTCCAAAGAGACAAGCATTGTTAGGCAGCTGAATTGGAGTAAGAATTTTTATGCCTCCTTTTTGCCCTAACATGTTGTGAGACTTAGAATATAGCATATATTCTTTGGTTTCCTCTAAAATGGAAAAATCTATCTCACAAGTACTGTTAGATGTACCTTTATTAGAAAAGTATGGGTGGTCAAAGAACCAAATGAGGCAATATTATGCTGACAGTAACTCAATTATTCAAGCTACATTAACATTCTGTCACAAATATTACACACATTTTCTACTAATTAGTGTTATTTTCAGTCCCAGAAAAACACAACTCAAATGCAAAGTAATAATGTAGTTGCCCTTTAGGATATTTTACATCATATAAGATCCTCAGAGTTATCTTCCAAGATCATAGTTATGAAAAAAAAAAGTAATGTTCATCCTCCCCCACTTCTGCCCACCCTAGAGAGTCTTGGGCAAGAGAGTTTCTTTGTCATTTTGCAAAGTTCTATATTTACATAAATTAGCATGTTATGTTAATTTGTTGTGTCTTTGCTTCAGGTAGGTGAAATACAATCCAGATGTGCCCACCTTTCAGCAAACCTAATTTACAAAACTCTGAAATTATTTGCATTGGTAGGATCTAGCATAGGGTTCCTTTAAATACTGAACATCAAGTATTAAGTAATGGTATAAAAATTAATACAATTTATCAAAATTCAACTTAAAGTCTATTGATTAGGAAGATTTCCATTTCATAAATCAAATTTTCATCATCCCTGGCATATTCTTAGCAACCAGCAAAATATTGCAATGTTCCCAAGGATCTGTGATCTTGAAAGTGTGTGGACATACTCTCTTTTGTACCCATCCACACTTCATTCTGCCTAATTCCTATAAATGTTTCCCCATAAAGCTTCCATAAAGAAAACAACCCAAATGCACTAGAAGCTTTCCTTTAGACAATTTAACAATTTATGGGTGCCAGGATAACACTCAGGCTCTTTATCCCTTCCTCTTAGTTCATGAGCTGTCATTCTTTTTCTGACTATGCATTTCCTAGGTCATCTTTTCTTTTACATCTGCCCAAGTCATTATTGGCAACCAATCAGCATCTCTCCTCCTCTTTTGGGTCACCCACAATTTTGATTCATCAGAGGTAATAGTTTTGTATAATTAACACCTATATAGTATCATGGAGACAATATTTCATTAAAAAATATTAGCTTTTTATGTCAGGGAGAAACTTGCACCCAATCATTGAAGGTGCTGGATGATGTCCCAAATATAATCCAATGTACTCTGTCTAAATGTAAGTTTTATATCAGGGTAAAGCTTGGAATAAAGTATCAAAGGGCCTGTATTTTTTCCTATAGCCAATCCAACCTACCCTCTTCTTCCTGGTCAATTTTAGATACAATTCATTGTCCATCTTTAGTGTCTGCTTATTAATTCAATAAACTACTCTCCTGTCTACATATCATAGTCTAAGCAAATTGAAGTCTCTATCCATCTGATTTTGCTTGTATAGATTGTTGGAGCAGCTTTTTAAATTGAGATGTTGGTGAGAAGACCTTTTGAGGTTTGATAAATAAGTATGTCATCCACAAATAGTAATATCTGGAAAATATCACTTAATTGACATTAATAATCAAAGGATCATTTAAGGAAAAGCAGTTTTGCTCTAAGTAATTGATTCTTTTTTTCATCAACTTGCAATAAATACAAATGGATTTCATTTTCTTTAAGCCAATTTTGTGAGTGAAGATCACTCCTTAGACATTTTCTTACATACATACATATGAAGAAACTGAGGGAAACTTGGTTAAGTGACTAGGATCATAGAGCAATAAATGTCTGAGGCTGGATTAGAACTCAGGTCTTCCTGAATAATAGAGCCTGGAGCTGTATCCACTACATAACCTAATTGTTCTAATAAGTACTTAATAAAAAGCTCTTGAATTCACTTTTTCATTCTTCATTCATTCATTCATTCATTCATTCATTCATTCAAGAGATAGTTTACAACACAGTATTGCCATGGAAGTCTATCTCTTCCCTTCACTTATCATGTGTCCAATTATAGCCAAAAACCATAAACTAAGGGAATCTTTTCCTATTGGCAAATGGCTAAACAAATTGTGGTATATGAAAGTAAAGGAATATCATGGGTCATAAGAATTGATGAAATGGATGGCTTCACAGAAAAGGAAAGACTTTGATGAACCGATATGGAGTGAAGTGGATAAAGCTAAAAGAACAAATTATATAATGACAAAAATAGTATAGAGAAAAACAACTTTGAAAGCTTTAAAATTCTGATCAATGCAATGATAAACTATGGGTCCAAAAGACTAAAGATAAAACATTCTACTTACCTCCTGTCAGAGAGGTGATAGAATTAAAATGAAGGGAGACACATTTTCAGGCATAGACAATGTGGAAATTAGGTTATGATAAAGGTTTTATTTATTTATTCACTCATTTATTTACTGTTTTGAGGGGGAAATGCATTTGGAAGGATAGATTATAAATGCACATAAAAATAAGTAAGCAAATTTATTTTTAAATTATGCATTTGCTTCACATATAAAGTGTCTAATCCCCAACCTCTGAATACTGGTAAGTGCTTTGAGATCATAGGATAGAAGAGGGATGGGGGCCCTCAGCCTCTGCATCTTGAGCCTATGCCTTTCTTACCTCTGTGTTTATCCCCCTTTCTTCCCAGTTCTACCTTTTGTCATCTATGTCAGAAAACCCTATTTGAAGAAGTAAGTGTTGATGAAGTAATTTTTTGAGCTGGGGTTGGAGACCAAAATAGTAGAGAACAGGCACTTCATCCTTACCCCATCCCCTAATCCCATGTAAATACATGGTGTAATCTTTGGTGTGAAAAAATATTTCTAATACAGATTTGATAAAGCTTATAAAGTAGGAATTTGATTCAGCAAGTTGTTGAAATTCCCTTATTTGCCTTTTTTTGGTAAAAATATAAACCATCTTTTTTCTGACCATTTAGGATGTTGGCCTTTTTCAAATAGTTAAAAATTTTGTTGTCCAGTGTTTTCAAAATCACATCACCTTGTAAACAGCTGTCTTCTGACTAGATTTGAACTAATCCAGTCTTAGCATTGCTGCATGATGAACCCATTGATGTCCACCTCAATTTTCAGATGTTCTTTTAAAATTGAAATTGTATAGAGAAAACTGGGAAGATATATGAAAGATTTATAGAGGAAATAAGAAAGTATTATAAAAGGTATATCCTGCTAGTTATATAGAGAAGTGCAGAAAAAATAAAGCCTGAAAAACCTAACAAAAATGTCCCTTCTTGTTAAGTTAGTTTCCTTTAGAGACAGAGTGTTACTCTGTCTCAGATTAATTCCTAGTTTAGACTATCCTGCTTCATCTAGAACTGACAGCTAATAATCCAGAAGAGGAAGAATGATATTTTTTTTCTTGGAGCTTTACACTCATTTTTCTTTAGATGCCTGCCTACAGTATGATATAGTGGGACAGTCCATATAATATTCTCAGAATAGCAAGGTCAACTTTCCTAAGACAAGGCTAACCTTCTTTCTAAAGGATTGTGAAAATATTGAAAAAGCATTACAGTCTGGATAGTCAAAATTGGGAAGGAACACTATTTAACCATCTACTATACAGCAGTTAAGTACTTTACAAATATTACATCATTTAATCCTCACAATAACTATGTGAGGGAGATGCTATTATTCCCATTTTTCAGCTGAGGAAATTGAGACAGACAATATTTACATGACTTGCCTGAGACCATATAGCTAACAAGTAAATGTCTGTTGAACTCAGATCTCGCTGACTTCAGTCTCAGCATTCTATCCACTGCATTATCTCTAATGCCTCTAATTTAGTTCAACATTCAGCTTGTTTCAGTATTTTGAGGGGTACATGATCTCACTGATGCACACACTCACTCACAACCTAATTTTGTCCTTTCATTCTGTACCATTGTATTCCATGTCTACTCAAAATGCTGAACTCTTTCGTATAGGTCTCTTTACATTTCCTAGTCGGCAACAGTCCATTCAAAATTTCATACTCTTGCCACATGACCAGTGATATATATTTGATTTCAAGTCCTAGATCTTTCCAATGACATATTTAGATCAGTCATGGAATTCTTGTTTGATAATGTGCTGTGGTCCAATCATATCCATATTGTCTTGAGGCAAGACTCAATTTTAACTTCTTAGAGTCAGTGCTATTTCATGCATCACACAGCCTTACAATATCAATGGAAGAATATTGTTATTTAAAAGATCAGTCTTTATTTCTATGAGAAGCTTGAGGTCACCGAAAGCATTGCTTAATTTCCCAAAGGCAATCTTTCACATTCTCTTATTCCCATTCAATTCTCATCTAGTTCATCATCCATGAACAGTGTCTTCCAAGGATTGTGTGCTACCAATCTAATCGATGAGATGTCCATTCCAGTTTTACAATTTAATATTTTAATCTGGACTTCTGTTTGGTTTTACCTATGTGGATCGCTAGGCTCTTGAGTGGATATGGAGCTCACTTAGCAGGCTCTGCAATGCAGTCAGTGAAATCAGTATGTTATACACAAACAGAAAAAAACTGAAGGACCTTTTCATCTACATGGAATTCCTTTCTATTTAGATTCTCTGGTAGTTTTCCTCTATGAAGGTAGAAAATACCTTTAGCAAGAATTCAAGCTTATGTTTATGTTCAATTAATATTAGCAATCTGAAGACTATTGAAGAAGTTTCTGTTTCTTATGTTTTTTATGTAATTTTGTATGATTTATGTAATATTCATGCAATATGAATATTGCAACCTTCTATTCTATTCACCTTACAGTTTGACTACAGTGACTAGACAAATATGGACTTCTGGAAAATGATTTGTAAAAGTCTCCAGAAGATATCCGAAATGATATCAAAAATCTTATCATATTTTCTAGACATACACATAAGATCAATTCCCAGTCTATATTAAATGTCTAAAGTGGACATTTTTTTTTCATTTCATCTATATATTTGTTTTTGATAAGTATCAGAATTTAGGAAGTACACAAATAGAGAACACTTAACTAGCAAATTTGTTACCTAGGAAGATGTTTACCCTTCCATCTTCAACTGAAATTATTTGTTAAACTAAGTTTTTTTTATAGTTTATTTCAGTTCATAAAAGCTATTAGTACAAGAAAATACATTTAACTTTCACATATAGAAAAGGGCTGATTGTCCTAGCTAAATAGGAAGTACATTTAGGTGCTTTCAAAAACAATAGAGTTGTTGACTTTTGCTACAGATAGGCAGGACAAATACATCCCCGTCCAAATGGAAACTAGTTCTGCCATCTTGCTCTACTTTTTAACTCATCAAAGTCAAGTTTTAAAAGCCTCAGTGTTTCATAAGCACTATTTAATAGGGATAAATTCAGTGTTGTGCTAGTAAATGTTTAATAACAAGATTTCTGGGGGAAAGGTGTACTGTCTGACACACTTTTAAGTTTAATCTGCATGAGTAAGATTTTCTCTATCACTTTCTTAAGTCCAGACAATTAACAAAATAATAAATCAAGCCTTGATTCATAGCATTTACTGATTTCTGAGATATACATGCTCAAAACTTAACAATTGGATTTTCAGAACCAGTATGAACTGGTTCCCACACACCTTTAGATAGATGTAGTTATGTTTCAATGCAAATTTCAGCTTCACAATTACAAAGTATAAGAGGGATGGCAACAGAGTAGTTTGTCTCATAAAGATCTGATGGTCTTACAAATTTAATATGTCAACAGTATCCCAGAACACTATTGTAATCTTAGACTTCATTAAGAGGGGCCTTGTAGGGGGGGCAGCTAGGTGGTACAGTGGATTCAGGAGGACCTGAGTTCAAATCTGGCCTCAGACACTTGACACTAGCAGTGTGACCCTGGGCAAGTCAGTTAACCCTCATTGCTCCGCCTTCCCCCAAAAATAAAAAAATAAAATAAAAAATAAAAATAAATAAATGAGAAGCCTTGAATCCAGGGGAGACAATAATACTGTTGTTTTCTTTCCTGGACAGACCACATCTGGACTACTTTACTGAATTCTAAGATCTATGTTTTAGAAAAAACATTGACAATTTGATGAGCATTCAAAGGTTAAGCAATCTAACCAAGGGCCTCAAAATTGTATCATGTGAGGAGCAGTTGAAGGAAGTAGGTGTACTTTGTGTCAAGATGAGCAGACTTCAGAATGGGGTAATGGTGGTAAGGAGACATTATAACAATCTTCAAATATTTGAAAGGATGTCAAGTGGAATAAAAATTTAATTAATTTTTCTTGGCCCAAAGGGCAGAAATTGGGATTATGGATGTAAAGTGCAAAGAATTTAGCCTCCATATCAGGAAAAAAATTTTTTTCCTTACAATTAGAACTACAGAAAAGTGAAATGTGCTCCCTTAAGAAAGAGTGGACTTCCTCTCACTAGAGAAGTTGGATGATGACTTGTTACTGAGGAACGACACCCCCGGATGTGCTGAATGCGATGTTCTTGGTTAAGTTTGTGGCTCTTTGTAATTCTGAAATTCTGTGATTTTATGCAGATTACCTACTGAGGCTATATGGAGAAAACATTAACGACACACAGCATAAGAAGATATGAAGGAATTGGAATTTGCAATATTGGAAGGAGTAGACACATCTATGATTTAGAATTTACCAAAGCTCTAAGATAACCTCAACACTGTAACTCATATTTACAATCCTAATAGACATCTTTCAAAGTTGACATTTCTGTTGGTTTCTAGGGGGCACTAAGATTTTCCTTAACTGAGTAGGGACAATAGGTACATTTAAATATAGATTTTTCTTTTTTTAATTTATTTTGTTTTTAATGTATGGAATAAAACAAGCATTCCCATAACATAGTATAATAAAAAAAGATGATTGCATATGAAAACACAAATCTACTATGTACAACTTGCTATTCCTTTTAAATATACAACAAAGATATCATGTAATTTTTTCTTTTGTTTTTTCACTCTACCACCCTAGAGATGGCCACCATTAGACACAGATAGTTGTTTTATATATATATATATATACATACACATATATGTGTGTGTATATACACACATACACACATATACATACATATGTGTGTACGTATATATTTCCCATGATCCCTTACATATATACATATGTAAAAATTTTTCAAAAGTGTAAATGTACTTTCATGCCAGAGGTGTGGATACAGTCATGTGCATGTTTGAATAAACATAGACTTGTTGCTTTAAGGAAATAAACACATTTCTACCAGTAAGATATTAATACAGTGGAACAACATGACACTTTTTATTCTTTTCTCTACTTGTTTCCTTGACTCCTCTCTCTCCTCTGCAACCTCCACATAACTGCAAGAATGATATCCCTAAGGCACAAGTTCTTTCCTATTCTATAAATTCTAATATCTCCCTACTATCTCTAGGATCAAATGTAAACTTTTAGTTTGGGTATTTAAAATCCTTCTCTGATCTCAATTTCTAGGTTTAATACAAATTAGTCCTTCACACGATCTACCTTCCAAGCAATCTGGTTGTCTTGTTCCTCACACTTGGTATTCTCTCTCATATTTGTGTCATTGAACCTGTGCACAGTTCCTGGTTCCTGAAATAACCTACCTTTCTACCTCTGTGTTTTAGAGTCCCCAGATTCCTTGAGAATTCATTTAAGCACCATATCCTCCTTAATGTGTTTTCCTTAGTTCCTAGTGCTTCTTGCAAAACAATTTACCTTTTTATATGTATTTATTTATATTTTATGTATATGTTATTTCCCTCAAAAGAGTGAAGGTTCCAGAAGTTCAGAGGGCTATTTCATTTTTTGTCTTTATACCTTCAGGGCCTAGTATATAGGATCATAAGTTTAGAGCTCAGCAGGACCTTAGAGTTCATCTAGATTAAGTCCCTAATTTTAAAGATTGATAAACCAAGGCCAATGAAGTCCAAGGGGGTATAGTTAGTAAGTGACAAAGAAGTCATGAATCAAATCTATGTACATTGAAACCAAATCCAATACCCTTTCCACTGTGCCATGTTGCCTCTCCTCAAACTTAATAAACTTGGTGTGCTTTTATGGATATATTTTTATTTCTCTGTTTCTAAGTTAGCATCTTACTAAACCATACCTCATCACTAGATTTATCTTGCCAGCTGAATTCCCTTTTCCCCACGATCCCTATGCCACAAAACCACTGAAACAGCATTGATTGACCACTTTTGGATACTGTCAGAGAATCACAAAATCATAGAATCTCAGAATTGGAAAGGAAGTTAGAGGCTATCCAGTCTAACCTGTACCCAAAAAACAATTCTCTCTGCCACAAACTCAACAAATGGTTATTCGGCTTTTTGTAGAAAGCCTTCAGTAAGGGGGAGCCAATTACCTCTTGATATATAGCCTCTTCCGTTTCTGATACTTCTAGTTGTCAAAAAGCTTTTTCTCTATACTTAGCCTGAACTTCCCTTTTTGGGACTTACTCTCTGGAACCAACTAGACCGAGGTTCATCCAGCTATCCTCTCCCTCCCAACAAGGCATCTCTTTTCTAACCTAAATATTCCCAGTTATTCTAACTGATCCTCACTTAACATGTACTTGGGACCCTTTGCCTTTCTTTGTACTTTCTCCAGCATATTAATGTTCCTCCTAAAATGTTATGCTCAATAAGTCAGTCAACAAGCAGTTATTGAAGACCTACTATATGTAGCAGACACTGTAATAAACACTGAAGTACTCAGAACTGAACACAGTACTTCAGATGTGGCCCGACCATGGCAAAGTACAGTAGGATTATCACCTTCTTTTTACTCATGTCACCTGTTTACACTGAGATACCATGACCTTAAAAATATTTGCCCTTATAGGATGTTTGCAGATTAGTACCTTGATAAAAACATAATGTGGCACTTGGGATTTTCTCATTCTGGCATTTGAACAAGAGCTTAGTACTGACTCTTTAGCTGTTCCATTGTTGGTGAAATATAACAAATCTGAAATACATTTAATCTAAAAGGAAATTGTGTGGCCTCCAGGTGTTAGACAATTAGATAATCTTAGCATGTAAAAGTGTACCATCTTGCACTCTGTCTATAAGCTCTTGATATTAGTAACTATTCATAACTTCGTCTTGACATACTCATGAAATAAAATAGATTAATTAATTTTGTTTTGAGGATAAAATAAGAAATTGTACAAGCTCATTGAAGTTATGAGCCCTGGAATTACCACCCTAACAAAAAAGAGTGTGTAGCCTGCAGTAATGAAATGATTTTAAAATTGTGTCCTATAGAAATACATTTAATTTGTCACTAGTAGCTTAAAGATACAAATTTTAATATTTTCCCTCATATTACTATGCTGTTTTCCATATTTATTGACAATGTAATTTTTCTCTTATTAAGACTGCCAAACTAGGATGTCATTTTAATAATGTTTCTTTTATGTTAAAAACCTTTCTTACAAATTAGAAGAGAACCAGATAAGGTAACTTTTGTCATTATGGCTTGGGGTTAGGGTTCTTAACCAAACAAAAGACAGAAGCAATCACAAAAGGTAAAATGGATAATTTCAGTTACATGAAATTGAAAAGCTTTTACAAGAATAGTATTAATTTGACTAGAATAAAAAGCTCATAATCAGGAAGAAGGGGAGGAATCTTTTCATCAGATACGTCTTATATGGGTCTAATATCTAACTTATATTGGGAACCAATACAAATATTAAGAACTATTCCTCAATGACAAGTGATGAAAGGACACAAGCAAACTCTTCAAAAGAAGAATCTATTAACAACCATATGAAAGACCCCACCAAATTACTAATAAGAGAAATTCAAATCAAAATAACCGAGAATACATCCAGAAATTTGGCAGATGACAAAACATGGAAATACTTCATATTGGAGATGTGGGAAGACTGGCACAAGAATACAATGTGGATATGTGAATTGATTTAACCATTTTAGAAAGCAATTTGAAAACCGTTTTTAAAAGTGACTAAGGGGCAGCTAGGTGGCACAGTGGATAGAGCACCAGCCCTGGATTTAGGAGGACCTGAGTTCAAATCCGGCCTCAGACACTTGACACTTACTAGCTGTGTGATCCTGGGCAAGTCACTTAACCCCAATAACCTCACCAAAAAAACAAAAAAACAAAAAAGGTGACTAAAAACCAAGAGATCCCATTACTAGGTAAATGCTTCTAATGAGGTCAAAGGTAGAAAAAAAAGGTCCCACAAACACCAAACTATCCATAATCATGCTTTTGTTGTAGCAAAAACCAAAAACAAAGTTCATGCCCATTGATCCAAGGTTGGTTAAATAAATTATAATAGGATATTCTTTTACCTACCAGCCTTCCCCCAAATCTTCTACCCCTCCTCTATAACACACTCCTTGAGTTTCTGCTGAGAGGAGAAAATAGCCAAGAGTGCCAACCTTGTGCCCTTTCTATTCTACCTGTGCCCTAGGCTCATGGACTTCATGAGTACTTCCCCTAATCTCTACCTGGACTTGAAGAAAATTAAAACTATCTGCTCCAAAAGGTTGAAATCAGTGGCTTGGCAGTTCGGTGGTATAGTGAATAATAGAACACTGGACCAAAATTCAAGAAAACCAAAGTTCAAATCTTTCCTCAAATGCTTACTAGATGTGTGACACTGGCCAAGTCACTAAGCCTATCTGCCTCAATTTCTTCATCTACAAAATGGGAATCATAATAACATCTGGTTCTCAGGGTTATGAGGATCAAATAAGAAAATGTATATAAAATACTTTGTAAAGCTTCAAGTGATATTTTAGTTATTGATATCTATATATTATCTACGTATATACATAATTATATATGTAATATATATGTATCCATGTACATAGATGCTAGCTATTATAATTAGATACTTAATAATAACATTCTCTATTCCTTCAGGTATTAGTGTTATTCACTCCTGAAATCAATAGATATTATTTAATTAGCTAGTATATATGTATCCATTAAGGCTTGCAAATCCCTTTACAAACATCACGTTTTTTATACATACATACACACACACACACACATATATATATATACATATATTTGTATGTTTTTATTTGTTTGTCTGCTTATTTATCTATTTGGTTGATTGTTTATTTATTTACTTGTGTACCTTTATTGCATATTTTTTGCTGTGTATCATTATCTCAGAAATTGAACATAAACTTCTTGAGAACAGGGACTACTTCATTTTTGTCTTTTATCACAGCACTTAGCACAATCTGTCATCTAATATGAGCTTAATAAATGCTTGTTGATTTGTAAGGATTGTAGATTATTTGTAACAATTTGTGATTATTTGTAATTTATAATAATTAAGAAACAGGACAGGGAAAAGGCAATATGCCAACAGAGGAGAGCTGTGAGGAGTGCCATGGTCTAATAGATGATACATTAGTCAATGAATCACAACTTGACTTTTTTGAGGACTTGATTTTAGTCCTATGTGACATTGGGCAAGTCATTTAACCTCTCCCTTGCCATGGGGCTAACCCAAAGCATCATAGAGAATAGCTAACAGATGTAAAACTAGAACCAGATGTATAAACTCCCAGTCCAGAGTCCTTTCCCATAGACTTCACTGAATACGTAGAGTATATGCACACTCATGTATACAAACTCTTGGATTTATTCCTGTTTAAAAAATGACCCTAACATTGGATAATACCTTCATTATAGGCTATTGTAAAGTTGCATGCAACAACAGGTGTAAAGGTGATTTGAGCTCTTTGGGGAAAAGTATATATAGAAATCCAAAAATATTGAAGGAGTCTAAATGACCACTGACATGGATTCTACTTTGAAGGATGACTTTGAGTAATTATCATCAAAATCTTGACTTTCCTCATACATATCCTATATTCCATGTACAGTTTAATATTAGGATACTGGTGGGGGGGAAGGATGGGTCTGCATGAACTCGTTTCTTGAAGAGTCGAATTTCAAATCAGATCTCTTATGTCTGTCTATTTTTACTATATTTACATGTTGGCCCCAGTTGAGGAGTGGGATTGAAGAAAAAGGAGAGGGGAGGTGTCCATTAAAAGTACTTCCAGGCTGTAATGATTTCCTTATTGGGCAGTCCCATGCATGTGTAAATAAATTGAAATGACATTGTTTCACAGAATTTAAAGCAAAATGTGATTTATTGAATACGAATATAAACAATACAGAGTATTAAATAACATGGCCCTGTTACGAGTATCATATTACACTATGTATTGTGTTAGAAAGATCTCTACAGAACTGCAGAATAATCAGAACCAGCTCTTGACTGTAGAAATGACATTTTGCTCCTACTTTAAGATGAAGGAATAGGCTTTGAGCATCATGCGACATTGTCAGAATGTTTCATGTGAACATTTCTCATGATCCTCTCTCTTTAAGTGGATAACACAAATGTCCCTAATGTAATGGTGCTGTCCGAAGAAGACTCTTAATAGGGAAAGTCACAATGATGCCCCTTAGTTAGGATCTCAGATTCCAGTATATAGGTTCTTATGTTTATTTATATGGAGGAGTCTCTGGTTTGCAGCAAAGAAACAAATAAGGTTAAAACATAGGTGAAATTTGCCATCCAGCTACAACTTAGTCCCTGATGCTTGTTTATGGAATGTCTGCAGCTGTTATTTCTTTTCCTTCTGCCTGCTGCTACTCCCACCATTAACAGAACTCAATTGTCAGTCACTCTTCAGAGTTTGCCTCTTCTGTGCAGTTGAGCTTTACGTTCTAATTGCTGGAATTATCTTGCCCCCATTAATTAGCTGAGAATGCTTTTCTCTGCAATGTATTTAAAAAAAAAAACATGCCCTAAAATATCCTCTTGTGTTTTTTTCTTTTAGCCATTACTTTGGTCCTCTTTTTAAAAAGCAAACGCCTGAACCATATATATTGAATTAAAAAAAAAAAACAAAATCAAAAGGAAGAGAAATAATTTAAGCAAGTTGGGGAATTTTTTATTAACTTTTAATTCTTAATTCAGAGAAATTTGGGATGGTTTCTATGAACTGATATGAGGAAAGTAAGGCAAACCAAGAGAGCAATCTATGCAATGACTTCAGTTATATAAAGGAAAATAACACTGCAATTTTTCAGAACTCCTATCAATACCATAATTTATTCCCAAAGTTTGATGGTGAAAAGTAATTCTCCCTTTTCAGTAAAGAGCTTTAGTCTTAAGAGAGAAAAAAGAGAACCTCCTAAGTCTGGTTAGAAGTATCCCTAAATCCAATTTGTTGGTTTGTTTTATTGAAGAGTTCTTTATCACAAAGGAGAATCATGTTGGGAGAATGGTTATTGGGACGTGACAGTGGTGTTTTAAAAAATACATCAATAGACAAACAAACAACCTTTCTCCCCTCTCATTTTAACCAAGTTACAGATAGTATAGTATTAGTTCTGGATTTAGAGTCAAAGGGCTCTATGTGAAAATTCTAGCTCTGCCAACTATTGACTGTGTAACTTGGAATAAATCATTTAATCTATCTGGGATTCAGTTTTGTCATCTGTGAAATGAAAAGCATAGATTAGAATTCAGTGTTGTCAAACTCAAATAGAAACAAGATTCC
The DNA here is from genome assembly GCF_019393635.1 of Dromiciops gliroides. Lineage (NCBI taxonomy): Eukaryota > Metazoa > Chordata > Mammalia > Microbiotheria > Microbiotheriidae > Dromiciops > Dromiciops gliroides. Next base: position 185,806,254 of record NC_057862.1, read on the forward strand.
TGTGAAGGCTTCATATTGAGTCAGAAAACCTCAAATGAACATTATCTATGTCAGTTGTACTTTTATTTACTTTGTTCAATATTCTCTAATTTCATTTACTCTGGTTTATTTCACAGCTGGGATTTTGACACTTCTGTACTAGATTATCTCTGAAGTCCCTTCCAGCTCTAAATCTATAATCCTATAACTCATTAAAAGATATTTCCAAAATTCTACTTCTTACAACAGCTTGGATTCCAGGAATGAGTAGAAACCATTTATGAGAGGTATTTGGCAGAAGATTTTTCCTTGGAAAAGAAAATGATTGGAAGTATGCCTGTGATTAGCAGGGCTAGTGATGGAAAAATTTAACTCCATTTAAAAAAAAAACAAATTTTAACCATTAAAGTTCTGATTAACATATTATTTGAAATGACTTCTCATTCTGCTAAAGATCTTATCTATTTTTCCTATCCCACTTTCATTTTAACTAAGTACTAAGACCTCTTTTCACTAATACCTTTTCCCACTTCAGTATATCATTGATACCCACATTAAGGTAACTGGGGAGAGTTCTCTAACCAATTTGATTACTAAAGAGTCAAGCAGATGTTTTTCCACTGCTGGTCTGTACAATGGCCACTCTATGCCTATCATAATTAGGGCATATAATATGAAAAATGAATGAGGCTAGAGATGCCAATTTTCTAATCGCCTACTGAGTGAATAATGTCCTTTCCCCTATGAAACATATTTCTTCTGTATTCCAGACAGGAGTCACACCTGTTTCCATATTCTTTATACTTGAAGTTTTCATCACCATTTGAACTCATTGATACTTTTCGACCTCAGTGCACCCATCTTATTTGCATTCTTTTGACCTGGAGTCCATGATGATTTTCTGTACTCCCAAACATGTCTAGCCCACAGGTGGTTCTCATTGCAATTCCATTTAAGAATATCAACAGTGGTTTAGCAACAGTGACTTTGTTCAGTCAAACAGCTCATGACAGTCCATGCACAGATTTTTATCTCTTTACATAAAATGCATCCGTGGTGCCTGCCCAGACGTAGAGTTCTGAAGAGCATATGTTTTTGATACTTGAATATTTTCAACCAAGAATTGAAAGAAAAGACATCTTCCTTACCTCTCTGCTCTTAAGGATTCACATAACCCAAAACCATTTTGGAGAGAGGTTTTCTCATCACCTTCATATTTGTAAGTTATTCTCAATGCTACCCAATTTCATTTATAATACTAATATTTTTTCTGGTGGTGTTGTATAATTGCAAGTAATAAAACACTACAATCTCTGAGAGCCTAAAATTTCACCATCTCACATGGCAAAAGGATATGAACAAGCACCCAATTTTCAAATGAAGAAATAAAAACCATCAACAACAGTATAAAATGTTTCAAAATACTACCGAGGTGGAGATCATCCCATGCATCATACCTAGTAATGGATCTCCCTTCAGATGAGCAATACATATCTTGGACCTTTACTAAAGAAAATATTCAACCAGCAGCTCCTGACAGTGGTCAGTTACTTCTCTGAGAAGGATACAGTCACAGGGAGAACCTTTTGGTGGATAATCTGTGTCCAATTCAATGATTCCTTACCCCCCCAAACTCACAAAGTAGCCACTGAGTCTGGAAACATCAATCATTCTGGCTCACTTTTCAGAAACATGTTCAGAGAAGGAAATACAAAGCAGAAGTTGGCAGGGGCTTGAGAATTCCTCTCACCTAGGACAGAATATGTTTTTAGCCAGCTACTGCTGCTAGGGCTGCTGCTGCTGCTGCTGTTGCTGCTGCTGTTGCTGCTGCTGCTGCTGCTGCTGCTGCATATAAGAAAGGAGAGACTTGGCATTGATTGGATCCCCCCCCAAAAAGATACTTCAAAAACAACTACTAGATGTCTCCCCTTGCTCCTCAGGGCCTACAGAATGGATATTATTTCCTGGCTCATTCACCAAATATTTACAAGGCTGTACCCCCATCATACAACAAATAGAAGTACCAGGAAACCATGGTCATTCGTGTCCTTTAGTATTCTTAGGTCAGAATTTTTAAGTTTTTCAAAGTTGTTTGTATTTACAACACCATTGTTATTGTATAAGGTGTTCTGGTTCTGCTTACTTCGCCCTTAATTTGTTCATATCACCCTTCCCAGGTTTCTCTGAAACTCCCCCTTTCTTATAACACAATTATATTTCTTAGAACATAATATCATTTCTTATAACACAAAATATTCCAATGCATTAGTATGCCATAATTTGTTCATTTATTCTCTACTTGATAATCATGCCCTTAGTTTCCAGTTCCTTGCAATTACAAGAGCCACCACAAATATTTTATACCTATAGTTCTTCTCCCTTTTATTTTTATTTTTTGGAATTCCTTGGTTTCTAATAACCCAATTCTATCTGTCATCTCTCTCTCTCTCTCTCTCTCCATCTATTTACACAATGTGTATGTATACACACACATAGATAGTTAGACAGACAGACAGATACAGTTGTTCATTCTGAAGAACATGTCTGAATCTTTATGACCCCACTGAAGTGGTTTGCCATTTCCTTTTCCAGATTGTATTGTAGATAAAGAACTAAGGCAAAAATACTTAAGTGACTTGCGCAAGATCACACAGCTTAATAAGTGTCTGAAGTCAGCCTTGAACTTAGGAAGATGAGTCTTCCTGATTTCATATCTGGCATTCTATCATTGGGCTACCTAGCAGCATACATACATACATACACATATATACACACAAATATATGATACACATATATAGACTTACATGTGTACATACACATATATGCATGTGTATGTATATATATTTATGTATTTATATTCAGATTTCATTGGATTATTAGAAGTAAAGAAATTAGATGATAGATTGGTAGATAGATAGATAATAGATAGACAGACATAGATTCTAATAATCTAATCAAATACTATGGGTGGGGAGAGGGAGGAAGAAAAAAGAAGTAAAGGGGGGGAGAGGAAGGGAAAGAGAGAGAGAGAGAGAGAGAGAGGAGAGAGAGAGAGAGAGAGAGAGAGAGAGAGAGAGAGAGAGAGAGAGAGAGAGAGAGAATCCCACATTTTAGGAGCCTTAAAGATAAAGATCCAGAGAATTTGTGGCTCTCCAGGAGGGAGATCTATAAGTATGCATGATCCATAGGATAATCTTTACCTCGGTAATATTTTGAAAAATTTTTATATTCTTGTTGATAGCTTTTATTTCTTCACTTGAAAACTGGGTGCTTTTTCATATCTTTTCACGATGTGAGATGGTGAAATTTTCATTTCTCAGAGATTATAGTGTTTCATTACTTACAATTATATACCACACCACAACAATATCAGTATTAAAATGATATCAGATAACATTGAAAATATCTTTCACATGTCAAGGTCATGAGAAAACCTCTGTCCAAAATTGCTTTGGACTTTGTAAGTCCTTAAGAGTATGCATGTGTGCATGTGAGTGCTTATTAGTATATATATATATATATATATATATATACATACATATATATATACATATATATACATATACACACACACATATATATATACATACATATATATATATATATACACACATACTCTATAGCTCCAGTAGTCTATAGCTTTGAAAATAGTATATTATATATATATTTTATTAAAGTATAATATATAAATATATACCTATTTAAGTTGGATTATTAGAAGCAAAGAGATACTATAGAGATATTGACAGATACATATATAGTCTAATAATTCAATATTATAGGGGCAAGGAAGAGGGAGAAAGAGAAGAAAGAAAGAGACACAGGACATAAACAAAGAGAAACAGACAGAGAGAAAGTATCTCAGGTTTGTAGGCACCCTAACAATAAATCTCCATACCAATTCCTTTCCCTCTTCCATCATCACGCCTCCAAAAAATAAAAATTTCTGGAAAATTCCTAAATCTCTAGGCCAGAGGAATAACAGAAGAGGGAATTGCCCAACAATTTGCAATATATCTTTTCAAAGTGGCCTTTTAGGGCTCTCTGACATTCTGTGAAGCAGTGGAATAAGAGGAAAGCTGAGTGTCTGAAACTGCTCCCTGCTACAGAATGACAGGTAATTTAAGATTTTGAAAAACTTTTGCCCTAGATAATACTTGAAAATCCAGCCTCATATAAAGACATGCTTTCTCCCATTTAAATCTGTTCTGAGGCCTCTATTCCTTATTCCCTAGCCTACATATGCTATCATATATAATGTCTCTGGAAATACATTGATTTTGAGATCTAGGCACCAATAGAATTGGACTTTTTCCAAGTTACACTGGTTTAACTACTGATCACCTATGTAATTGCCTCTGAGACCTGAGTTACTGAAACTGAGCACAGTTCATCTCACATGGAGGAACTTAACTGCTCACTTTGGGTATTTTCCTTCCTACACACAGGCAAACACACACACAAATTCCTTTTGAAGTGGATGACAAACCAAGCAAATGGCCTATTTGTGGGTGAAAGGGGCAACTCCAGGAAAATCACAACCACTGTTTAACATCTCGGATATTCTCAATCTATAAGACTAGTTCTTTGTCACAGCTGTCCTGGGAGTCATAGATCTTATGATAGTCATGAATTTTAAGAAGCACCCATAAACTTCTGACCTGTTGGTTTTGAGCAGGTGGGTGAGCAAACAAAGGTGAAAATATTTCACTGAAAACCTGGGGAACAGGCCACAATAATGAGGCTAAAGGACTAAGAAATGGTTTCTCCAGGGAGATCTTAAAATTATCCTTGGAGACATGATATCTCACCTTTAGATGTATATTTTTCTATTAAAATGTTTAGAATACCTCAACAGCATTTTTCCTACAAAATTTAAAAGCACTGTTATATGTGTCTGGATTTTCTTTTCTTCACAACATCTCTTGCAAAGTAATTATAGTCAGGTGTAGTTATTTATGCCCATTTTCCAGATGGAGAAATTAAAGCCATATACATTTATGACTTTACCAATGTATCAGAAAACAAACAAAAAAATGATAGAATGAGATCAGATTTCTAGACTTTCAGTCTATGCCTTTCCTTTCATCAGTGGGATAGGCTAGTATGGTACCTGTATAGCTACTCCTAGGTTAAGCATGGCTATTTGGGGATGGTAATTATTCAATGCACAGCCCATGCCCCCACCAGGGGGGAGAGAGAGAGAGAGAGAGAGAGAGAGAGAGAGAGAGAGAGAGAGAGAGAGAGAGAGAGAGAGAGAGAGAGAGAGAGAGAGAGAGAGAGAGAAAATGTGCATGTATTATTTTTACTGCTCTCTACCTGGAAAGTTGTGATTATTTCTATCAACTGATAAACTCTGTTCTGATCTAAATCATTCCTTGTTTCTGCAATTTGATAGAGGGGGTAAAAGTAATATATGCACATTCATATTTCCTTCATTTCTTTCTTTCTCTGTTGATCTCTGTGTCCTACCGATGAAAGGAAAGGCACTAGATTGCAAGTCCAGAAACCTGACATAATGGTAAAAATCATTATATTGGATTACCTTCCTTGCTATCTTGTTAGTGCATGGGTTACTTTCCTTTCTCCAGTATTTTAATCATTGCTTTCAAATTTTATAAATACCAACAATAATAGCTCACATTTATAAAATGCTATACAACTTTCAGTTGTATATATGCAATAGCAATAGCCCAAAATGCAAATATTAAAACCTGAAATCTAAATCTACAAAAAAAGAAAAGGATAAAGACTTTTAATACAAATTACAGAAACAAGAAATAATCTTAGCTTTCACACTTAGGAATATTATTTTATCTAGCAAGGACACACAAATTCAACTGTTAGTAGGAACACTTTGCCCAACTATACATATTTTATTCTTCTTTTATCTTTATCTTTTTTGTTGTTGTTTTTAGGGACTTCAGGTTTTAATACTTGAACTTTGGGCTATTGCATATATACAACTAAAAGTGTTCCATTCTTCAAGAACATAGAAAGGAAGGTAATGTGGCACAGTGTCTCTAGTATCTTCCTTAGAATCAGGAAGAGCTGGATGTAAGCTATTTCTCTAATATATATTATTTGGTAATGATGAACAAGCTTTGTAATCTCTCAGTAACTAACCCCTGCCTCCAAAGTAACTCACTAGAATTAGAAATCCTTTATATATATTTGGTTTTTACTTACATAGGTACTTGTTTTTCTCTCCTATAGAATGTAAGTACTTTAGGAAAGAAATAATTTAATTTTAGCTTCATATATTTGATACCTAATTCAGAGCCTGCTAAGTGTTTAAGAAATACCAGTTGAGTTGAATAAAAGTTAGAGATAAATTACCCATTTGTATATACAGTGAAAGGTTTCGCATTAGGTTATTTCCTATACCAATGAAATAACAGGTTCAATCATAAAACAAGACAAAACAAAACCCCAAAACAAGACAAAATACCAACCCAAAACACAGAAACAGCTATATGAAATATTTGATGTTATTCTCATGGCCCTCATCCATTATCAAAATAAAATATTTCCTTATTCATTCATGAAAACATTGGGAAAATAAAGGGGAAATACTTTATAATTTTGTGTCACTTAACAAACATTTGACCAAATTTTCTCTGCAATAAAAATTCAGCATGTATTTGTATATGGTCTGACCATCTTAAAGAATGAAGGGCCCTCCAAGATTTCCTATCTCAGAGAGTTTGTAGTATTTCTTTGCTCTTTCTGAGGTAAGCAACTTTTCATCAAAAAACTCTTCGAAATTAGAAGGTTTTGTGATCAAGAAAGCAAAACTTTAAAGGTTCCCAAGCAGGCACAGGCACTCTTAAACAAAACTCCAAAATGGTGGCAGAGAATTTAACAGGTTCCCTGGTTAATCTCTATAAAAGCACAGTGTATGAGCTGAGAAGCAAACACTTCCATACGCCTGTTTTCCATAAATACAGAAATCTAGTAATTATCTCAAGAGCCATACATTATTTATTTACTCTCACGCCTTAATGAAGGAAGACTCAATGTTTATCATATTAAAATGGTTGGGGGAGGGGGTGGGAGCATGAAAAGCTTCCCTTCTTCCCTTAATGAATCTGGCCTTATGTTTCTTCGATTTTTTATCAGCAATTTTATGCTCCGCAGGTAGTAAACAAAAATGGTGACAGCCAAACATGCATTTTGCATCACAACAAACCGTCAGATCTGCAAACAGTCACTAAAGGTGCTCCCTTCCTCCAGCAGGAAAAAACAATAGCGTTTATTAGCAGCATTTCACTGTGCTCACATGATTTGTGTGTACCTCACTCTGAAAGTGTCAGCTGTCAAATGAAATGATGGGGACTGACAGTTTAGAATTTTAAAAGTTCAGCTCCTTTCAAATGTACTAAATGAACAAGAGCTGCCTAATTTGGGCTGAAGAGAAAGCGACAAAAATCCCCTGTAAGTATGCAAGGTTTTATTCTACTTTTTTGCATGCTTAGTATGCACAGGGAATGTTAAATACTCTTCAGCTGGATACACTGTTAATTCTAAGAGTGAGAAAGATTTCATTAGGTAGGCTTCAGGCAAGAGTGGGCTTCAAATGGAATTCCCTTTTATTTTCTGAAACTCACAGTATATGACCCATATCCAATGACAAATGGTCTATAAACTCTCTTGCTGTATTTAATTGCATAAACTTCCATTATATTCTACCATTAACGGAAGACCACTTTGACATGAGATGTCAGATGAAAAAAAGGTAAAAAAATAAACCCCTTCTCTATTAAAAAAAAAAATTTAAAACACAGTATTAAAAACAGCAGAAAATCTTAAATGGTGATATGTTCCCAACTTACAATTTTAACTTTTTTTCAACCAATTAGTTACTTTTAATTTTGGTGGTGCAAAAAAAAAATCTATTAATCACTATTTAATTATCTGGAGCTCTTGCTTGCCTAATTAGTACTTTCCGTATTGCATCTCCTACTGAACTGGAGACCCCATCAACTCATTTATCTGATACGTTTTTTGGTGTACTGGAGAGTTAATTAATGAAAAGAAAAAGAAGAAAAGCTCCTCATGTTTAAATGGTTCATTCCTCTTTAAAAAAAAAAAAGCTTATTAAACACTTTGAACATTAAATAAGCCGACTGATTTTATTGGGGTTTTTTCCCATTGCACTAAAAAGCATTATATAAATGCAAAATCCCATGTGACATTTTTGGGTAACTATACCAAAGAGAATGAATCAGAAGAAACTGACTGATCAGTTGAGTAATAATCGTCCTTAAGTACATAGCCTGGGGCACGAAGCTTTTGAAAAATGTTTTATACAGGAAAAAAGAAAGAAAATGAAAATGAAAATGAAAAGAGTATGAGTGAATGAGAGATTTTACCTGAGAATTTTGGGTTACGATTTCAAGTACCAAAACAGGTCGGGAATGAAACCATCTTGTTATATAGCAGACAATATAGTTTAAAGGTAACAATAGCTCTTGGAATGAAGAAAACAAAGAAAGAACAAGTATATTTAATTTCAAAACAGTAAAGAGTTACTATTCTGCCTCTCTCCCATTTATCTCCATCCTTGCTGACCAAAAGAGCTGGGCTAAATATAGAAGTTGGAGCCCTGGGAATCTATTCCTAATCTGTGAGTGGATGAATGAATGAATGAATGATCATTTATGAAGTAGCTAAAAGCATAAAGGCTGGGACTAATCCCAGCTCTGCTTTTTACTACCTAAGGGATGTTGGATAAGTCACTTCAACTCCTGGGATCCCAGTTTACTCATATATAAAATGAAGAAGTTGAATGAGATGATCCTTAAAGGACCTTCCAGAGCAGTTCCTAAATCCTTTCACACCTTGTCCCACTTTCAAGATCAGCCTAATTTCTGATCTCAGTCATATGGGCTTAACTCTTATTTGCAAGCTTGTGTCATTGGTACGTTGACTACCATCAGGATATGTTGAATTAGAGTTCTGCTTCCTTTTTGGTATGGAGAGACATAATCTTCAGGTATTCTCAAGGATGCACCAGTTAAATGCTTAATAACTGACTCTTTGGGAAAAAATTAATACCTGATCCACTTTTTAAGTTGAATCTGCATTATCATTTTCTCCAGCATTTTCTTAAGTCTAGATAATCAAAACAATAAATCAAGCCCTGATTGGTATTATTTGCAAATTTCCAAAGTGTGAATGCTCACACTGAAAATTTAACAATTGGCTCTCACAGAAGAAGCTCTCTCTAGCATACCCCTGGGTATTTCATAACCAAAATCAAAACCAAATTTATATGCATTTATTGAACACCACTATATGAAAAAATACTGTATTAGAAACTAAAGGATAAGCGATAATCTTTTTTGACATGGCATAGTGGTTAAAGTGTGATACCTGAATTAAGGAAAACCACAGGTCAAATCAATGACACTTTCTAAAGTAGATGTGACCATAGGAAATTCACAAATTTTCTGAGCTTCAATTTTCTCATCTGTAAAATGGGGATAAAATGACTTTTGTTGTAAAGTACAGATAAGACAATGTATGAAAAATATTTCTCAAGCTTGAAGGCATTCTATAAATGTCAGTTAATAACTATTGTGGTAGCATCACAAGAAATTTTTCATTAAGTTCAATTCAATAATCAAGTATTGACTATGTGCAAAACCACTCATAGAATCATAGATATAGAATGGGAAGGAAGTAGGGGGTAGATATACTCATTCCCTTCATTTTACAGGCAAAGAAACTGAGGTCCAAAAAAAGTTAAGTGACATGTATAAGATCACATAAGTAGTAAGAGAAAGATATGGGAGATGAGCCTGGGTCCTCTGATTCCAAATGAATTATTCTTTATACTGTACCACAATGCCTCACTATCAAATACCATAATAGTTGGCTACAATATTCCCCAGCACCACCACCACCCCAATCTTTTCTTGCAGTATTTATTTTTTGAGTTTTGGGAAACTGAAAATATCTTGGGATTCTGGAAGAATTCCCTAATATTAAAATCATGAAGAGAATATTAAAATGCATATGCGATTTGTATCTCACAACTATAAACATATCGAAGTTTAATATTCTAAGACTTTTGCAAGTACCTTTTAGCCAAGCAATATTTATTTTATATTTTAGTAAGTACACACACACACACACACACACACACACACACACACACACACACACACACACACACACACACACGATACTTCCTAGGTTTTTCAAATATTCCAAAGCAAGTATTTGGGTTTCTTAGTGAAATTGTTGAGAAAAAAAAATAAATTCATTAGAATATCAAAGACAAGCCCCTCCCCCTAAACACACACACACACACACACCTCAGTCTTCTTGTCAACCTGGTTCAGCTCTAAGTTGGGCATATCTCTGGCAGATCCGAGAATGCTATTTACTGATTATCTCTTCTTCCCATTGGGATCATAAGTTTTTAAGTGAAAAAATGGAAGAGATTTATTGCTAATGGGATTCTACAAATGTTATCTTTGTTCAGAGCAAAAGTAATATATAGCCCTAGCTTTTTGTTGAGCATTCTTAATGTTGCTGTTTTTGAATATGTATAACTCATTTAGGAGCCAAGAATAGACAGTAACTCATCATCTTTGCTACCTGCCTTAAAATGTCTGTATTACGTCTGTTTGGAAATAATATAAACTTGTGATTTAATTGATGTCATAACTTCGATTCATCACCCGCATTCATGCTAAACAAAGGGACTCTGAAGAAATGAACAGAATGTTCATTGTTCAGCAGAAGAAAGGTCATAACATGTTATATTTACATTTATGTCATGGCTTATTACCAAATCTGGATAAACCATCTTCCTTCATTATTTCTGAATAGGAGACTGATGATAAGTGCTGTTTTCAGGATTTTTTTTTATCCTTTTTTATTTGTCTGCCTAATTTGTGTGTCTGCAGCATGGCAAGGCTAACTCCATGTTTTCCTTCTTAAGTTATTATGGGGTTTTAACTCCTTAAGATCAAGAACAAGTTCTTAAATGTAACATTTGCATGGGTCGACAGCTTCAGGGGAGAGAGGTCAGATGCCCCTGTGAAGGAAGAAGAAATCTGTCTGCATGATCCCAATTTGCTTTGAATAACAGACATGCAGCCCAGAATCAGAAATGATTTGTTGTTAGGTTAAGCAGCAGGGAAGCTCATGGCTGATTATTGCTACTGCTGATACAACTGGGGTAATGGGTGAGTAATGGAAGTTCCATAAGATAATCATAATGATACCAAGCAATGAATTGTGTGTATCTGGGTGAGAGTGTTTAGTTTTATCAGACTGTGATGGCCAGTAAGTTAATATAATCCATAAATATTCAGATTAACTAAAATCTTTATTACATCTGCAAAGAGCTACTGGGGTGCTTTGCTCTCTCATACTTTCTGCTTTGCTTTCTCACTTCAGGCTGTCCTTTATATTCCAAGTAATCTTAAATTAAAAGAACCCTGCCTGTTACTCAGATAGGAAGAAGAAAATGCACCCAGCAGTGCCAAGTACTCACAGAATGAATGAACAGCCACCTAACAGTCTTGTTTTCTATTCCCAGGTCACCTAGAAAATGATTTCCTACAGTGAGGTAATCTGGTCATCCCCCTGTCTAGCTCAGCTCTCCTAAGATTTCTCATTTGCTGTGCTGTGTCCCATGATACAACTGGAGAGAATACAAGATCAGGTCCCTTTCTTCTCCGCTGTAAAGTCTCTTCAGGATCCGATTCAATGAGATTGTATTTGTTACAATGAGCAGAGATGGTTCAATGGGGCAGATTTAAGAAACTCTGAAAAGAGTTCAGGGGGCTCCTGGAGGTGGGGGCTCTTGGTAGGGTGGGGGGAGTGCAGTTGTGTACATCATCCTGTGTTTGTTAAGGCCTAAAAGCACTGAAAAGGGATTTGTTCTGTTTGTGTAAAGGCCCTCCGTGCTCTGGGTCTCTAAAATGTCACTTCAAGCTTTTTAGCGCATAAGCTTACTCTTGATCTTAGGCCTGACATGACCAAAACCAAGGAGATCAGGGTCTCACTGACTGAGCCATATTGTTGCTCAAACTCTGCATCTGTAAGGCTGCTGCCAAAGCCATCAGTTTTCTAAAATGCTCAATTGGTCTATATTAATATGAGGATTTCTACCATGACTGCTCCACATCGTCTATTAATTCAAAAAACAGAGAGTAGCATTTTGCTTACTCAATATTTTTTGTTGATCAAATTAACTGTAATTAAAAGAACTAAGCTCACCCAAGAGAATAGTCATCTGCAATCGTCTAATGAGTATAGTCAATAATTAGAGAGTCATTGACAATGGCAATATCAACAGCTCTATAGAGAGTTTTAAACTCTGAGGTTCCTTGATCCACAATATAAAGGATGATAGGTTCCATTCCTTGGATCTTTCATTGACCTACTCTCTGTGGCTATAAATTCAGTTCTGTAACTCAGAACTGATTAATAAGCTTAAGGTCTCCAAAAATTGTGGTTGGATTCAAGAACTCAATACTAAGAAATTTAAAACTTTAAATAATAATTGTAAATATACCTCAGAATACCATACTACCTTTCTTTGGCTTCCAAGTGTTCAGACATCAGAATCATCAGCTATGTCCTTCTTAACTTGAAAAGTCATTAGTGTATTTTGACCACCATTTAAGTTCAACCTGTTAATAATTCAGTTTCCATATATGTAACATATGGATGTTCTTATCAATGCAATGCTATTAGGAGAATTTACCAATTCACTTCTAATTAAATAACAGTGACAATAATGATAACCACATAAAACTCAAGTCATTAGTCATGTAATAAAGGAATGGCAAAGAGAAAATAAGAAAATAACAGCAAAATTGGAAATAGATCTTTCCAATTAAGGCAAGAAGTTCATACTACTTTTGTCAATGATAACCTAAGATCCAAGTACAGCAAGACACAGCATATAAATGCAGGGCAATCATTAAAAACAAAACAAAATGGAAAAATTTATCCCTATATCCAGTTTAGAATAAGAGAAGAAATGGCAGAGTTATATTCTGAAGAGGGAAGAAGTCAAGAACCTAAACTGATTGAAAATCAGTTACACTTAACACAAACTAAATAAGTGCTATTTAATAATATAACAAAAAGTGCTATTTAATAATAATCCTTTTTATATTTTCCCATACATTGTCATTTAATACAACTTGCTTACCATACATCTATCAAATTTTTTAGAAGTTTGCCAGATGGTGAATAAAACTTTCCTATTTAGCTTTAAAAAAACATAGATGGCAAAAATAATGATGATGCCTTGAATGACTTTAAAAAGGAGATGGACATACTTATATTGGAATTTAAAATAACTTTTTGGTGTCATTACACAAATAAGCCAACTATACCAAAACAGAAATTTTCTAAATACTGACATGTTTTGCCACTATGAATGAACACATTTCCACAATATTTGAAAGAGTGAAAAGACATTTCAGAACCTGCATACAACTCTCTCTCTCTCTCTCTCTCTCCCTCTCATAGATTGTGTGTGTGTGTGTGTGTGTGTGTGTGTGTATGAGAGAGAGCTCTTGTCACTTGTAGGGCACATAGGAGGAAAAGTAGATCTATTAGGAATACTCCTAAGGACAACCATGAAATTCCACCATTTCAGAAATTGCTCAAGAAAACTACTGGAAAGATATTGGAAGTTGACAACAATATATAATTAGAACGTACAGTAGAAAACTTGAACACCACAATGCTGAATTATAAGAATTGATCAAAAAAGTATGCATGAAGTATGGAATTGGGAAAACAAGGTTACATCAAATTCTTAATATTCTCAATTACTAATTAAAAGGAATACCCCAAAGATTAAGGCAATATGAGCAATTGAAGCAGTACAAAAATAAAATTAATGATTCATTACTAATCAAAAACTATATCGTACAGTCTTTAGAAGCAATGAAATTAGAGTAGTGAAAGAATCCCCAAATACAGAGGATGTGGAAAGTATCTCATCATTCCTACAGTTGAATGAAACCTGATACAAGAAAAGAACAAGCTGTAACAAAAACAAAGTAAAAGCTTAGGTACTATTATTATTATAAACAACAGAGTGGTTGTGTCAAAGAAGGTGACTGAAACTCTTGCTTCACAGTGGCACATAAATTGCTTGCAAAGCATTTTCCCAGTTTCCTCTCAGAGGCAAAGTTAATCCCATCTTTCTTAAAAGAAGGTATCACATATTTATTACCAAAATATGAGAATGCATTGTGATTCTTAAAAATCTGGGCCAATTATATGCTTATGTATTTTATATGAAGAATTCATAGATTATATAACTAAAAACATTTATAAATCCTTACTTCCAAGAAACAATATATCATCTGAGTGGCAAAAAAAGGGTGTGGAAAATTTTCTAGTAGTATAAATGACAATCATTATAGATGTTATGATTATTTAACAAGCCACCAAATAGCTCCATGACATTTATACTACCTTTATTGAATATTATAAAGCTATTTTGTCTCATTCCAACTTTCTCCCAAAACATAAAATTGTTATTTTTATTCCTTATGTATAACATTCTTAATGTACACAAAGGAAGAATAGAGACAGAAGGTTTTGAGCTTGATCTATTATATGAATTGGGAATCATACAAGCAGTATTTATGCCCTGCCCAGCAAAAGTAAATAGTAGAATAGAAAAATATGAATCAGCAGTGGCAAGCTTGACCAAAGAAATAAGAGAAAACAAAGAGAGAGAGAGAAAGAGAGAGAGAGAGAGAAAGAGAGAGAGAGAGAGAAAGAGAGAGAGAGAGAGAAAGAGAGAGAGAAAGAGAGAGAGAGAGAGAGAGAGAGAGAGAGAGAGAGAGAGAGAGATATTGGGGGTGCAAATACACAGAAGTAAAAGCCAAAGAGAATAGCACTTCCCAACTTCAAAATGTATTATAAAGCAGCAGTCACCAAAAAGCATCTGGTATTGTTTTAAAAAAATAAAGGGAAAGATAGATCAATGAAACAGACTAAACAAGGGAAAACAATAGAACTCAGTAACCCAATATTTGATAAAATGAAAAAAAACAAACATGTTATCTAGGGGAAAAAATCACTATTGGATAAAGACTGTTGGGAAAACAGAACAGCAGCCTAGCAGAAATTAGACTTAGAACAACACCTTACACCATACTCCACAATAAATTCTAAGTGAATACATAACCTTAATATCTGTTTTTAAAAACCTTTTAAAAATCATACTAAAAAAATTAGAAGAGAAACAGGTCATGTACTTCTCACAGGTATGGGTAAGAGATTTATTCTTAACCACACACAAGACAGACTCAACTACAAAAGATAAAATAGAAAACTTTAATTACTTAAAACTGAAAAAATATTCACAGATAACATTAATACATCTGGGATAAGAAGGGAAGTGGTCAAAGGGTAACATTTTTGTATCAAATTTCTCTGATAAGGGTTTGGTATCCAAGATTTATTAACTTGTTGATTGACTGACTAAACCAAACATACAATAAAGAAACTTTCTGATTCATGCATCTGTTTTCCCTTTCATAATAGAGGCTAGTTAAATCAAGAAGGTAAAATTAATGGCCAAATCATTTACAAAGCCTAAATATCTAGATTTTTCTGAAGGTTATGGATGATACAACCTTACAGAAAAATGGACTTTTTACCTATTGCTTATAAAATGCATTTACACTTGAACCCTTATGGGGAAATTATTAAATAAATTCCCATGAGATAAACTTTATCAACCTCTTTGGTGATGGTCTATTGTACTGATAACCCATGAATTTAATATTTTTAATGTGAGTGCTTGTAACATCCAAATTAACCTACAAATTATAAGCATATTATTTATTTTAATGCTCAGGATGATCTTTTAAGTAGATAATAAGATAGAATAATTTTCAAGTGATAATATATAGAATTTTCCATGTAGAACTCAGTCTCCATTTTTACAATGGAGATGAGTAAAAATTATCAGTAGGCCAAATGAAAGAATTGCTTACTTTTGTGTTGTCAAAAGATGTTCAGGGCAGCTAGGTGGTGCAGTGGATAGAGCACCAACCCTGGATTCAGGAGGACCTGAGTTCAAATCCAGCCTCAGACACTTGACACTTACTAGCTATGTGAACCTGGGCAAGTCACTTCACCCTTATTGCCCCACCAAAAAAAAAAAAGATGGTCAAAGCTTCTTTATCACCCATATCAGTATCCTTTTCCATTGTTATCGTTTGGATAATAACTGATCCATACATAAGACAAAGTCAATGCAGCCAAAAAAAGTTTTAAAATTCTCCTACCTGAATATTGGAGATCGGCAGAAACAGAATCTGCTCACTGTGGACTTACTCCCAACAGTAAGAAAACATATTTTACCATCCTACATAAGCAACAGATGAAATATTTTCTCGCCTAACTTCAAAGGGTATGTGTTTGTAGAACCATGAAGAAGTTTGTTGATTCAAGGTGATCTCATCATTATTGTTATACATTGTGTTTCCCTTCCTCAAGTTTTGAATTCTAATTGCAATTGGCTTCATCTAGCCTTGCAAAAAGTTTCCAGGTGACTGTCCAAGGCCCATTTGACATTTTATGATGGAAGCCTTGCCTGAGAGCATGTATAAATTGTCCAGCAGAGCCTGAATGAATGGTTCTCAAAGTTTTTAGATGTCTTAACAACTTTTTCCCATCCCATTAAAGCATGGCATTTAAATTATGTGTGCCTCTTGCAAGTCCCTTCTGTGGATGTTGGTTTTAGAAAAGCAAGAAGCAAAATAGGTTTCTTGGTAGTGTAGAAAGTCAACTGGCTCTAGTGTAAGAGGAGTTTGATACAAATCCTGTTTCTGAAGCTTTAATACTTTGGGGAAATTATTAACTTCCTTGTGTCTCAGTTTGCTCATCTGTAAAATATTGAATTTGGGTTAAGTGGCACCTAAGACATCTTCTTCTTTAGAGCTATGAACACATGAGTTTGGGATTTCAGAAGTCTTTGACTGGTGGGGGTGGGTTTTGTGCCTGAACATCACCACCAAGATAGTCTAGACTTAGAAGTTTTAGGGAGGAGTCTTGACTCCTTGAGACCATCACTCCTAAAGCATAGAGAATGGCCTTTGTCAGGAGGCTGATTTGCTTTGGAGTAGATCATTTCCACCATTGGTAGCCAAGGGAGCCTCTGTTTTTCTTTGCTTTGTCTGGTGTGCTTCGACAGAATGAATTCCCAGCCTTTAACATGATGAGGCATATTTATGACATCTGGCTCTTAATAGTTAAACAGTTTTTTTCTTCTGCCTTTGTTTATGACAGTGGACAGAAAAATATTAGGGGGCCATACTACTTCACTATTTTGGTTTCTAAGTATTTGAATCCTCTGCCCTTCTTTTGGCCCTGGTTAAGAGAAATTAGGTATGTCAATGCAATACTCCTGAGTTGCTTGACTGCTTTTATGGACTTTGAGAAAATGTTTCCAAAGTCGGAGAATCATGTATTTGTTATTTCCAGGTCCATTAAATATCTCCTGGTAATTAACATTAGCTATCTTAACACTTACAAAAGCATGAGGATGACAACATTCTTCTGAGGGACAGCCCTTTCAACATATGCTTGCAGTTCTGTGGTGCCATCTAATTACCTGCATGACAAAAGAGGTGTAGAATGCCAAGATCATGCTACCCTGCATCCAAATGGCACAGAAAATTGTTTGGAGGCAAAGTAACAAACAATGTGTAATTTCAAAGCTCAGGGAGTTGTGGGAGAGGAAAGGAAACTCCTTAAAACATGAATAACAGCTTTGGGGGCACTTTAAAAAAAAGTGTATAACCTGTGCCCAGCATTAATGTAAACAGAAAACAAACCATATTACTTTTAGACAGGTCCAGAATGTAATCAAAAATCAAGCTCTGGCCTTTCAGAGTCTCCATTTGCAAATCTGTTCCTTTTTTAAAAAGCTGCAATTCATTACCAACCAGTTTTGATGCCGTTTTTGCTTTCCTTCAATGTGGAGTGAATTCACCCCATAAACTAATGAACTAAAGTGAGGCCAAATAGAGACCAGCTGGCAGAATCACTAAGTAATTTTAAACACATGATTGACTTTATGATCCTTTTACTGAAGTAACTAGTCTTTATTCTCACAATCAGCACCAATGACAATTGGAAGGGGGAGAGAGAGAGATTATTAAAATTAGGAGGAAGATGAGAATCACTCTGTTTACTCTGACTCACAACACTTACTTTCTCTCTCTCTCTCTCTCTCTCTCATACACACACACACACACACACACACACACACACACACACACACACAATGTAATAGGTGCTGAATTACATGTCGTTATGGCCTCCAAAGTTGAATAGCTACCTCAGAGACATAATAAGCAACCAATGCCTAAATAATCGGCACAGATACTCCATTAACAGCATCTAACTGTGTGACTTTTAACCATACAAATTGTTTTTTGACAGCTTGTAACCTTTTCAAATAGTTTCCTTTGGGCATTACACCACATTTTGCACTAATTTTAACTTTTACTCTGTCTATAATTTATGAGTTTCTTTAGAGATGCATAATGTATTGGAGTGGAAAGAAGACATTCAAATAAAAGCTAAAAAACAAAATCAGTTGCAGTTTTAATCCTTGAGACCTTTGCTCACTAGGAAATTGTTACAATTTGATGAAACAAAAACTGGAGGAGGAAAGGGAGACCAAATGACCAGAATTCCCATGGAATTAGTTTTGAAACTAGTAAAAATCTCTCTAACTTACTTCAACAAGGCATAAGCTTTAGAAAAATTAAGTGTAACACTCATAAAAATAAATTGCTTGAGACTTGTCCTTTGTTCCTTGAAATTTGCAAGACAATTGAAAATTATAAAAGTGCTTATCAGGAACACTGGTACTGAGCTCAGAAAGACCACACATCCCTTTATTGTAAGAAATTAACTAGTAAACCAAGCACTGAAATTTATCTATCTGAAGTGAGGAGGAAATGATGTGTCAATATCCTTTAAAAAAAAATCCAAAAAATAATCATCAGAATCAGAAAGGGAAAAATGATGATATTTAGCTTAGATGTCACACCAAATTAACAATCATGAAGCAGATTTATAAGAAAGAAAAATAGACTTTTGTAGAAATAGTACTGTATCATTCAAAAACATATGTACTTGGGCAGCTAGGTGGTACAGTAGATAAAGCATCAGCCCTGGATTCAGGAGGACATAAGTTCAAATCTGGCCCCACACACTTGACACTTACTACCTGTGTGACCCTGGGCAAATCACTTAACCCTAATTGCCCCCCCAAAAAAAAGCATAGAGAGAAAGAAAAAGAAAAAAACCATATGTACTAAACAGATATTAATTGAACAAGTAAATATAAGAAAACTCAAATATTACCACTTTTCAACTCCCATTCTCATGAAATAACATTCATTACATGATGTTGCAAAACCAGGATTATGCAATCAAAAAGCATTTAAACAGTGGATAAAGCACCGGCCCTGGATTCAGGAGTACCTGAGTTCAAATCTGGCCTCAGACACTTGACGCTTACTAGCTGTGTGACCCTGGGCAAGTCACTTAACCCCCAATGCCCCACAAAAAAACAAACAAACAAAAAAAAGCATTTAAACCTAATTTGTGCCAGACACTGTGTTAGGTACAAAGTAAGCAGAGGCAAAGAAAGTAATTTACATTTTATAGGGGAAGACAACATCTACATATGTAAACATATATAGAGAGAATAAATATAAAATAAATACAATGTAGTTAGACAGGGAGAACATTTGGTAGTTGGGGGTATCAGGAAAGGCTTCATGTGAAAATTGAGCAAAATTTCAAAGAAAGTGAGAGATTCCATGAAGTAGGAATGAGGAGCAATGCATTCCAAGTGTGGTCAGTGCAAAAGCAAGGAAATGGAAGATGGACTACCTTCAGCCTAGAATAGATAGAAAGATAATTTGGCTCAAATATACAGTCCAAAAAGAGGAAGGATCAAATCTTACCTAATCTTTGTAACTCTCCCAACACCTTGTATAGTACTCTGCACACAGTAGGTGCTTAATACATACTTTTGGGTTTCAACTATTCAATAATATGACTAAATATTTAGAGCTAAGAATGAACAATTTTTTCAGGGACCTGTGAAGCATCTTATCTAAACTGAATAAATGGTTCTTGCTGGGAATTGTGGGGGATAAGATTTAAGATGTATGTATGTATGTATAGTGAAACTCAATCATAAATAACTATAAGTGTCAAATTGATGAGTTTGGAGTTTATCATTTATGAATAACCATTGGAGTTTCCTATGAACAGGTACCAAAGAAAATAAATTAAGAAGAATATTTTAGTGATGGTGTGTTAAATGGAATGAAGTAAGGAGAGACTGTAGTCAAGTATAACAGATAGGAAATCATTGTAGAATTCCAGTTAGAATCCTTTAGCTACAATGAGAGTACAAGAATAGAGAGCAACTAGATGCATCCTAAAGACATCTCAAAAGAAGAGCAGACAGGATATAGTATAATAAAGTAAGCCAAATATTCTGAGATTAGGAGGTGCCATTGCTAGAAATAAGGAAGCATGAAAATAGAGCCAGTTTCATCAGGGAGGAGAAGAGAATCTAATAAATTCTGCATTGGATGTATTAAAATAAAAATAACACTTATACAGCCTAATTATAAAGTCCTAGGGGAAGTTGAAAATTCATTTATTGATTGTCTAAACTTATGAAAGTGATGGAGAAATTGTTAATAAAATTAAGGCTAAATTTAAAAGTGTATCATGCTTACATTTTTTTCCCCAGCCGGTTGTTAAACATTTACCAGCACAACTCCAGTCTGGGCCTAGTTTTGGTGGTAGGTATGCATTGGAGTTTTTTTGAATGAGGACTGTTTTGAACTGCTACAGTTTATCCCTTTGAATTAAAACCTGATTCACTGAATCTTCTCAGAAACTAAGAACATATGATTTTAAGCCCATCAACAAATAATACTTTCTCCTTGTTGATTTCCTTAAATGTTACTAAATTTCATTTCTAAGATATGATTAAGGTGTTTTCTTTAGTTTTCTGATTAACATTAATATCTCTTTAATCCTGTGGCCTGTTCAATGTGGGTATTCTTTCCAGTGGTACAAGATGTAGCTCATTCTTGCCTTCTCATCTTGTCCATATGCCCCCTAGTAAATCATCCATGTGTGGTCCACTCAACATTCTGAGAATGTTCTTCTAGATCTTTTAAAAATGTGTGGATGCCAATGGAGCATACAGGCAGTTCCCTAGTTATACCTGGCTCTCATTCCAGGACAAAACCAATCCATTTCTTTTTCTGTTTATACACCATTATACATATGCTGTATCTGACCAAAATATATGACTTGATGGGGCAACACTATATACTTTGTCCATCCAACAGAACAAAAAGCATTCTTTATCCTTCACTTTTTTTCTGTGTGGTTAAGCCAAACTTTTTTGAATGATTATGAATCTTATTTAGGAGATTCTGGAAAGTCCTGGGCTTAAAGCAGTCAGAAGAGTATCATCTACAAGCAGAAGCATCTGGATGACTTCTTCTTATAGGGGAAATTCCTTCCATTTGGCTTGTGTATTATAATGCATTACTATACCATGATAAATTCCAGGCCATAAGAGGAAAAGTAAAATTAAAATGACTAATAGAAAATGTTCCAGTTGGCAGAGGAGAAACTTTATAAAGACTAAGTTTAGTATTGTTAGAAATATTCGGCTAAGCTGTAGTTAATTCTTAATTTTAAAAAGCCTAAATATTTCAATTAGTATTAATGGATTATTTTTCCTGTGAATTGACTCACTAGTTAAAATGGACAAGATGCACATAAAGCGTGGTCTTAAAAATTGATAAATCCTTATTAATATCATTTGTTGAAAAATAACTATTTCAACCCAATTTATTTTATTTTTATATTATTTGAGCTTGTGAATGCATCACCACAAGGAACTCCTTTTGTGGAAACCCCTTCTGTGTATCAGGGATCAGCAATCTGTGCATTATTTAGTCTTAGAAATATCCCTGGGGTACTGAAAAGTTAAGTAATTTACCCATAGCCAACAAAATAATATGTCTCAGATACAGGACTTAAACCCAAGTATCCTTGATTCTGAGGCTGACCTTATTTTATACTACAGTGTCCCTGGATTTTATCCCATTAATTATAGTAGCATGCCTCACAAATGTGGATATTCTAATTTTTTAAGCATTTGAAATGACCACTTAGTAAATTTGTACATTTTAGATTACTAATGCTAATAAGTTTGGGTGACTTTCCAAATTAAGTTTTGGTAAAAAATAAAGTAAAAATTTTAACATGGTGAGTGAATGCCCTGGTCAACATCCTATATTCTTATTCTTTCCATTTAGTAGGCATAAAAACATTTACTGTAGTTATATGCATGTATTATGCATATAGTGATCTGAAGAGTCAAAAATAATTAAAAATGATAAGTATCTACCCTAAATATCATCTAAGAATTAGACTGAACCCTACACAATGAGATGCCTTAAAAATGTGAATACTGGGAGGCAGGTGATATCAGTCTTTTTCTTTGGTGTATTGAACTTTAATGGACATCACTAGACTTGTGACATATTTCAATACAGGTTATAATGTTATAACACTACTTTGATGTATAGTAATTCCCAAATATTGTCATAACCCAAAGATAATTCATTTCAGGTTTGGATAATGTTAAAGCCAAAACTAGGGTGAGAAAACTGAGGACTCAGGTTGTTCAAGTGCCAACTTTTAAGGAATGATTCCTTTCCATAGTGGTCCAACTACCAAAGCCTACATGTCTCATGCCTCACGATCCTCCTCTTCCATTTTGTTGTTGTTGTCACATAATGGAACTCTAGTTTCTTATTTAGTACTAAGCCATTACCTGCAGGGTTCTGTTGCCATGGCACCTTTTCTCCAGAACGTATAGAACCATATGGGGCATAGGATGCCTACTTTCCTGCTACAATTATGTTCCTAGTCAAAACTGTCCTCCACAACACAATCATCACCTATTTTTGTCCCAGGTGAAAAAATTACTAACTATGACTTTGTATAATGTCAATATCATAAGCCCATAGAGAGATTATCTTAATTCCATTTAAATTGGGTAAAATTGATATACATATAAAGCTGGTCAAGCCATATTTCTCTGATCTTGTTAGCTTCTACTGGAAGAGACAGGAAGGTAATAAGCATTTATATGGTGCCTTTTAGTTGTGCTAAGTACTTTTGACAAATATTATCTCATCTGATCCTCACAACAACCCTGCCAAGAAGATGTATAATTACGGAAACTGATATAAACAGAGGTTAAGTGATTTGACCTGCGTCACACAGCTAATAAGTGTCTAAGGCCACATTTGAACTCAGATCTTCCTAGATCTAAGCCCAGTGCTCTCTATAGACTGTGCTAGCAGCTGCCCAAATTGCTTCTTATAAATTTGACAACAAAAATATTCCCCATCAGACAAAATTAATTCTTTATGAAATAAGATTGGCTAGACTATGATTATAAAATGACAAAATCTGAGTCCTTGGTATCTTGGGCATAAAATCCAAGGGGGAAAAAACTTAGTTTTACTGGAACTAGATGTTCATCGTTAGTGAAGCATGGAATTCTAATTCTCATTATCTTTCTTTCTCCTCCGTAACATAAGGAAAGAATGAAACAAGCATTTATTATCTACTCTATGAGAAGAATTCACAAATATTGTCTTATTTGATCCTAACAACTACCCTGGGATGTAGGTGCTATTATTATTCCCATTTTATGGCTGAGAACACTGAGATAGACAGGATTTAAGTGACTATCCCACTCAGTTTCTAAGTCTAAATTTGAATCCAAAGTCTTTCTAACTCAAGGACCAGAACTCTTTCCACTGTGCTACCTGGCTACTTCAAGATAGCTCATTTACTGAGCCTCTACAAGATACTTTCAGATAAAAGGATGAAAGAAAATATTAAACTCTTTAATTTTAATTTTATTGATACCTTTTGTTTTTTATGCCACAGTCATTCCCTGATATCACACACACACACTGAACCTTCTTGTCACAAAGTTTAACAGTTAAGCAAAACAAGCTGATAAAATGATTATATCTAATAGTTCTCCACCTCTCTATGAAGATGAGAAAACTTAATCATCTGTTATGGACGAGCAAGATTAATTATTGCAATTAATCTGAGTTCACTTGCCTTTCAGTAATTTTTTTCTTTTATATTACATTCAGCATATAATTTTTTTCTCCTGGTTCCAATTTCTCCATTCTGCATCCGTTCACATCAATCTTCCCACATTTTGCTAAATTCCTATTTATTATTGTACATTAATACTCCATTATATTCATATGTCAAAATTTGTCTAAGCATTCCTTGTTGATGGGCAACCCTTCTGTTTCCATTGTTTGCTACCACTATAAATATCTATGAATATTTTATTATACATAGGACCTTTCTGTATTTGACCTTTTGGGGGTAAATGTTTGGAAGTAGGATAGCTTTCTGAAAAGACATGAACAACTCGGTTTTTTGCATAATTGCAAATTGTTTTTTTTCTGAGTGATGTGACTAATTAATAGTTCTAGCAACAGTATATAAATGTCTCTGTCTTTTTATAGCCTCTCCAACATTGATGATTTTAATCTTTTATTATCTTTGCCATTCTATTAAAGAACTTAAAATAATTGAGTCAAAAGGCAAAGAAAATTGCATATACAAAAAACCATATACAGACTTCATATACACATGATTTGAGACAGAATTGAACTAAGTTGAGTCTGCAAGTAAGCCTACATACCTTCTGAATCCTAGAAATCTGTTTTGCTTCATATACATGCATACAAAAGGAAGTAAAAAAGTTCTTTCCAACTCAAATCAGTCAACATATGGAAATTATATATTATATATACACACAATATCTATATGTGTATAAATATAGATATCGATATGGATATATAAATATCAGCTCTGAGAGTCATGTGCTCTTTGTAAAGACAATTCTTTCAACTAATTGCTCACATTATCCTACACTCCTGACAATAGCTCAGAGAGTTCTGTGAACAGATAGTGAGTGCCTAAAGAAGATGTTAAGTTGACTATTTAGGAGCACAACATGGGGTTATCATTTCACCAAGATGAGGCAGTATTTTTTTAAAAAGCATTCCAAATTTATTAGGCCCAAAGGGGCAAGTTAGCTTGTTGTAATACTCCTTTGCACTTGAAGAAATATATTTGGGGATTGTGAGCAGTAGGAAAGTCTGGTTGCATCTGAATAATTATTCCTATTATGGGCTCTGTTATATGGCCATGGTGGATGCACAAGATAAGCCTTTGGAGACTCAACCACCAAGATTTGTCTAGCACCTAATTCCTTCTCAGTTCATGGTACTTCGTCATTAATAGCATTTTAATGTATCAGTGTTTTGTAAGTCTTTGCTCCTGCAAATTGGAGAACGTGATTCAGAAAATATATCTTTGTTCAAGAAGCAAACACGCTGAAGCTTAGGAAAGTTTCTGCTGGTGCATACTTCACTTACAAAATAGAGTTGTGCCAGGTGCTAGTATACAAATTTCTGTTAATTTAATCTTATTTCATTATGGATTTCCATTATAATATTAGTGACACATTCTCCTAAAGAGAATGGTAGAGAAGGATTTTAGTTTTTGGAAATACTTAAGAACACAAATATTTTAAAATCACAAGAAAGTAATTCTTTTTTGGCACATTTCTCCTTGTTCAGACTTAACCACTTCCCATAATGCTGGTTTTGACCCTGATTCTGCCTCTGACAATACTTCCATCTATGGCCCTTTCTTGTTTCTTGCCTTCTTCATTCACTCCCTAATATTTACTTAGAGCATCATGGTCTTGACCTCCATCTCCCCTCTGACTTCACTGATACCTTTTTTCTATTTTCCCAAAGCAAAGTCCAATCAGCACAATGAACTCTGAAGAACCACAAATTTTTCCAGATGCCAGCCCAAGTCCTGCCAAGGGATAGAATAAAATAGATAGAATAAAATCAATATGTAGAAAGTGTCCTGGAACATCAAATGATGGCAAGGTGGAGATCCATGATAGTATACCAAGCTCCAAATTCCAGAAATTCAAAGTTCCTTAGAATAAATTTACGTATATACAGAATTCCATGTATGACTGAAAGGATTGGATTAGATTACAGTTTAGGTCACTTCCTACTCTTGAGATTCCAACTATGGAAATTACAATGTGACCTGATGAACAAAGGTAAACATTTTTAGAACAAGTCATCAAGATTATGGGTAAAATTTTCATCCACTGGAAAGAACAAGGCTAATCCCAAATGAAGATTAAACCCATAGGATTCTAACAGAGTGAACCAACTGTCCTAATAATATTATTTGTTATGTAGAAGGCAAATCATAGATAGCACTTATGGGAGTCTGAATGGGGGAAGAGTCAAGACAAAGGAGTAAGAAGTTGAATTTTTGCCTTAATTTCCCACCATACCTATTCCACAAAAACCTAGAAAATTACCCCAGACTGAATTTTGATTGACAAAGGCAAGAAAAAGTCACAATGAATCACTAGGCCATGGCAGCCTAGGAAAATAGAAAGAAAGGTCTGTAAACAGTGGGGCAGAAGCTAGCCAGGAGCACATCATTGTGGGAGTGATGGCAGCAACAGCAGTAGTGAGTATTCTAGTACCCAGGGACTCTAACAAGGCTAGGACTTAACACCAAGGCATAAAGTACCAGGCAGAAAGATATCCCAGTGACCCCTCAACTATAACTGGGTGAAGAATAGGTGTGACTTGACAGCTCTCTCACCCATTAATAAGTCTTAGGTCACAGCTACTGCATGGAAAGGAGTGATTTCTTCAGGTGAAGAGGAGTGTTTTAAGGGGAACAGGACTCTCTCAGGATACTATGCAAGGAATAAGTTCCAGAGACTTGGCTTTGTGGCTCTGAGCCTAAGAATAGAGTGGGGAATCAATTATAACCATTACTCTTTCAGTAGAATAAACCAAGTCAGGAGAGCAAGATCAAAAGTTAGCCAACAGTCACTCTGCCAGAACCAACCAGAAGTCTAACAATTACTGAGTCCAATAGCAATCTACTGAAATTCAAACATATATAAGCCAAAGAATTCAACCTGGGCTAAGAAATTGTGGAGCTCACACAAAGAGGGCAAGGAAAAGATTTCTCCACAGATCATATATAACTTTGGAAGCACTAGAAAATTACAGGCCCCCCAAACTAAGCTGTGAAAGTAGTAGAAAAATATTAAAAGGCAGAAGGTCAGGCCAGACTTATCCCTCCAAAAATGAGCAAAACCCAAAAACATAAATTTCAAAGTTGAGAAGTAGGCTGGAAGGATGCACGAACCAAAAAATAACCCAATGATAAAATGCTACTGTAGTGATAAGGAAGCCCAAGACATGAATTAGACAATGATTTGAAAATAGCCTCAAAGAAAGCTTAAAGAAAAAATGTAGATTAGACATATGTCCAACAAGAATTCCTAGATGAGTTAGGGAAAGATTTTTTTTTAAAAGAGCAAGAATGATATTGAAAGCCAAATAAAAATGACAGAAGAAAATGGGAAAAGAAATGAGAAAATGATGAAAAGAGAATTAACCACCTTAAAAAAGGAAGCTAATGACTCCAGTACAATAAGAAACAATAAAATAATGCCAAAAGACTGAAAAAAGTTAAAGAAAATGTGAAATATCTCATAGGAAAAACAACTTACCTTGAAAATAAATTGAGGAAGAATAATCTGAGAATCATTTGACTACCAGAAAGCCACATACAACACAACAACAAAAAGAGCTTAGATATGACATTTTAAGAAGTTGTAAAAGAAAACTGCCTAGATATTTTAGAACATGCAGGAAAAGTAGAAATTGAAAGAATCCATTGGTTATCTCTCTTTTTTGTTTGTTGGTGGGGCAATGGGGGTTAAGTGACTTGCCCAGGGTCACACAGCTAGTAAGTGTCAAGTGTCTGAGGCTGGATTTGAACTGAGGTACTCCTGAATCCAGGGCTGGTGCTTTATCCACTGCACCACCTAGCCGCCCCTGGTCATCTCTTAAAAGAAACCCCAAAATGAAAACTTCCTGAAAGGCTCTTAGAAAAATATAGAACTTCAAGGTCAATGAGAAAATACTGCAAACAGCTAGAAAACATTCAAGCGTTATATAGCCAAAGTGAAGATAACACAAGACTTAAAATCTACCCCCATAAACCAACAAAAACCTGGCATATGATATTCCAGGAGGCAAAGAATATAGGATTATAACCAAAAATAACTAATCCAGGAAAACTGAGTAGAATCATGAAAGGGGGAAATGTACATTTAATGAACTGGGGAATTTTAAAGTATTCCTGATGAAAAGACCAGAGGCACGTAGAAAAATTGACATTGGAACATAGGACATAACTGAAACCTAAACACATAAACAGAGTGAGAAATAAAAAGGGACCAATTAAAATTAAACTAATTACATTCTTATATGGGGGCATGATACATGTAACCCCTCAGAATTTTATGATCATTAGGTACCATAGAGGGACTCTAATTAGACAGAGGATCTGAGTGTGATTCTACTATGATCTCAAAAAAAAATGGAAGAAGAATAGGGAAGAGGAATGAACTGAAAGAAGGAGCAAGGGATAGGAAGAATGGGGAAATTATCTCACATAAATGGGTCACACAAGGAAGAATTTGTACAATGAAGAGGGTAGTGAAGGGGAATGGACAACATTTGAACGTTACTCTCATATGAATTGGTTCAAGGAAGGAGAATACACATACACATAGAGGTGGACACAGAAATGCAATATTACTCAACAGAGAAGTTAGAATAAAAGGGGTTAAGAGAAAGAGGAGGGGTTAAAAGGGAGGATAGATTAAAGGAAGCAGTGGTAAGAAGCAAAACAGTTTCTTGAGGAGGAGACAGTAAAAAAGAGAGTAATAAGTATGAGAATAGAATGGAGGAAAATACACGGTTATCTATCATAATTGAGGATGTGAATGGGATGAAATCACCTATAAAAAAATAGATAGAATGAATTAGAAACCAGAATCTAGCAGTATGTTGTTTGTAAGAAACATACTTGAAATAGAAATATACATAGAGTTAACATAAGGGACTGAAGCAGAATTTACAATGCTTCAGCCAAAGTTAAAAAAAAAAAAAGGCAGGAAGAAATGAACAATCATGACCTCAGACAAAACAAAAGCAAAAATAGACCTAATTAAAAGAGATAACAGAGTAACTACATGTTACTAAAAGGTACCATCAACAATGGATTAATATCAGTACTGAATATTTATGCACTAAGTGGCATAGCTTTGTAGTTCTCAAAGGGAATTTTAAATGAGTAATAGGAGAAAATATACAGCAAAATTATGATGGAGGGCACCTTAATTTACCCTTCTCAGATCTAGATAAATTTAATCATAAAATAAACAAGAAATAAAATAAGGAAATTACTAGATTTTTTTAAAAATTAGATATGCCAGACCCTTGTAGAATATTGAATGAGAATAGAAAAGAATATAACTTTTATGCAAGTGGACATGGCAGGTTCACAAAAATTGACTATGTATTAAGGCATAAAAATCTCACAAACAAAAGCAGAAATATTAAGTGCATCTTTTACCAATCATAATACAAAAAACAATTTCCTTCAAGTTAGCGCCTTTGAAGTTTGGATTAAATATGAAATGGAAAGTAAGCAATAATGGGTGGGTCAAACAACAAATCATAGAAACAATAATTTCAATAAAAATAATGACAACATACCAAAATTTGTGGAATGCAGCCAAAGTAGTATTTAGAGTAAAATTATTATCTCTAAATATTTACATCAGCAAAAGAAAGAGCAGTTCAATGAATTGAGCATGGAACTAAAAAACTAGAAAAACAACAAATTAAAACCCCTGATTAACAAGAGAAATACTGAAAATTTTAAAAATATTAATAAAATCATGAGTTTCAAAATGTAATAATAAAGCTAAGATTTTTTTTGAAAAACAAAATAGATGAACCATTGAATAATTTTGATTTTTTAAAAGAAAGACCAAAATCCAATTACCAGTTTCAAAAATTAAATGGGTGAATTAACAACCAATGTAGATGAAATAAAAGCAATTATTAGGAGCTAATGTGCCCAATTACATGCCAGTAAACTGATAATCTACATGAAACAGGTGAATACATACAAAAACATAAATCTCCCAAATTAACAGAATGGGAAATAGAATCCTTAGATAACACTACCTTAGAAATTAAACATGGCATGTTTAACTCCCTAAGGGAGAAAAAATAGGACTAGATAGATGTACAAACAAATTCTACCAAAAATTCAAAGAACAAATAATTCCAATATTATATAAACTATTTGAAAAAATAGTTAAAGAAAGAGTCCTACCAAAACCTTACATGTCACAAATGTTAACATGACATCTAAACCAAGGGAAGTCAAAACAGAGAAAGAAAATTATAGACCAATTTCCCTAATGAATATTGATGCAAAAAAAAATGTTAAATACAATATTATCTAGGAGATTACAATATCTCACAAAGATCTTATATTATGACCAGGCTGGATTTATATCAGGAATACAGGGCTGGTATGATATTAGGAAAACTGTAAGCATGAGAGACCATACTAATAACAAAACAAAAAACAACCAAAAATTTTATAATTATTTCAATGATTGCAAGAAAATCTTTTAACAGAATGAATACACCTCCCATTTCTCTCTAAAATGTTAGGAAGCTATAGAATAAATGGAGCTTTCCTTGAGATAATAAGTAGTATCTATCTAACACCAAGAGTAAGCATTATCTATAATAGGGATAATCTAGAAGCTCTTTCAATAGGATCATGGGTGAAACAAGGATGCCATTATTTCCATTACTCTACAATATTTTACTAGAAATGCTAAATTTAGCAATGACAAGAAAAAATAGAAAGAATAAGGCTAGAAAATATGTAAACAAAGCTATCACATTTTTTTTTGCAGATGAAAACCCAAGAAAATCCTATAGAACCAATTTAAAAAATAATCAAAATAACTTCAGAAAAGTTGTAGATTATAAAATAAACAAAACAAATCATCATCCTTTCTTCATTATCAATAAAACCCCAAAAGGAAGAAATTTAAAAAGAAATTTCCTTCAAAATAACTATTAACAGTATAAACTATTTGGCAATCTACTTGCCAAGTAACACCCAGATACAACATGAACACACACAATTACAAAACATTCACAGAAAGACAAATCAAGATAACAGGGAAAATATTAATTGCTCATGGGTATGCCAAGCCAATATAATAAAATGACAATATCATCTAAGTTGATTTACTCATTCAGGGACATACCAATCAAACTATCAAAGTATTTCTTTATAGAGCTGGAAACATCATAATAAAATTCATCTGGAAGAGCAAAATGTCAAGAATATTGAGGGAATCAATGAAAAAAATGTGAAGGAATGATACCTCCCAACTATACTACAAAGCTATAATCATCAAAATAATTCAGTACTGGATAAGAAATAGAGTGGTTGCTTAATGGAAAAGATTTGGTACACAATACATAGAAGCAAATGAGCACAGTAATCTGTGTGATAAACCTAATGATCTCAGCTATTGGATCATGAATTCAACATGTGATAAAAGCTAGGAAAACTTGAGAATAGTCTGACAGAAATGAGACATTAAAAAAAATCTCACATCATATAACATGATAAACTTAAAATGGGTACATGATTTAGACATAATGGGTAATGTCAAAGGCACATTAGTGGAGCATGGAAGATATTGCTTGTAAGATCTAAGAACAGGGGAAGAGTTTATGTCCAAACAAGAGATAGAGAAGGTCAGAGGAAGCAAAATGGATAGTTTTCATTATATAAAATTTAAAAGGTCTTGCAAAAAACAATACAATGTAGATAAGATTATAAGAAAAGAAATTAGGGGGGGAAATGCAGCAAGTTTCTTTGATAACCATCTAATTTCTAGGATATAAAGGGAACTGAGTATAATTTTCAAGAATGAGAATAATTCCCCAATTAATAGTCAAGGGCAGGGCAGCTAGGTGGCTCAGTGGATAGAGCACCGACCCTGAAGTCAGGAGGACCTGAGTTCAAATCTGGCCTCAGAAACTTAACACTTACTAGCTGTGTGACCTTGGGCAAGTCACTTAACCCTAATTGCCTCACTTAAAAAAAATAGTCAAGGGAGATGAATTGGACCAGTTTCAGATAAAGAAATCCAATCTCTCAATAAACATATGAAAAATGCTCTAAATGAATAGTTGGTAAAGAATTACATATTAAAACAACTCTGATATACCACTTCACACCAATCAGATTGACCAAAATGATCAAGAATAGACAATTACAAATACGTCAGGGAATGTGGGACAATAGGCTCTCAAATACACTATTAGTGCAACTGTGAACTAGGCCAACCATTCTGGAAAGCGATTTGGAATTAAGTATGAAAATCTATTAAATTCTGGCAGCTAGGTGGCGCAGTGGATAGAGCACTGGCCCTGGAGTCAGGAGGACCTGAGTTCAAATTTGACCTTAGACACTTGACACTAACTGTGTGACCCTGGGCAAGTCACTTAACCCCAATTGCCTCACCCCCCCCCAAAAAAAAATTATTAAAGTCTGCATACCCTTTGACTCAGCAATACCACTACTAGCTTTGTATGCCAAAGAGATAATAGAAAGAGAAAAAGGATAGATGTATACAAAAATATTTATAACAACTTTTTTGTTGTCAAAGAATTAGAAACTGAGGAGATCCCCAACAACTGAAGAATGGTTGAAAAAGTTGTGGTATATGAATATGATGGAATATTTTAGTGCTATAAGAAATGAGACTGAAAAGACTTGCATGAACTGATGCAAAATTAATTAAGTACAACTAGAAGAAAAATAATTGTTCACAGTAATAGTAATTTTATAAAGATAATCAACTTTGAAAGACAGTAACTCTGACCAACATAATGACCCACCATATTTCCAAAGGAGTCATGATGAAGCACACTATTCGCCTCCAAATAGAGAACTGGGACACTCAGAATACATATTGAAGGATATTTTCTTTTCTTTGTTTTTTGTTTTATTTTTATGGATAATATGGAAATTTGTCTGACTAAATATAAATATACATGTACATATATAAACCTATGTGTGCACAAATATACATATTTGTGATAAGTTTTGTTTGTTTTTAGCTGTTCTGTGGATGAAGGAGATGGGGAAGGAAGGGAAAGAATTCTAGAATGAATTTTTAAAAAATCTTTATGTGAGTTTCCTGAAAGTGCATATGCAACTGAGCATGATCAAAAGATGTTTTCCAAAGTCAATTCAGAGTGGATATAAATATGGCAATAACAGATAGAGTAAGCCATATGCCAAGGTGAGATAACTTACAATTGCAAAAGTTAGGAGTTATTTTCATGTCACTTTTTTTGGAAGGAGAGAGGAGAATTATTATAGCTGAACAACCTGTGCACTAGCTACTTCCTTCTTCATGTTGGGCTGTGCCAAACTACACAGTGGTTCCATCTGCAGCTAGGGACAGGAAGCAAGAAGGAAAAGCAGCATTGGGTAATGCAAAGAACATGTGTTCAAGTCCTTGACACTAAACAGGATGACCTTGGCCAAGGAAGTCAAACTCTCTTGCCTCAATTTCTTCACTTTTAAAATAAGGAGGCTCGGGGGCAGCTAGGTGGAGCAGGGGATAAAACACTGACCCTGGATTCAGGAGGACCTTAGTTCAAATCTAGCCTCAGACATTTGACACTTACTAGCTGTGTGACCCTGGGCAAGTCACCTAGCCCTCATTGCCCAGCAAAAAAAAAAAAAAGTGTATTGGACTTAGAGTCTAAAGACCTGAATTAAAATAAGGAGGCTCTATAGACCATATGATCCCAAAGGTCCCTGGGCACTCTAAATTTTTAGAGGGGTAGAATAGCAATTCTCTCCAATATTCATATGGAAGTTTGCCTAAGGCATTTTTGTGATAGCCCCCCACAAGCACCCATGTGAGTATATTTCAGGTTTGCCCATTGGAATTCAGTTTATCACCTCCCCCCAAAAAAGTGCTAAGATTCAAATAGTGTCCAAGAAATTATAAAATATATAGTTGAATCTTAGATGAGGTTTTACATTATTCAGAATGCAGAATTTACCAACCTTAGAATATCATTTTAAAAGATAATTTTAGATTTCACAAAATATGTGTCTGTATACCTACCAGTGGACTTTTCTTGATGAAATGTAAATGATTAAAAACAAACAGACCCACAGTCATTAGCCCTGATCCTTCTGGCAGCATCTGGGGCTGAGGGTATGTTTATTTTTCTAAAGTCAATGGAATAGACACATTGCATTAAAGTTAGTAGAACAATGTATTTTTCTTGGACATAAATTAGATTCTGGTGTCTTGGGGATGCAACTATTAGTAAACTACACACCAAATAAACTAAATTATTCACAACAAAGAAAATGACAGAAGGCAGATTTTCTTGCTCTTGGACCCATCCTTAGTACCTTCATAGTTCCTTCAATAAAATACAGTTGATAAAAGCTCAATTATAAATAGAGAAAAGGGCTCCATTTATTACATGAGGTATGCTATCATTTCAAAAGGCACAGAATTCAGGCTGGTAATAGTCCTAACCATCTGTAATATTTGTTTTTTCATTACTTTTGGCAAAAAATCTATCCCTTCCTTTGTAATCCACAGGAAATTATCATTCTCCTTTTGCTCATACTGACCCAAATATAATTCTTGCCCTTTCTGTCATCTATAAAATTGATAGAAAAATCCACTTAACTGTAGTTGTTTGACAGAAACTAAAGAGCGAGAGATGTAAAGACTAGCTCATTTATGCCCACATTGGAAAAAGAAATTATGGGTCCTAGGTAAATTAACAATACCAAAAATGTTTACTCTATAGAACATTTATTTTATTAAATGGAGACGTGTCATAATGAATGGTATTATTTAAGAAGAAGTAAAATATTCCAATATTCATAGCCCATATTTAAAGACTTTTGCCTCTGGGGAAGTATGAAAACTAACTTCTAATTTCCCTTCCAGCTTATTAAGACGCAAGTCTCTTCAGAGAGGAGTTCAACATACTCCCAGAGTTAGGACAAAAAAAAAAAAAGACTTTTTCAATTTTCTGTAATGGCAACTAATATAAAGTATGAGTTATGTTAACATGTGTTCCATTTATACAAAACCAAACCAAGGAGAAAAAAGAGTGCCAACCTGTCTTTCTTCTGCTACATCCATAGGAGAATCAAAAAAATTAAAATTGAAGTTAAATTCAGCAGTCTTCAATACCAAAATCCTTTCTTAATCCTTTCTATTATTCTATACTCCAGTGCCAATTATGCCATTGTCTTCCAAAAAGAAGAGTAAGATTATAAATCTCATAAATATCCTATAAGACCCCCTGAAATCTGAGACAAATGCACCTAGCCTACTTTAACTATAGCCACTCAAATTGATAAACAAGTGATTGGAGGTATTGATTATTTTCTATCTTCTCTATATTATTATTTTTATACTTTGTTATTGACATGCTGTGCCTCTTATACTTTGTTATTTACATGCTGTGCCTCCCACTAGAATGTGAGCTTCTTAAGGGCAGGAACTGTTTTTTCATCTTCCTATCCTCAGTGCTTAATATTGTGTCTGGATATAATACGTGTTTAATAAATGGTTGTTGATTGACTAACTGAACATCTTCCTAGATTGAGCTCCCAATGAATTCCTATCTTCAAATACAAGTTATTTTATTCTACTAAGTGACTCAAGAGAAACTGAGAAGGGATAGAATCCTAGGTTTGACACTAGGTCACCCTGAGATCAGTTTCTAACAAGGAGCCCACATATTCTCAAAGACAAAGGTGCAACCCACCCAGAAAGAACATTATCTGCACTGAGATCTTCCTTTATCCAAAGTTGCATTGCTATCTGGCAGACCTTTGCAAAATTTCCTCTTCCCCATTACACTCCCTCTTGGTACCTTTTCAACACACCCAATGTACTCATGTTCTCTTCTCCTTCCTTCTTTGTTACTCTTACCAATCCTTCTTTATTAAAACTGCTCATCAAGGATCTAATAAGCTTATTCAATGTAAGTTTCATAAAGGTAGGGATTATTTCATTCTTTGTATTTGTATTCTTTATAGCTAGCACAATGCCTGACACTTAGTAGAAACATTTAATAAATGTGTATTGACTTATTAATTTATTGATTAATTGATTAAGGTATAAGTGAAACTGATAAAAAAAATGCCTCAGGAAAATGTATTAGTATCTTCTCATGGGACAAAGCAGTTTGGCATAAACCAAGAGAAGGAAGCTCTAATGATTGGCCTTTGGGGCACCCGGGAGTCATATGGAAGATGTGTTTTGTAAAAGGACTTCTGGTGCCTTTTAAATCATACTACACTGGCAGCCACCCATTCTGCTTACTGGTCAGACTGACCCCGCATAACAACATACATAACCAATTATGACAACCCCCACAGAGCCATTCTCTTAAAGAAAAAGAATCTCTAAGAGGAGTTTTCAGCTGGAAATATTTCCATACAATGTACTGCCATGAATCCTAAAAAAAAAAAAAAATTACAAAGAAAAAATGGAAATGAAATAGTACTTAAAATTTCTCTCCAAAAGAATAACAATTGGGAATCATCCCAGAATCTAGAAAATATTACAAATAGAGGCTAAGAATATTTTAGGCACTAAGCCTTTTGATATTCAGAGAATTCAAAATTCTGCACACTGAATATCATGGATCTGTTCTATGAAGGAATTTTCATCTACTTGTGGACCATCAGTTCTTTGTTTTAAAGATGTCTGATCTTTAGTCTAAACTTTTCCTACTGCTTTTTTACATTTGAGTTACCCTGATCTAAAGAAACTAAGTTTGAAACCTCTCACATCCATATATCAAATGCAATCTGAAGCCAGTCACTCAACAAGCTTTTATTAAATGCTTACTATGTGCCAGGCACTATGCTAAGCACTAGGGATGCAAACACTGGGAATATAAATTCCCAAATTGAAATTTCTCATATCTATACTCCAAATGCCAATCTAGTCAGTCAGTCAGTCAGTCAACCAACATTTATTAAATACTTTCTATGTTCAGGTTCTGTGCTAAGCATTGGGAACATAAATACAAGCATAAAGAAAGATTGTCCCTGGCAATGTAACGAGAGGTGATAACACATAAAAGGAAGCTGAAATGGGTTGAAGTGGATACAAAGGCACTAGTGTGGAGAGAAATATGGGGAGAAAGTCCTAAGTACAATCTAAAGAAGAATTATATATGGCTTCTTTGCGAGGTTCTAGGAGGTATCCCATCAGAAGGAGAGGCTACAGGAGTGTGGGGGTCTTTCCAATGTGTGAATTCCAGGCATGGAGGGAGCTTCCAAGATGAAGTGGTTTCTGGGACAGGGAAGAAAAAGTCTGGCATGCAGCCTGGAGAAGAATGATACCAATATAAAAATCCAAAGGGAAGGACAAAGAGACACAATTATTCAAAGGAGTCAGGAATGCCCAGTGACTCTGGATGACTTAAACAAAAAAGTGGTGTTTAGTGTGTCCTTTCTTAGAATCATTGAGTTTTAGAGGTTTAAAATATTTTAATTTTTCCCTGAAATGAAGGCACAACTTCTTCTTCTTTTTTGGGGGGTGGGGTGGGACTATGGGGGTTAAGTCACTTGTCCAGGGTCACACAGCTAGTAAGTGTCAAGTGTCTGAGGCCAGATTTGAACTCAGGTACTCCTGAATCCAGGGTCAGTGCTTTATCCACTGTGCCACCTAGCTGCCCCTGGCACATCTTCTTAACATCAATCAACTTCTGATGATGTTGTAGAGCTGTGAGTCACAAAATATAATCCAAACAGAGTTCTGGGTAAACTATTGGGCAATGGCAAGGCATATGATAGGTGTGAGTACACTGAGAAATCTTAATAACAAGGAAATATACAAGCGTAAGGTACCAGCTGAGAAATAAATGACTAGAAAATGAAAGGGAGCCACCATGTAACAGGAAAAAGGCATAACCATGTGTTCCATCTTAAAGATGAAGAAGCCAAGGACTTTGAGGTAAATTAGACAAGTTCACAAAGATATTAGTATCAATCAGTCAGTCAGCAGGTATTTATTAATCACATAGTGCCAGGCACTATGCTAAGTGCTCAAGATTCAATAAAATGCAATCATAGTCTCTGCTCTCAAGGAACACACATTCTAATTGGGAAGAAAACCTGTTTAATATATAGACAGAGTTGTTGGAAGGTAATCTCAGAGAGGAAGAAATAGCAGAAGGTGGGATTTGAACTTAATCTTGAAGGAAACCAGGAAAACTCAAAGGCAGAAGAGAGAAAGCATTCCAAGCAGGGGGGGAAGCCAGGTGATAGAGTATCAAATACAAGGAAAAGAAAGTACATCAGGATAGCCAGATTGCAGTGTGTGTAGAAACTGGATGGCTGTGAAGAGGCTGGTTATAAACAGCTTTAAAAGTCAAACAGAAAACTTGATATATTTCACCACTGGAGTTTACTGAATATGAAAGTGATGCAGAGAAACCTTTCCTTTAGGAAAATCATTTGGACAGCTGAGTGGAGAAATGGAATGAAGGAGTGGAGTGGGACTTGAGTCATGAAGAACAATTAAAAAGTCATTGCAATATAGTCAGGACTACAACAAGGACCTACTGACCACTCAAAGTTTTCTTCTGTGGTACCATCTTGCTTTAGTGACAGTAAACATAATCAAGCGATTTTTCTGGGAACTGAAAGCAACAAATAGATTGGAAAGAACCCTGGACCAGAGACCTGAATTCTATCTTGGATCTTCAATTTCTTCATCTGTCAAATGTAGGGTGGATTCAGTGATTTTTCCAAGGTCACCCCATTAGTCAGTGGCAGAACCAAAATTTGTTCTGTGTCCAAATCCATTATTTTTTCCTCTGTACCACACTACTGTACCTGTGTGACTCTGAACTTTAGTTGCTCTTCCACAAAACAAGGAATTTGGACAATGTCAACCCTAAGGTTCTTTCAAACTCTAAATCTATGATCCAAGATTCTATGATCTTATGAAATAAAATTAACATGTCATAAATTACTACTAACAAGGGAACACAATTTCTATTTCACATATCAGAACTAGTCACCTAGTTAGGAAATGGCATTTTATGTTTTTGGTAGCAAGGCGGGGTCTTTTATTTTGTCAAATGCATGCACACAAGCAAACTATCCCCTCCCTGAAGTCCTTAATCCTTGTAGATAGTAGGCTACCCTTCATCATAAAATAGATAATTTACCCACAACTTTAAACATAAATTATTGTTGATGCACACTGCAAATACTGTCAAAAGGGGTTATTAGGGAGTTACCATTGGGAGATGATTACTTGTTTCTGAAAAGGGGTGGGATGAGAAGCATGGGCCATCAAAGGCCACGCACAAGGAGAAAAAACAAAGTTAATTCTGAGATGCTGAGGTCTTTTTCTGTCTCCAGCACAATAGTTTAGCCTATCTGGATTCTGGCCATTGCAGAGAGCAAAAAGAAAGCTGCAGAAGCAATTTCATTCCAAGAACAAGAAAAAAGGTTCATGCTGATCACATTTGGCTGTCCAGATGTGATGTGTTCTGTGTTGTTCTGTTTTGCTGTTTTGCTTTCTCATCTCTAGCAGTTTTTATGTAGGAGCCATCTCTTGTATATGGTTCTTGTGACAGGACCCAATTACTGGACAGAGATTTCACCACTTTTTGAGTCTAAATGAGGTATAGAACAACTACTCCTCAAAGGAAGGAGCCAGGGCAAGAGGAGAGGCCCCAGCTGGGAAAGATCAGCTACACTCAACAGGACCTCTCCCACATACATAAACAGAGCAGGCATATGGCAAGAGGGTGTAGAAATAAAATACTGAGGTTTCTGAGGGTCATTATAAGCTTGGGCCTACTCAGTATGCATGACCATAGGTCACAAGCCCGTGGAACCACAGGTTCCAGTCCATTTGCTGAAAATCATTGCCTGCTCCTGAAAGGGTAGACTTTCAATTTCCCAGATGAAACAATCAAATGCTCTAGATGTATAGCACTGGCTTGGGAATTAGGAGTCCTGGAATTTAGCCCTGGCTTTGGCACTAACCAATGATGTGACCTCAGGCAAGTCCTTAACTGTAAAATGAGGGGTGGATAATATGAGCTTTAAGAGTCCTTCCATATTTGACTTTTTATTCTAAGGAAAGAGAGAGAGAGAGAGAGAGAGAGAGAGAGAGAGAGAGAGAGAGAGAGAGAGAGAGAGAGAGAGAGAGAAAGGAAGGGTGAAAAAGAAAGGAAGGAGGAAAGGAGATAAGAAAGAAAAGGTAATACCAATACAATAGGATATATATCCTTTATTATATATATACATATATATTATATATAAGGGTATATAACTGTAATTTGTTTAGGGAACTAGATGATTAAATTCTCTAATGGGTTTGTTCTCTGTAGAGAACTATCTCCTCTTGAGAATGGACTCTTCTCTTGTGGGTTTTGAATTTATTATGTTATCAAATCTGAATCCCCCTTGCATTCCCTAATAGAACATGGCTAGGATACTGAAGTAAACTGTATAGGTTATGATAAATGATGTACAAGGTAAAAAGGATAAGAATTTTTTTAATATATTCCCTAAGTACAGCCAAAAAATTCATCCTGTTTATGGGCAGAAACGTTTAAGAATATAATGTCTGTCAAATCATCCTGGGCTTTCACCTGAAGTGTAAAAGGAAACTCATGCCTTTAGCAACTGATTATGGCTTTTTAAGTACCACTTTCTTTGTATAATACTACAATAAAAAGGAAACATTCAAATGAGATATGAGTACTTTGCAAAACTGTGGGGAAAATCTCTGGTTGTGGTCTACATCTAGCCAGATACCTCTCATGGAAGTATTTGGCCTATTCAGGGTGAGGCCTGTGTTTTATTCATCTTTGCATCCTCCTTGCCTAGAAAAAAATACTTTGATTTGATAAATATTTATTAATCTCTTACTATGTGTAAGGAATTGTGCTAGGCAATGGGAATATAAAGCTTTAAATCCCAGCTCTCAATAAGTTACAATCAACTTCACCCTCTGACACCCTCAGTCATGAACTGCAATTTCATCAGTTTTAGTACTCCTAGTGAGGAAAGTCCCTCCATCAATGCATATCAGCAAAGTGATCAACACCTTATTGTCTTAAAAAGTTGCCTGGGTGTTGTAAGAAATGATGAATGGGATCGTTTCAGAAAAACATGAAGAGACTTTTCTGAACTTAATAAAAAAGCAAAGAACGTAGAGAACATTGTATACAGTAACACAATATTTTAATGATAAAGAACTGTGAAAGACTTAGCTACTCTGATCAAAACTATGATCCGTGACAATTCTAGAAGACTCATGATGAAAAATGTTACCTGCCTCCAAAGAGAGAACTGATGAATTCTGATTTCAGATTAAAGTATATTTTTTCTACTTTCTTTTTCTTGATTCTGTTTTTTGCAACATGGCTAATATGGAATTATGTTTTGTATTGCTTGGTTTCTCAGTGGGTAGGGAAGGAACCAGAGGAAAAGAGAGAACACGGAACTAAATGTAAAGGTTGGAAGGAAGGAAGGAAGGAAGGAAGGAAGGAAGGAAGGAAGGAAGGAAGGAAGGAAGGAAGGAAGGAAGGAAGGAAGGAAGCTGTCTGGAGTACTGAGAAGTTAATTTCCGCAGGGTTATACAACCAGGTAGTAGAGGAGACCTGAAATTAGTTCTTCCTGACTCAGCAGCTATCTCCTAATCTACTATGGCACTATGCCACACTGCCTCTCAAAACCTATGGTAAAAGAATTTTTATCTAAATATATTTATTTATATGTACATATATTATAGTTTATATTTATGTGCATTTATATTCAAGATATAGATATATCTATGTCTTGAATATATGCATATCTTATAAATATTATCCCTCTATGGTAGTTTGTGAGAAAATGTGTGGCATAGATAAATAGATACACATGTGTATCTATTCATATATTTACATACATATATATGCGTGTATGTGTGTAAGTTAAATGAGAAGAGAATAAAATGGTGCCCTCCAAAACTGAGGAAATTTGAGGAGGGAGACATCACTTTCACCTGAGGGGATAAAGGTGGTCTGTATGGAAGAGATCATACTTAAGCTAAGAACTTTTATGGAAAATAAGGAATCCACCAAGTGGAAGTGAGGAAAGAATACATTCAAGGCAAGGTATGGAGAAGATGACATATAAGAATGTATAGAGATAGCAGAAGGAAGTTGCTTAAGAAATGTTTGTTGAAGTGAATTGAATTGGGCTGATATTTTAGTATAAATACAGTTCACTTAATTTCATTTCCATTTCCAAAGTAGGTATTCAATTAATGTTTGCTTTTGACTAAGAGGAGAACAAGGCATTCATTCAACGAGGCACTCATTTCTCTTTCTCTTAGAGAAAGTGAATATGCCTTCTTTTTATATTTGCAAATGCTTGCTCGAAAAGTTCATAGTGATGGTCAAAAGATATATACTGGCAGTTTTCAGACAAAGAAATCAAAGCTATCTATAGTCATAAGAAAAAATGTTCTAGATCACTATTAATCAGAGAAATGCAAATTAAAACAACTCTGAGGTATCACTTCATACATATCAGAGCAACAAATATAACAAAAAAGGAAAATAGTGGATGTTGGAGGGGATGTGGGAAAACTGGAACACTAATCCACTGTTGGTAGAGTTGTGAAAGGATACAACTATTCTGGAGAGCAACTTGGAACTATGCCCAAAGGACTATAAAACAGTGCATACTGGGGCAGCTAGGTGGTGCAGTGGTAGAGCACTGGCCCTGGATTCAGGAGGACCTGAGTTCAAATCCAGCCTCAGATACTTGACACTTACTAGATGTGTGACCCTGGGCAAGTCACTTAACCCCAATTGCTACACCAAAACACACACACACACACAAACAAAAAAACCAAAGAAAACAAAAACAAAAAAAAAGTGCATACCCTTTGATCAAGTAATAACACTGCTAGGTTTATTTCCCAAAGACATCCCCCAAAAGAGAAAAAATACCTATTTGTACAAAAATATTTATAGTAGCTCTTTTTGTGGTCACTAAGAATTGGAAATAAAAGGAATATCCATCAATTGGGAAATGGCTAAATGAGATATAGTATATGACTATGATGGAATATTATTGACCCATAAGAAATGACAAGCAGGATGATTTCAGAAAGGCCTGAAAAGACCTGTGTGAACTGATGTATAGTGAAGTGAGCAGTACCAGGAGAACATGGTGCATAGTAATAGCATTATTGTTTGATGAAGAACTGTGAGTGACTTAACTATTCTCAACAATACAGTGATCCAAGACAATCTCAAAGAACTAATGATGAAACATACTATCTACCTCCAAAGAAAGAACTAAT
Organism: Dromiciops gliroides; assembly: GCF_019393635.1. NCBI lineage: Eukaryota > Metazoa > Chordata > Mammalia > Microbiotheria > Microbiotheriidae > Dromiciops > Dromiciops gliroides. The sequence continues at coordinate 185,849,791 of NC_057862.1, forward strand.
ATTGATTGAACACAGACTGTGGTTTTCACTTTCTTGCATTTTTTTCTTTTATTCAAGTTTTCTTATACGAAATGACTAATATTATAATGTTTTGCATAATTACATATGTATAACCTCTATCTGATTGCTTACCCCCTAGGGAGGGGGAAGGAGAGGGAGGGAAGGAGAGATAAAATTTAGAACTCAAAATTTTAAATAAAAATGTTTATTATTTTTAAAAAGTCACAGTCAGAGTAAGTCTATTAAAAAAAAAAGTTCTTAACTAAGTTGTAAATTATTGACTTCCAAGTTGGGGCAGCTAGGTGGCACAGTGGACAGAGCACCAGTCCTGGAGTCAGGAGTACCTGAGTTCAAATCCGACCTCAGACACTTAACACTTATTAGCTGTGTGACCCTGGGCAAGTCACTTAACCCTAATTGCCTCACCAAAAAAAAATAATAAATTATCAACTTCCAGTGCTTTAATGATGTGATTGAACACAATTGGGGAAGTAACAGAATAGAGAAAAGGTCTGAAATGTTCACTAAGGACTGCTCATCTCATCAATCAAGGTCATATAAGGCAAGCTTCAAAGTATTTCCACGGTCATTGCTTTGGAATCTGGGAATCACAGGTGCCATTGGACATAGTTTCGAGAATAAAGGTTATTTTGAAATCTATATCCAACCTTTGCTCTATTTCCATATCCAAGACTCTAGAAAAGGTCAGAATCAGAACTAGATGCAATATAGCAGAAAGAATTCATGGATCAGATGACCTTGTGTTCATTCATGTCCTATCTTTACCCCATACTACCACTGTGACCTTAAGCAAGATACTTTGCCTCCCTATATCATGGTCTTTCATCTACAAAATTAGGAAGCAGGACTAGATGACGTCTAGGATCCCTTTGATATCAAATCTATGAACCTATAATCATCTAGTTCAACCCTCTCATTAAAAGGTTATAATCCCCATTTTGTAGAGGAGGCAACAGAGGTGCAGAAAGGCAAATTTTCTTGCCTAAGTTCTCATAACTAGTAAATGGCAGAGGTTTCACCTTGTTCAGTACCTGGCATCATAATATAGATCCACTTCCCTATATTAAGAATTTATAACTTGCTGATAGAAACAATTTTTGAAAATACTATCTCAGCATGTCAGTTTCCCATCTGGTTTAATTGCAAATGCATTCAGCTAAGAACAGCTCATCTGCTACGAATATGATCCACATATTATTCATTAAGGCCTTGTACTGGAAAAGATTTTTAATTCTAATGATTTGACAATGTTGTTGGTATAGATGTACTGAAAAGTTTAGGATATTTGGTGGACTAAGGAAAATACTCAAGCATTTAATCCATGGCTTAGGAGTTATCTTATGAGGTTACAAAGGGATAGATTCATAGAATCAGAGATGGAAGGGATTAGAATATCTAGGCCAAAACTTTTATTTAATATATGTGCAAATGGAAATTCAAAGAGATTAAATGCCTGTACGGTGTTTGGAGGTCAGGGTTGGAGTTCCAGTTCTGTCACTTTCAGGATTTACCCCAAGAGTTACTTACCTCAGGAAGGATGGCCAAATATGTATCATATCAAATCATTAGGTAGTGTTTCTTAGGCCAATAGGTTGCTGTTGCTTCCACATGGAAAAAAAAAAAAATATATATATATATATATATATACATATATATATATACATACATACATACTGTGCCTATTTCTTAGATGTCAACAAATGGGGTAGGTTAATTATTAATTTTTTTTTTGGCAGGGCAATGGGGGTTAAGTGACTTGCCCAGGGTCACACAGCTAGTAAGTGTTAAGTGTCTGAGGCCGGATTTGAACTCAGGTACTCCTGAATCCAGGGCCAGCGCTTTAACCACTGCGCCATCTAGCTGTCCCCCAATTATTAATCACCTTATTTTGGAGGACTATGTGGGAATTTAGTATGTCATCTATGACTATATGGAATAAAAGTCTATTTGTGTTCTGATATGGTCACCTAAAAATACAAAAATGAATGTTTCTACATGTTCTTCTCACATAAAACTACCTTTCATTCAATTTACTTCAACAAGCATTTATTAAATTTCTTCTATGTGCAAGATACTATGCTAGGTGCTAAGCTACAAAGACATTGGAATAGGAATCCTATTCTCAAAGAGGTTATACTTTATTGAGTTTACATCCATGTATTCTATGACTTGATTGAAGAGAACTAATCACCATCCACTATTTACCTCATTTCCACCCCACCCCCTCTGCTATGAACTTTTACTCATGCTATTCCAGGTTTCTGAAAGAGACAGCCCTTCCATCTGTCCCTAGTTCCTGAAAACCCTGTCTTCCTTTACATCTAAGGTGCCACCTTTTCCACAAAACTTCTTCTAATCAATCAACGAGCATTTATTAAGAACCTACAATGTACGAAGCATTGTTTTAAGTGCTCAGTATATAAAGAAGAACAAAAACAATCCCTGCTCTGAAGTAACTCACAGTCTAATGGGGGAGACAACAAAGAAACAACTGAATCCAAACAAAATGTATACAGGATAAAAAGTGGACTGTTCCTCCTTAAGTTTTTCGCAACATTTTGTTCAGATCTTGAATTTATCACATTATCCTTTATATTATGGTTGTGTAACATACTCATTCTCCCCTCTCCCTCTTCCCCAACATGTATATTGTAAACTTCTTTAAGAGAGGATCATATCATAATCATGTATCATATAATTTTGAATACCCAATACGAAGCACTATGCCTTGTACATAGGATAAATGTTGATAGAATTGACTTCAATGTTTTATTAACAAGAAATATTTAAAAATCAATATATATATATATATTTATTATCTCTCACATTAGAAAAATCTGCATATTTGTCATTCATGACCTACAAATAATAAACTTACAGATAGAAGATTTAGACAGTGACCAAGCACTCCTACCCATGAATCCCCTTCATTTAGTTGTCTAGAATGGATCTATTCCCTGTGTTCACTTTGTTTCCCAGTTCAGAAAGAAGAGAGTGGTGATATTGAAACAATTACTGGAAGTCTCAAAATTCAAATTAACATTACTGAACATGGAACTTTCCTTCATTTGGACAAGGTTCAAAAGGATCCAAGACTTGCATGGTACTTGAAGAAAGTGAGGTAATATCATTGATGTCAGTAGCTTCTGAAGGAAATAATCCAACTGTCTATGAATCATTCTTCTACCACATGTGGAGACTAACTTATGTAAGGTCCCTTAAAACCCAGAACATATGTCATAGTATTTCCAAATAATCAGGCAAATAATTCCTTCAAATTACAATGAGAAAGAAAGAGAGAGGGGAAGAGAAGAGAGAGGAAAGAGAGAGAAATAAAGAGAGATGGAGGGAGAGACAGAGAGACTGAGAGCGCAGCTCTGTAATAAAAAAGGAAATCCTTAACTAGGCTGTTGATTCTATTTATAAAATTTAAATCTATGGACAATGACAAAAGGTATTAATTAGTAGCATTCTTTCAATAACTTTACAAGTTGGTTAAATGAAAGAAGGGTTCTAAGAGATTTTGTAGTGGTATATGTTTCATTATGGTACCCATAATTAGGAGTACAACAGTACTTCTGCTTAGAGCCGTCATTATAATATGTTTCTGGATAGAAGAATAGACTATCTATAATAATATCAGGACACCAATGGTCATAAAATTCTTCAAATTTCTCCCAAAGTAGTAATTCTAAACACAGTTCTATCAGATCTTCATGGTTAGACTCATTAATTGCTTATCAAAATGCTTGATTACTACCTACCTCTAGTTCAGAGAACCATTCATTTAGAGCTTAAAAGAACCATAGCTTCATATAGTCTAACACCTTAATTTTCCAGGTAAAGAAACTGAAAGTTTACATGATTCCCCCAAAGCCTGTGTATACAGTCAATAGCAGAGTCAGAATTTGATGTCAAGTCTTCTTGACTCCAAAAGTCTTTCCAGTATACCATACTTCCTTTACTAAGCAATTTTAACAGGATCCATCCACAGGTACATGAGTGAATTGGATTTAAGTGAGACAGAGTTGCACAAACTTCTTAGCCTCATTCTTCCAGACTCATTGAACTCCAGTGGCAAGACAAAAGTCAGGATGACTGGCAAAGGATCAGGATGCAGTGGATGACATGGTATCTTCAATGTCTGACCAAGCTTAAAGTGATCCACAGTGCCTGCTTCTGACATCTTCATGGCCCTTGAAGAAAATTGTTCTCATCTTTCCATTCCCCCAGGGAAAGTCTTCATATGCTTGGGATAGACATCAATCTAATTTGCCACTGAGTTTGAGGCCTGTTAGTTACCCTCAGCCTGGTTTAGAACATCTGCTGCTAAGATGGTTTTATTAGGGAACAGCCACTGTGTATGGTATAGCTTCTTTGAGCCACAGGTGAGAGTTGAGTGCTGGGTGGACACTAGTGGTAGATGAGCAACCCTGAAAAAGGCTAGGCAAGCCCTCACATTAGAAGTTTTAGTCCTCCCTATACCTTGCCTATAGAGCAGAAAGGCAGAGAGCTTCTCCTAGTTCCCCCATTTAAGGAGGGTACCCAGAATGACCATTTCATAATTTCCTACCTGGCTACAATCCTCATGCCTCCAACACTCCTCCAGCTCTCACTTTTTAGCTCCATTTTATATGCTGTCTCCCCCATTAGATTGTGAGCTCCTTGAAAGAAGGGACTCCTTTTGCCTTTCTTTTTATCTCCAACATTTATCACAGCATCTGGCACTTAGTCAACATTTATAAATGTTTTTTGACTGACTGACAGATAGAAAGAAAGATATGTATACATATACATATAAAGACATATTAAGCAACATACAGTCTTTTAATTATTACTCTCTATTAGCCACATTCACTTTTTGATATGCCCAATATTTGGCAAAAGTTTTTGTTGAATATCCTAACCTTTTCCCCCATTCCCAATGTAGAGGAGAGACAGAAATATAATTGTCATTAGCTAAGCATCTGTATACCCCAAGGCTACACCATTCCACAAAAAGCCAACCTAAATATTTTATATTAAGCAACAATCACACTGTAACCTTTAAAATAAGTACCCATTTGTATATGTGTTTATATTCTATACTACATATTCACATTCATGTATATGTGTGTGTGTCTATATATATATATATATATATATATATATATACACAAAAACACATATGGGGGTTGTGTATATATATATATATATATATATATATATATACATGCACACAAATATATCTATACATATATGTATGTATGTATCAGTTTTCAAAAAATATCTGCCTGCTTATCCTCAAGATGTGCTTGCTACACTCCATAAAGAGGCACTGAAAAATACATACACCCTATAAATATACATATCCATATTTTAAAAAGAAATTGACTCTCCTGGTGTTGCTATGTCCAAAGAATTCATTACAAATGGAGCAATCTACTGGAGATGATATTCTCCATGGTTGAAGAGGTTAGTCCTCAGACAACTGACCCAATCTGCTGCCAGGATTACACACTAAAGGAAATCCAATGTCTTAGAACCTGACAGAGTTTGCATTAGGCTGATATTGCCTTTGAGAACTTTAGGGGCATTACCGAGTCTTGGGGCATTGGAGTAGGATTTTTGTAGAAGGAAAATACATTAAACAACACTATTTTTCATCAAAATTTGTTTTCCTAGGAGATGCTTGAATACTTAAAATACTTGAAATCAATATTTTTACTAATATTTTGATATAAATTGTATTCATCCTTCATAAATAGATGATAGTCTATTGGCAAAGGGAAAAATAGGCAGGAAAAAGGATGGAAGGAGGTTAAATGAAGGAATTAAAAGTCTTGATGAATATCCTGTGATATTTCCCATCAATGAAATCATTTTTAGAAGAATAACTTTTGAGTGAAAGAGTAAACACCACATGGGTTGGGATATTAAAGTATTATCTAAGAAGATAACTCAAAAAGGTATACTCAGAGATAAGATCATTTTAAATTGCTATGCAAAATCAGAATATTTGTAATCTTTTCTAATAACAATGAATGTGAAAATATGTGACATTAAATGTAATTGAGGGACTATGTTCTTGACAATATGGATCTTCAAATGAAAACAGAATAATATAGATTAGAGATTCCCAACCTGACACATTCCTTCCCTAACATAGTAAAAGAACCAATTTTTAATGTACTTACTAAAGTTGTCTTTATGAAAATGTAATCTCCTAATGAAAATGCAATTTATTTTTATTTCATATATGCCTAAACATAGTTAACTCTAGAACTTATTTCCTTTTATATTGAATAGGGTCTATAGGAAGATTTATTAAATGTCAAGGAGTACTAGGACCAAGAATGGTTGAGAATCCCTGTTCTAGGGGACAATAGACTGACCTTAATTTTTGAAAAATAGTTTCTGATATGCCCTTTGTTATTAAAATTCTCTGATTTGGAGGTCATGTGAAGTCTCAGTTTTTTCATATGTTAAATGAAGATAGCACAATTATTTTTTGGTTCCTCAAAACCAGCTCAAGAATGTTGAATTGTTCTTTTTTTAAAACCAACATTATCTCAATACAATTCACAAGTGAATTCCCATGAGATGGATGATGCTATATAATGCTATTTGTTAGTGCCCTCAAGCATCTCTTGGAGGAAAACATTGAATATGTCAGAGATACAGGTAAGCTGTTGGACCATTTCCTACAGTTGGTATTAAGTCACAGTGGAGAAATAACTTAAGTATATGGTTTTCAGTAATGACTAGGTCAAAATGCGGTAGGAAGGAGATGAATGGCATGATCCAAACCAGTATTTGTGCAGACAGACATAATATTTGTAATAAAACATGTCGTCCTTCATTACAGAGGAAAGCACAAGAAGAAACGTGATGGAATCTTCAAGGCATTTTCACAAAGTGTTAGTGTATACATCAGTCAACCATCACATAGCTTTTGATTTCCATAAATTGTCATGCACCAAAAAATCAAGCACATGAGTCTTCATTCTTTTAGCTGTTGAACAGAAATGTATTTCCATGCTTGTACATATGCAATTTAGCAAGGGCATTCCAAAAATTTATACAACATGTAAGTGGCTTTCAAATTAGCTAACCAGTCATGAATATATAAACAAGGCACACATGTACACTAGACTACACAAAATTGAATATTTTTGTCTATATATCTAGGAACCAAAGAATTTGATCTTTATATAGACCTAACTAGGACCTTATTGACTGATTAAATCTTCCACTAGTAAGCTATATAACCTTGGCCAACACTTTACCATTCTGGGACTCAATTTTCTTCTTTGTAAAAAAAAAAATGAACAGGACAATTTATGTAATCCCTAAGATTATTTACAGTTCTAAAAATTCTCCAAATAGAAATCTATGACTCCATTCTTTTAGGAGAAATTTTGCCTCAGTCTCTGAAAACATAGTTCAGTAATTGCTTTATACATAAGGGCATCCAGTTGTTTTTTCCTCCTGCCCTTTGTGGGCTTCCATGCTTTTTTGTAATTTTTTTTTGCAGGACAATCAGGGTTAAGTGATGTGTCCAAGGTTACACAGCTAGTAAGTGTAAAGGTTCTGAGTTCAGATTTGAACTCAGATCCTCCTGAATCCAAGGCTGGTGCTTTATCTACTATGCCACTTAGCTGCCCTGAGCTTTCATACTTTAAATTTTTTTTTCTCTTTTTTTTTGTTACATTTTAAGTTCCAAAATGTTTTCTCCTTTCCTTGGCCACCCCACACTAGAGAAGGCCACTATTTGACACAGATTTATAAATATATGTTAAAACCATACTATGCATGTGTCTATTTACCAGTTCTTTCTCTGGAGGTATATGATGTTTTCCTTCATAGGTCCTTTATAGTTTGAGTATTTATAGTGCTCAAAATAACTTGGTTGTTCACAATTTTTCCTTGAACAATATTGCTGTTACTGTAGACAATGTTCTCTTGGTTCTGCTCACTTCACATTTCATTATTTCATATAAGTCTTTCCATGTTTTTCTAAAATCAACCAGCTCATCATTTCTTATAGCATAATAGTATTCCATCAAAATCATATACCTCAGCTTATTTAGCCATTCCCCAATTGATGGACATCCTCTCAATTTCCAGTCCTTTGCCACCACAAAGAAAGCTGCTATAAATATTTTAGAACAGCTCAGTTATTTTCCTTTTTCCCTGATCACCTCTGGAATCTGACCTAATAATGGTATTGCTGTGTCAAAGCATATGCAGTTTTATAACTCTTTGAGCATAATTCCAGAATGATCACCAAAATGGTAAAATCACTTCAAAGTTATATCAACAGTGTACTAATATATCAATTTTTCCACATTCCCACCAACATCTGTCATTTTTCCTTTTCTATCATTTTAGCCAATCTGATAGGTAAGAGATGATATCTCCAAGTTGTTTAAAATTGCATTTCTCTAATCGATAATTATTTAGAGCATTTTATATGACTATATATAGTTTTTATTTCTACATTGAAAAACTGCCTGTTCATATCCTTTGACCATTTATCAGGGGGGTTATTAAAGTAGATTTTGGGGGGGGGGTTACAGCACTTGTCTTTATCCCCATGTTAAAGATAAATTTTATGTTAACCTTCCCACAATCCTCTTCTAGAAAGCCATAACTTATTTTAAGAGGTGACTTTTTTAAAAAAAGAATGAGAACAAAATTCGGTGAAAATTAATATATTAACAAATATGACCTTATGCACAATATTCCACATCCATGGAACATTACCTCTACAATGAATCAGGCCCTGGTATCTTCTCAAATCTCTTCTTTGGAGCCAGATCTATTCTTTTTTTGGTTTGTTTTGGTTTTGGTTTGTTTCTGGTAAGGAAATTAGGGTTAAGTGACTTGCCCAGGGTCACACAGCTAGTAATTATTAAGTGTCTGGGGCTGGATTTGAACTCAGGTCCTCCTGAATCCAGGGCCAGTGCTCTATCCACTGCACCACCTAGCTGCCCCCAGATCTATTCTTTATAATTCCACAACATTCAGGAACAGCTAGGTGGCAGTAGATAAAATTCAGGGTTTGGAGTAAGGAAGACCTGTGTTTAAATCCTGTCTCAGATACTATCTATGTGATCTTGGACAAGTCATTTACCCCCAGTTTACCTCAGTTTCCTCAAATGTTAAATGAAAATAATGACACATACCTTACAGTGTTGTTGTATCAACTGAGATATTTGTGAAATGCTTAGCATGGTACTTGTCACAAAATGGGTACTTAATAAATGCTTGTTTCCTTCCTTCCATTCAATTTTACTTGTTTTGTGTTGGTTGTTCTTTCCACTAAAATTGGAACAGTCATTTTCTTTATTGTTCTCCTGCCTGGGAAGGACCTTTTCAGGTATTATTGACAACTCCTACTGCCATTAAAATTGGTGAAAAAGACTCATGGATTCACTGCTCTCATGTAAAGCCTGCACCATTCATAGGTGAAGAGATTTCAGATAGACCTGAGGTAGACGCTAAAGAGCTAAAAACCCTAACGATAGCAACTGTTAAAGAGCAAAGAGAGTTCAGAGGAAACAGGCAGTTCCTATTTGATAATCCCACTGATCAGATAAATGCTTTGGGAATCAGTCTTCGTAAAGTATCAGGAGACGGAAATTGCCTTTTTAGGGCTTTAGCAGACCAGATAGAAGGTCACTGTAGAAATCATCTCAGACATAGACAAGAAGCTGCTTCTTATATGGTTAACCATAGACAAGAGTTTGAGTCTTTTAGAGTAAATGACTCCCCTTTTGAAGAATATGTTGATGAATTAAAGAAATTTGGAAAGTGCGGAGGAAATGATACAATTGTAGCATTTGCTAAACAGCATCAGCTGAATGTGGTAGTTCATCAGTTAAATCAGCCTTTATTGAAAATCAGTGGCACAGACAAAACTGATGCTAGAGAACTCCACATTTTTACATTCGTTTAGTATTTATATGTCATTATACTCTGGCTATGGTTTGGAATTATTGTATATATCACTAATATATTCTCAGTTATGCAGCATAGCACGCATTTTTACCATCATACTGTCTTTGGTGAAATTAATGAGATTTCGGGAGTATGGAAACTTATCATTTCAGAGACTAACTTGCTGTGAACTCTGATGCAGGCCCTGAAGAGAATATATGTGCAACAAAAGGAGAGACAGGTATACGTAAGTCCATAGTTTGCTTATGATGGTGACTATGTAGAGCACAATTACTAGGCACAGTCCAGTATTCATCCTCTCTCCCTGCTAATTTAACCGAACTTATTTATCTTTTTATCTCACTCAGTTGAACTCACATGTGCCCTACCACAATCACTGGCTGTCTAGGAACCATGAGATATGGTATGATAACCTTTCCATAACATTTTCAGGTGTCATGAACACATACTAAATTTGGCTTTGATCCAGACACATGGTGGTAAAAAGTGTTACAGATTGCATAACTACCTCAACCCTCTATTAGAAGTCTAAGGATATAAAGGAAGGAATGTAATGGAATTTATTAATTTGATCATTGACAATGCTATGATAAGGTTTAGTAAAAATGCAGCAATTCAAACAGTTAAAGAAGAGAATCCAGCTTTCCAGACCAAAGTCCAGAATCCAGTTTTCCAGACCAGAATCCAGTTTCCTCCCGATGACATCTTACCACTTCAAGAAGATAAGAGAACTCAGAGACTTTATATGAACTGTTTTGCTTTATTAGTTTTTACTATTTCCTTTCTGTTATAATATATACTATCTGTAACATGTACTCTCTGCAGAGGCTCTCCCTTTGCAAGACTAATGTCAAAGCGTCAGTTCATGAGGACAAAAAAAAATTGCCCCTCTGAACAAAACTTTCCTCTCTTCCTTTTCTATATTGTTATTCACATATTATTAGTTAGCAATAGTTATTATATTCTTTTTACTGTTCCATCAAGGAAACATTCCGTTTCTTGAGGAAGCAAAGGGGGGAAATGTGGTAAAAAAAAATGAAAGTTTTTAACAGTCGGTTAGGATAACTGAAAGATGCCAGTTTTTGAAGGACCACCCTTTTGGGGAGGAGACCAATGGCATGAGCTACGCATGCCAGTCCGCCTGCTGTGCACGTCAGACTGCCTGCTAGCACTCCACTTCCGGGGTGTGAGCTTAAAAGGCAAGGAGAGAACGGAAGTGGGGACTTTTTTTCCTGCTCTGCTGGTCTCCTGACTGCACTGCACAGACTGATGCTGACGAGAGTTCGACTGGGCCCGGCTCGGTTAGCAGCAGCACGCTTTTGACACGGTCTCTCTCTCTCCCCAAAGGTGGCCTTCAACTTTTGGTGAGTTTTATACGGAATATAGACTAAGCTTAGACTTAAGACGATTTGTATTGTATTTCTACTTTCCTATCCTTCTAGTCAACATCACCTTGTGACTACCATACAATAAAAGCTCTAACTAGAAAACCAGAAGCTTCTTCCATTTACTAGTCTGGGAGATAAATTAAGGGAAAGGTTAAAGAGGGGAGATTTATGATCTAATATCCAATTTTAAATCTCACAGTATCTATGATCATAGTAGGGTTTTTGTTGTTGTTGTTGCTGTTAAACAACAATGACATAATGAACTTCTGTCATGCTCATGTTTCTGACATCAATCTGTTATCTCCATGATCAACCATGTTTGATTAGCTATGACTACGTCAAATGGCACTATCCTCCTATTTCTCCACCTTATTCACAAAAAATATGTATTTTTGGTCCAAGATATTAGTTTCTTGAAGCTTTCATAGCCAATATGATGTTATGCTGCATTCATTCATTAAGCTGTACTTGCAAGTTGACAGGCAAGTCTTGTCAAAGTACATGTTTGCTAAGAGAATCAACTCTCATCTGTCAAATCTGAATACTATATAATGGTAGCATTGTTTTGTTCCACTACTTAATAACTTCAATGTTTCAATGGATGGATTGTATCCTCACAAAGTCTAATTCTTCACATAAAAGAAATCATTTCAAGTGAAATTAGTCTTTCAATATTAGCTTATTGCTAAAATATTGTTTATTCCTTTTCAAAGCACAGCCAAGAAGAGCTGTTAAAAATTATCCCTTTATGAAGGATCAAGTTAGCTTAACAAGATGAGAAGAAAATCTACCTTGGTTTTTTAACTTCTCAAGATGCAGCTTCCTTAGCCAACCCATGTCAAAAGACCATGAATGTTGTTTTTTTTCCTTAAAAATTTATGTTTTTATTTTTCTTCAATTTGGCTTTCCTTCCTCCTAGTATGTGGAGTCCATAATGTTTCCTCTGAATTGTTCTCAGTACAATATTTCATACCAAGGCTATTAGAGAAAAAACTCAATATGGACCTACTTGGGTGGACATGTTATGCCTACCACCTTTTTTTTAAAGAGAGAGATTTAAATAATATATTTTGAGCCTTAATGAACCATCTAGACCATGTGGTACAATTGTCCCATTTGTCATATGAACAATGTGAAATTCAGAGAGATTAACTTGCCTGAAGGCACCGAGGCAGGATTCAAACTGAAGTCCTCTCCCTAAAAAGGCACTTTTCACTGTATCAATGTGAGAAGATAGGAGAGGGTAGTCTCAGAAAATAATATGAGATGTTGTTACTCAGGACTGGTTTGTATGCCATTAAAACTTCTGCAGTTATTGGGTAGGGAATGGATAGTTTTTCCTGTTTTTTTTTGCCTTCATACTGAAAGATGTCCTTTCTATTTGTAAACAACTCCCATGACCATACACATATAGATAAATTTGGAAATGAAGTCAACATATGTTGCATGGACACATTCCAAGAAAATGTAAATTTCTTGAGGATAGGGACTGTTTTGATTTTGTTGCTGCTTTTCGTCTCCCAATGCCAAGCTCAGTGTTTTATATATAGTAGACACTTGATAGATGCATTTTGAATTGAATTGAATGCAATTCAATTGAATTCCTCTCTATTTTTTGCTTGATTAAATCTTTAAAATTATTGAATATTATTCAAAAAAGATCTTTATGAGACTTCAGTCAGTTGACTCAGCAACTATAGTATTTATTGTGCTACTATTATGTTCCAGACATTGTGCTAATGGTTGGGAAAGGCACAAATAAATAGTGCCTGGCCTCAAGGAGCTCACAGTCTAATGGGGAAGACAACACACAAAAAACTATGTACAAATAATATAGATATATATATTTACACACACACACACACACATATATATATACATATATATAAAATAAATTGGGAGTAATGTCAGAAGGAGGGAACTAAAATTAAGTAGCAATGGGAAAGGTTTTTGTAAAAGGAAGGATGTTAAATGAAAATTGAAGGAAAAAATGAAGCTAGGAAGTAGAGGTGAGGAGGGAGAGAGTTCTAGGCATGGAGGACAATCACTGAAAATGCTCAGAGTCAGAATGTAGAGTCTTGTTTAAGGAACAGTAAGGATATCAGTGTCACTGGATCACAGAGGATGGAGGTAGTTAGGGTATAAGAACATTAAGATAGGAAAGAGCCCAAGTTATAAAGGGCTTTGAAAGCCAAACAGAGGATTTTCTATTTGTTCTTCAAAGTAATAGAGGGAAAAAAGAAAAAAAAGAAAGTAATAGGGGAAAAAAGAAAGCAATAGGGACTGTTGAATTTATTGAACAGGGGGAAGGAGGGAGATATTGTCAGATCAGCATTTAAGTATATTGGTATTATATTATTGGTCTTATTTAAATCAGCATTAATTCAACAATTAAAATAACCTGGTAGTACAGGAGTGAGTAAACTTTTCCCTAGGAATCACTTACCCATGGAAGTGATTTCTGATGGTTAAAGTTATACTTTTAATACCTTTAATGACATTCTAGATCCCTTGAAAAGTTTACCACCATAGCCGTGAACTGATCCAACCACTCTGGAGAGCAATTTGGAACTATGCCCAAAGGGCTAAGGGACTGTTTATACCCTTTAAACCAGTAATACCACTACTAGGTCAGTATCCCAAAGAGATCATAGAAGAGGGAAAAGGATCCACATGTACAAAAAAATATTTATAGCAGCTCTCCTTGTGGTAGCAAAGAATTTGAAATCAAGGGAATACCCATCATTTGGGGAATGGCTAAACAAGTTGTGATATATGAATGTAATGGAATACTATTGTGATATAAGAAACGGTGAGCAGGAGGATTTCAGAGAAACCTGGAAGGATTTACATGAACTGATGCTGAGTTGGAGGAGCAGAACCAGGAGAACATTGTACACAGTAACAGCAACATTGTGTGATGATCAACTGTGATAGACTTGGCTCTTCTCAGCAGTGCAATGATCCAAAACAATTTCAAAGAACTCATGATAGAAAATGTTCTCCACATCCAGGAAAAAAGAACTGTGGATTCTGAATGCATATTAAACCATACTGTTTCTACTTTTGAGCTGGTTTTTTCCTTCTTTTTTAAGGTTTTTCCTCTGTGCTCTGATTCTTCTTTCACAATTTGACTAATGCAACAATATGTTTACTGTGATTGTACATATATAACCTATATCAGATTGCTGTCCATTTTGGGGAGGGGGAGGGAAGAGAAGGTGGGGGGAAAATTTGGAACTAAAAATCCTATGAAAACAAATGTGAAAGCTATCCTTACATGTAACTGGAAAATAATAAAACACTTTTATAAAATAAAAATAAACAAAAGTTTACAACCATGATCTGGAATTTACTGCTAATGTCATAATGAGTTTACCATGTTCCTTTTAGTCAGCTTGTCACAGGAAGGAGACATAGAGCAACAGGTAGAATACTGGACCTAGAATCAGGAGATGCCTGCGTTTGAAATTGGTTTCTTGTACATTAATTGTTCAAAATATCAGAGTTGCTTAGCTTCTCCAAACTTGCTTTCTCATCTGTAAAAAATGGGTATAATGCTTGCAATATATACTTTGTGGTGCTTTTATGAGGCTCAAATGAGATCACATATAGAAAACACTTTCCAAATTTTAAAATGCCATAGGAATGTTAACTAGTATGATTAGCCTGTCAATCTGAGGAAGATTCAATTTTCCTAGTTTATTTCTCCTAAACTACAAGGGTTCCCTCTCATATCTAGAATCAAATATAAAGTCCTTTGATTGACAAAGTTCTTTACAACCTTATCCTTTCCTATCTTTCTGATACGTTTGCATGTTACTCTTCCTCTGCTCATCTGTGGTCTGGAAACACTGGCTTATTTATGCTTCTCACACTTGACACCCCATGACTTTTCACTAGCTGTCCCCCATGCCTGGGATTCCTTCCTCCTTATCTCTGTCTTTTAGAATCCTGGCTTTCCAAGTCATTCTCCAATTAAGAAATGGTCAAAGGATATTAATGGGCAGTTTTCAGAAAAAAAAAATAAAGCCACCCATAGACATATGAAAAAATGCTCTAAATCATTAGTGATTAGAGAAATACAAATTAAAATAACTCTGAGGTATCATTTCACACCTAACAGATTGACTAATATGACATAAAAGGAAAATGATAAATTTTGGAGGGGATGTAGGAAAATTGGGACACTAATGCACTATTGGTGGTGTTGTGAACTGAACAATTCTAGAGAGCAATTTGGAACTATGCCAAAGGACTATAAAACTGTGCATTCCCTGGGTCCAACAATAGAATTAACTAGGTCTGTATTCCAAAGAGATTTTTTAAAGGGTAGGGACAAAAATTTGGACAAAATTATTTATAGCAGCTCTTTTTGTGGTGGCAAAGAATTAGAAATTGAGGGGATGCCCATCAATTGGGTAATAGCTAAACAAATTATGGTATATAATTGTAATGGAATATAATTGTGCTCTAAGAAATAGTGAGCAGGATGATTTCAGGAAAACCTGGAAAGACTCAAAGAACTAATGCAAAGTGAAGTGAGAAGAACCAAGATAACATTGTATACAATAACAGCAATATTGTATTATGATGAACTGTGAATTACTTAGCTCTTCTCAGCAATACAATGACCCGAGACAATTCTGAAGGACTCATGGTGAAAAATGCTATCCACTTCCAGAGGAAAAAAACTGATGGAATCTGAATGCAAATCAAAGCATACTATTTTTCACTTTATTTGTGTGTGTGTGTGTGTGTGTGTGTGTGTGTGTGTGTGTTTTGGTCTGTATCTTCTTTCACAACATGAATAATATGGAAATGTTTTGTGTGATTGTACATGTATGACCTATATCAAACTGCTTACCATCAGGGAGGAGGGAGGAGGATGGGAGAGAATTTGGAGCTCAGATGTCACCTTCTGCATCTGGTCCCCGCAGCTGCCTTCTCCTCTAAGGTTATCTTCTATGTTTTCTCTCTCTCTCTCTCTCTCTCTCTCTCTCTCTCTCTCTCTCTCTCTCTCTCTCTCTCATATATATATATATATATATATATATATATATATATATACCTACTTATGTATATTCTATCTTACTCTATTAGAATATGAGCTCCTAGAGGAAAGGGAGGTTATTTTTTCATTTTTCATTTGTATTCCCAGTACCTGACACAGTTTCTGGAAATATTGTCTCCAATAATCATTTAATGATTGCTCAATTGAAAGGAACAGAATAATTGAGTTCCTCTTTTGAGTTCAAAGGGTTCTTTTCTGGATCTGCTACTATCCTGAAACATCAATCTCTGCTATTAAGGTGAACAAATGCTACCAAGAGATAGAATAAATTTGTATGGTGGGCAGAAATTGATGGAAAATGTCTAAGTCAACCATGGTCAGCTTCAACTTAAATTCCTTTTCCAGTACACACAATGTGATGTAGTAGAAAGAGTATTCAAAGTGAGAAGGTCTATGCTTCAATCCCTACCCTGGCACATTGAAGTCAGGCAAACCAGAGTTCAAACCCCACCTCTGACACTTTCTGTGTGAGTCAGGTGAGTCACAACTTCTGCCTGCCTTTCTTTCCTCATCTATAAAATGGAGATAATAATAACACCTACAACCCAGGACTGTTGTGAGGATAAAATAAGATACTATTTGTGAACTTTAAAGACCTATATAAATGCTAGCTATGTATTTTCCTGTGGACCTGAGTTCCTTTGTATGTACAATGAGGACCACAGAGTAGATGATCTCTTGGTCCCTTCTAATTCAAAATGCTATAAATTTATTATAATAGTGTTGAGTTTTCATTCCTACAACATCTAGTACAAAATTATTTTGTTTTCATGCAAATGTTTCTGTTTGTGTAATAATAGGAACAGAACTTTACAGAAGGTAAGGTGACCAAGGTTTCCCTCAGTGTTGAGTTTAGAGATGGCTAACAGCATTTGAAGTCCTTCAGAGGAAGTTTCCTGATCGTGCCCTATCTCCTTAGCAACCTCCCCTAAATCCACCTCATATCAGTGTTTGTCATAAGCTAAAGTCTTAATACATGCTCATTGACTGACTGGACAGTGCCTCACTCTCTGCCTCCTCACCTTGAAAAGAAATACAGCCCAATTCTTAAGTGAGAGAACAATTTATCCATATCCCTAACCCTAAAAAGGGTTTGTGATACTGTTAGAGGATGCAAAAATTCCTCCTTGTGGCTCTCAGTAGAAATGAACAGCACCCATGTTTCCACAGTAATAAATATCAGATATCAAAGTTGATGCTCCATAACCTAAGTGTACCCTAGTTGGCCTAAACCCATAGTCACCATTTCGCTAAAACCTTCCAATTTAGCCACACTCTATGTTACATTATATTCCCAAATCTTTCAATGATATTTGTAAATAGACTCCTAATTCCACAAGTTGTTAAAGGGAGAAAACAACTTGGTCAGTGTCAAGAGGCTAATGGGTCTATTTATTGCTGATAGCAATCTGATTTGGTCCTTATCCATTTCCTATTTTCTTACCTATAGATTCTGCTTCACAAAGCCAAATATAAACATTTCCTTGTCTCCAGGGAACAGTTTTATGTAAAGACTGTATTTTTATCTATCTGAATAAAAGGGGAAATAGATCATCTCTTAGGGTAAAAAGCAAGCTTTATTTTCATGAGTTAGGGTGACCACATCACTTACTGGTGGTGGGAAAGAAACACGGCCTAATGAGTGAAAATAAAACTGGTGTTGCCCCTCAAGAGGTGATTTTTTATTTACGATACTTTTGAGGAGTGTTGTTTATTACAGCTTTGTAAATATTTTTAAGGACTTGTTTTGACGGGAGCTGTGTTTCTTCAGGGAAGAGAAGTTTATGTGGAATGTTGTTGCAGCCTAGCATATGCAAATCAGCAATATTTATGAGCTAGAAAAAGATAGGCACAGAGTTCTACATGACATACAATGAATATGTAGAACTTTGGCCACCACAATTGCAGATACACACATATAATAGAAGTCACCAGATTCCTTCTTTCATGCCCTTCCTTCGGGGCCTTTGTCCTAAGTAATGCATAAGGGTCCCTTTCAAAGAACCCTAATAGACAAAACCCTGAAAACCAGCACCTTATAAATTGCTGGGTAAATAAGAAGACTACAAAAACAGGAAGCATTTTACATAAGAAGTCACAGCTGGGTTTCTTTAAAGCATCAGTTCCCTTTTGTGCTTTTAAAATGTGATTTGATTGATAAAAATATGGCCTACAAAGCTTTCAGAATTCCTCCAACTATGCAAAGTGGGGCAGTGTGGTATGGGAGAAAATGCACTTTTTTAGAAAATGTCTTTACTTTAGTGTTAGGCATCATGGTGCAGTGGGTTTGTAATCAAGAAGACCTGAGTTAGAATCTATCTTCAGACACTCAGTAGCTTTGTGAGCCTAAGAAAGTCATTTACCTTATCTTGGCCTTTGGTTCCTGGATGGCCTCCAACTTCTTTTCTGGCTCTAACTTTTTTATCCTAGGATCAACACTAAGGAAAATGGATTCTTGTGGGATGGCAGAAGGTAGGGTTCTAAATCAGTGAGCCACTCTGCATATAGGATTTCTGTCCAATGTTGCCAATCAGAAATTTGTCTGTAACTCCTAGTCTTTGAAAATTTCTTAGAGGGATGTTGTTGTTTGTCCTTCATTATTATTATTATTATTATTTTAGTGAGGCAATTGGGGTTAAGTGACTTGCCCAGGGTCACACAGCTAGTGTCAAGTGTCTGAGGCCGGATTCGAACTCAGGTACTCCTGACTCCAGGGTCAGTGCTCTATCCACTGTGCCACCTAGCTGCCCTGTCCTTCATTATTAAAGAGGACCATGACAGATGTCATGACTTGCAATGAATTGGATTGAGAGAGGAAGGGCTATGTAAAGCCACTGGCCTTACTTTCTCCTCCAGAGCCATATGGGTCCAGTGTCAAAATATGTTATCAGGATGACTAGAGATGGCCCCAAATGTTTAAGGTAACTGGGGGTAAGTGGCTTGCCAGGGTCACACAGCTAGTATGTGCCTGAGGTCAGATTTGAAATGAAGTCCTCCAAAATTCAAGGCCAGTGCTCTATCCACTAGGTCACCTAGCTACCCTGATGGAAGTATTTAGACGGCACTTGGACTTGAAGTGACTTACATGTGGTCCCACTGGCTATACATGTCAAAGGCAGAATTTGAACCCAGATCTTCTTGATACTGAAGCCAGGTCTTTATCTATTAGGCCAGACTACCTTCCACAGGGGGAAAAAATAGTGGTTAGAAATAACAACCATACTGTGTCCTCATTCTAATGTCCCTGAAACTATAAGATTACCTAATAGGTTAATCTTCCTTATAATATAATGTCCTTTTCATTCTTCAGTAAGTAAATCCCCTTGGTGTTAGCATAATATAACCATAGTAAACTATAATTTACCTTATTATAAAGAATGATAGGAAAATTATCCTATTATAAGATGATAAAGTAAAAACATGGATCTGGCAGTGAGAAACCTAGGTTCTAGGCCTGGCACTCTATGAACAACCTTACAACCCTGCCCACCCCCCCAACTTCCACCTGGAGCTCCAAGATACTAACATGCAGAACAGTCTTGACAAATGGGCTAAATCAGGCTGAGGGTAACTGACAGGCCTCATACCCATTGTTGAGTTAAGGAGATGTCTAACTGCAAGCATGTGAAGACTTCTCTAAATGGAATGGACTAATGAGAACAATTTGTTCCAACAGCCATGAAGGTGACTAACCAGGTGCTATCAAGCACCTTAAGCTTGGTCAGACATCAAAGACACCAGAGTCATCCATTGCATCCCAAGCCATCACCAGTCATCTTGATTTTGGTCCTACCTTTGGACTTTGATGACTCTTGAAGAGAAAGTGAGGCTGAAACCTTTATGCAACTCTGCTCTCTTAAATTCAATTTACACACAAGTCAAGACATCACCCCATTATATTATTGGTCCTCTCCAAAAACGACAACAACATTGTACAAATCCCTGAAATTCTCTGGCTTTCAGCTTCCTCATCCATAATTTATTAAGCACCCACTACATGCCAGGCACTATAGAGATACAAAGACATTAATGAAACAATCTCTGGGCTTCCATTCACTGAGGGGGAAGGAGACAAAGGGACAAGATGTACATATATAAGTATATCAAAATATATACAAAATAAATTCAAGGAACTGGGGGTACTTTCTTTAGAGAGAAATAAGAAAGTTTTCTTATACAAGATGGAACAAGATGAGTCTTGAAGGACACTAGGGGTTCAAAGAGAAAAAGATGAAGGACTGCATTCTACCCATTCATGAACAACCAATGGCAAAGCATAGAAACAGAAGATGAAGAGTTGTGTGTAAAAAACAATAGGAAGGCCAATTTATCTAGAATATAAAATATCTTATGGGCAATCATGCACAATAATATTGGAAAAGTAGATTCAGGCCAGGTCATGAAGGACTTTAATTGCTAAATGGAGGAGTTCATATCAGCTAATGATAAGAAGCAGTGAAGCGATGCAGTGGACAGAGCTTTGGGCTTGGAGTCAGGAAGATCTGAATTCAAATCCAGCCAAAGAAACTTCATAGCTATATGACCTTGGACAAGTCACCTAACTTCTGTTTTCCTCAGTTTGCTCATCTGTAAACTGGAGATAATAATAACAACAACCTCCCAGAGTTGTTGTGAAGATCAAATGAGATAGTATTTGTAAAACACTTAGCACAGTGCCTGACCCACAGTAAGCACTATATAAACATTAGCTATCATCATCATTTTCCTTAAAAAGTTATTCAGAGGCTACAATGCACTTGGAAAAGGGAAAATAGTCATGCAAATTTTTGGATTTATAATGAGAAATGTTTGTAGAGTAGGAAAAGCACAGAATTTAGTCAGAGAAAAAAGGTTAAAATCTCAATACTACCGCTCACTTGTTTGTGACCTTCATCAAGTCATTTGACTTCTCTGGGACTCAGTTTCCTCATGTATAAAATTATGAAATTGGACTGACTGACCTCTAGGGTCCCTTTGAGTCTGAAGTCTAGGATCCTAACATAGACCTACCAATTATGCATTTGACCTTCCTCTCATTGCCTTCCTAGTGCCTGTTTCCTGCTCACAGACACCTACATTGATATATGTTCTACCCACTTAAGTATACATCCCTTCATTCCCCATGGCCAGACTTTGATGGTCTACCATCCTCATTGAAAACCATGCATGAAATGCATTTTAAAAACCAAAACCATGTCCATTTGCATATGGGACTGACCTTAGTTTGGGCTACTGTACCTATTACCAAGACCTTCTATCATTATTCGTCTTTCTCTAATGCTTCTGTGTACTTCCAGGTCCCATTCATAATTTGTCTCACCTAGCTGAAAAAAAGATTTCCAATTAAAATAGCCTCTCATGACATTGTCCCTACTAAATCTAACTTTCTCCTATCTTCTTTCCCTCTTTAATGTTAGTGTCTTTTCTCTGAGCTACCCCTAATTTATCCTGCATATATCTTGATTGTATATAATTGTTTGCATATTGTTGCCCCCTGCTGTAATACGAGCTCTTTGAGATCAGAGACTATTTTTGTCTTTGTATTCTTTAGCACAGTGTCTGGCACACAGTAGGTGTTTATTAAATGCTAGTTGGCTTGTGGATTTCTCCATTATCCCACTATAATCTACCCATTCATCAATCTCATTCCTTAAGTGGCTTGATTTATTCTACATAACCACTTAGCAAATAATCTCAGACAGATGGCCCATACTTGAGAAAAAGTCATTTGCCCATGGTCACACAGCCTAAGGAGTCAGGAGTTAGGATTTGTACCACTATCTTCTAAGTTCAAGTGTAACTCTATCCACCAAGCCAAACTGCCTCTTAAGTAATGCCTTAGCCCAACAAAATGTATAACCTTATCAAGGCATTTAAGAAACAGTACTTAGCTATGTGACCCTAGGCAAGTCACTCAACCCTCATTGCCCCGCAAAAAACAAAAACAAAAACAAAACAACAAAAAAATGAAACAATACTAATTCTGACAATTAGAGCATCATGGATCAGAAGAAAAGGAATCCATAAAACATCCTATATTCTAGAAACCATGGCACATATACAGCCAACAATTCCACCTACACCCAAGGTCATTCCTACATGCAGCTGGGCATGTTTTATCTTTTAAAATGCATTTTATGTGTATTTTAAACCAATGGACATGCCACAAGTCCTTAATAATGATGGATGTTGAAATTAATGCTTCTGGAAGCCATGGTTATATTTTTATTAAATCATTTATATTAAATGATGGAAAAAATAATGGAGGGTCAAAAGTATTTTCCCCAAGCTTACCTCTATTTCCTATTGTGCAGTAACTGGTGGATTTGCAAGAAACTCTTTCTCTGACAAAATGGAAAAGGAACAATCACATTTCATTAATTTTTTCTTGTCTCAATCACATCCAAAATAAAATGATTTTAAAAATAGACTAGGTGGATGAGACTAGAGTTTTCTTTTTTTCTAAAAGGAAAACTAGCTATTGCACCTGAGTAGTTCTAGGCTAGCTATAAATATTGCCAGGTAACACATACAAATAATTCTATTCCTTCTTAAAGTACTAGGATCTATAACATTGCCAATATTCTACACATAGCGATTTGTACCCAGATGCCTCTAGGCACTGAAATTATGAATATAGCCATGTCTCTGTTATCCAGAAGCAGAGATTCCTTTAGGGTAAGTATGATATTTTTTCCACTAATGTAAGGCAAAGAATTTCAAATAGATTCAACTCAAGCCTTAGTAGGAAAGAATTTACCTTTGAATTAACCCCAATCATCGATGTTCTGGGAGAATGTTATACACAGCCTAAACCATGTTTGTTGTAGAAATTAAATTGTAAATGCAACCAAGGCTTATAGTGGGAAGTTGTATATTGTTTCTAGTAAAGAGAAATATGAAAGCATGACCTGTAGCCTTGGCTCTGACTTATTCAACTAACAAAAGAGGGTGAGAAGTTTTCAGTACCTTCTGAATAAGAAATGAACAAGTATACTGCCCCTCTTAGTATGTTTTTATATTATACTGGCCCTCATCAAGTTTTGGCTTGGAGGCCTATATGCATGAGAGACCCACTAGAGGGTGAAAGATCTGGCTCCTGATTTGATAGAACTTTACAGAATTATCAAGGTAATGACAATGAAAATAATAGCTAGTTATGTTTCTGGGTGTCATGGTTCATAGCAAACGTGATCTGTGGACACTTCCTAATAACATTAGACCAGTCTAAGTTGTATATATTGGTGGCAATATACGTAACCATAGTTATTTGTTCTCATCTGAACCAACATCATCATCATCATTGTCAATGTCACCACTTCAAAATCACCTACTTTTTAAGCATGCATGCATGAAACACACTAGTCAGTAATTCTCAAATTCTCTCTGGCAGCTCTTTTAGGGAAGGAAGTTCCATTGACAACCAGACAGTGATTATTTGCCACCCAGGTAATACACTTTGGCCAAAGTTATACAATTACATAATTCAAATGCTTCAAAACTGTTGGGTGGAAACCATCTGTTCCTGCTCATTTGTATACGACTGGATTATTAATATGATTCCAAAAAATGAGACGTTATAACTACTTTAACTTACTATGCCCAATTTTCTCACTTCAAAATATAATGTAGGGCAGCTAGGTGGCACAGTGGATAAAGCACCAGCCCTGGATTCAGGAGAACCTGAGTTCATATCTGGGCTCAGACACTTGACACTTACTAGCTGTGTGACCCTGGGCAAGTCACTTAACCCTCATTGCCCTACCTCACCCCCAAAAAGAAAAGATAATGTAGGCATAGAAATCTCCTTAATACCTCAAGATACCATCACTCTTTTCCATTCCTGTATCTGCCCTAGTTGAAACCTTTGTTTCCAGTCACTCTTCTTTTCAATCTGTTCTTCATACTTGCTACCTGAGGAATCTTCCTAATGTAAAACTCTGATCTCACCTTCTCCATGAAACCTTCCCTAATCTCTTGTGTGTTCTCATGTTTTTTAAAAAAAGTAATCTTCTCCCTCTTTAAATTTCTAACACATTGAGTGGACCTCTCCTTTACACTCATCATAATTTCCCTTGTATCATTGTCATTTGTCTACTTGTCTTTGCCCTGCTAAGAGATTATATGCCCAGCATCAAAAACTATGTTTGCACATAGTAAGCACTTAAATAAACATTTGCTAAATAATGCCTTCCATAGCAAAGGTTGAGGTAAAGAATTAATACCATCTCTCTTCTCTCTCCTTTTCATTATAGAATACATTTTCCTATACTATGATCATCAACTAGTCCCATTCATTCTCTTCTTATCTAATCAACTTAGGTTCAAATAAAATACCTCAGACATTTTCCATTGTAATGTAAAAACCAATTAACATATCAGCCCCATTTTCTAATTTCTACATAAAGGACATTAATAACTGCACCTTTAAAAGTTACACTTAAGATCTAATGAAATCATGTAATTAAATCATTTTCAAACCTTAAATTACTATATAAGTAGTTATTATTATTATACAATTTGATAGTTGATTTTTTGAGGCAATTGGGGTTAGGTGACTTGTCCAAGGTCATAGCTAGAAGTATCTAAGGCCAGATATGAACTCAGGTCCTCCTGAATCCAGAACTGGTCTTCTACCTAGCTGCTCTAAATTTAATAGTTTTAAAGAACCTTTTTTTATTAACTTTAGAGTCCCAGTGATAGAAAGCTGGCAATTACCAGGGGATTCTTAATCCTTACTTCTGAAAGTAACAACTCATACCTGGAGGAACTTTGTCAGGGTAATTTCCAATTTTCTTACTGATAAACTACATTAATGGGTTTAATCAGCTATAATGTATAATTCAGGGTCAAGAGCACCACACCAAACTGTCAGACAAGGAACAATTGGCAGTTGAGTAAAGGTTACCAAGATGGGACCCAAAGTATATCATTGTATTTATTTCACTCCAAATCCTGATCAAAAGGTGAAATAGAATATAAGCTCTTTAAGGGCAGAGACTTCAGTTTTGTCTTCTTATATCAGGTTGTTTACAGTGTTTTGCACAAAGAATGCAATTTATAAGTCTTAAATTGAATAGTAAGAGAAGTCATGTGCATTGGCAATAAGATTCAAATTACAAGCCAAACTTAGTTTACATCCCCTTGCCCTTTGGAGAAATCTTTAACTCTGAAGCAAGTAAGAATAGCATAATTGAATAACCTTATGCTATTTGAAAATGTACTAAGGCAATCATTCAGGAATGGCTGGACAAATTGTGGTATATGGATATAACATAAGAATAAAATGTAAGAAATGGTGACCAAGAAGAAATCAGAGAAGTATTGTGAGATATAAATTAATGCAGAATGAAGCATGCAGAACCAGGAAAATAGCCTATACAACAACTACAAGAATACAAATGGAAAGAACAAAAAAAAAATAACTCACTTTTCGTCACATATGTGTGGAGATTGAGGAGTGGATGGAGGAAGAGAATGGTACTATGGATGCCAGTTATTGAATACACTCTTGACTGCTTTTTTCTCCCTATTATTTTCCCTTTTTTTATTATTCTTTATTATAAAGTATGTTATGCTGGGTAGGGAAGTGGGGAGGGATATATTCCAAAATGAACAAAGGCACCTCAAATGAAGAGTACCTTATATTAGTTTACCACACACAGAGAGATGAACTTGTATATTCAGCATGTTAATTCTTATCATTTGCCTGCTGTTGTTGACTTGTTCGTCCTCATCTAGATCTGAAATCTCCACACCAGACACTTCCATACTACATCTTCCAGAATCCAGGCCAAGCCCTTGGGAAAGTTAATCCCCTGATTTTTTTTTTTTTTTGGAGTTCCTGTCATAGGTCCCAACCCAGAGAATTGGTGACTGAGCATATGTAGATCTTTGGCTAGACCAAGAAAGCAGACCATGGCTTATCTTCACATCTTATCTAGCCATTCATGTAAGCCATCTCACTATCTTCCTATTACTTTCCATGTATGTCCTTCCTCCATTGCTTTCTACCTCCCCAGAACAGAATTCCCCTCACAGGTAACCCTTCCTCTATATATGTTATCTTCCCTGATTAGAATGCAAACTCCCTAAGGACAAAAAATTTTAAAATATTTGTATCCTTAGCATTTAGTTTAGTAGTACTTAGCACATAGCAGCTGCTTAGTAATTTTTATTCATTCATTCATATAAGAATATAATAGTCAATATAATATATAATCAAAATATCAATTTAACAAAAAAATATACTGGATACTCAAAATCACTCAGTAGTTACTAGAACACAAGCCTGTTAATAATGTAAAACACTTATGAAAGGATAACATATATGATTTACATAGCTTCTAATATAATATTACTGCATCTTAAGAAATGATGAAGGAAAAATAGAGAAGCATTGGAAGATATAAAATGATAAAGACTGAAGCAAGCAGAACCAGATAAATAAGTTACATGATAATTACAACAATATCAATGAAATGAACCAAACACGGAAACTGTTGTGATGTTTAAAATCTGAATGTGTTGGCTAAAAAATCTAATGTATAGTTGTCTTAAATTAGAAGCTTTAGCACCAGTCTTTGGGCATTAAGCCTTTATTAAAGCATACTAGTTATTAGAAAAAAGAGAACACATGGAGTTAAGAAAAGGCCTATCTAGCGTCGAGTTCCAGGCTGGTCTGGTTCTTCCTCAAGTCCTCTGCCACAAGCCTGCTTCAACCATGAACTGCTCTCATACTGAGTGTGGAAGCTTTTTATAGGTCTGGAGCAGAGGCGGTCCTTACACACTGCTTCAAGCTGATTGGTAGGCATCATCCAAATCCATTGGTTCACTGGACTTGAAGATGGTCTCGAGTTAAGTTCAAAGTCTTTAGTTTCTAAGAACAATACAGCCTTAAGGGTCAGCCAGGTGTGGTTACAATCTAATTAACCTGAAGTAGGCTAATCAGCAAAGTCAATCACTCTCACTTAATTCAATCAGTTTAGATTAATCTCCATGTGAGCCTTTGAGTATCTGCCAAATCTCATTATTTTCTCACACTGCACACTGTGCACTTAAAATAATGAACCATCTTAATACCATTTCCTGTACTTTCCTTACATGTGTATGACAATAAAAATCCCATTTATGTATTGCAACATAAGCTAAACCCACATAAGTCTTCTGGCAGTGTGATGGTCATCTAGCTTAACCAGATGATTTGGAATAAGCTTTCTGTCTGCCAATAATAGATAAGAAAGAAAAATATAATAATGACCACAACCAGAGAAAGAACTAATCTGGTACTTTGGGGGCTTTGTTCTAAGATACTGATAAATGGAGCTAACTTTCCTTGCTGGGGTTGGGAGTGAGAAGTAAATTATTTCTCCTGAGGAAGTTTCTCCCTGTGGTAAACACCATCCCCCATATTTGCCTCAAGCACTGATTTGCACTGTCATAGCATTCAATTGTACCATACCACCATCCCCATGCTCCCATCATTCTGGCAACTGTCTCAGGACTCACCTTCTCTCCAAACCATCTGAAAGTCATACTGAGGGAAAATTCTCTCTGCCTCTTCCTGAAATAACTGCATTCATTTTTGGAGACTGCCTGCTCACTGTCCCTCCTCCTCAATTAAATTCACTCCAGGTACAAGAATCCCAAGTTACATCTCTAACCACAATTAGTTTTTTTTCCTGAAGATGACCAGTAAAATGGCATCTTTGAAGTGGATATTGCTTACATGCTTTCAGAGACCTTTCTCTTTATGTGTGTTTGTGTAGAAAGCTTGAAATAATATCATGAGATTTCTTTTTAGCTCTGATAGTGAAAGAGCACAAAATATTCCTAGACATATGTGCATAGTGTACTTGTCTCCAGTCATTGAGTCCATATGCATTTATGAAGTGTTTATTATGTGCCAGGCATTGTGCTAAGTGGACAGAATATAACTACAAGCAAAAAGAAAGATAGTTCCTGCCCTCAAAGAGCTTATATTGTAAAGGATAAGAAAGCATACAAAAGGAAACTGAAAAGGGATAGAGAGAGGAGAAAAGGTACCCAAAATGAGGGCATGCAGCCTAGTGAGATGGCTGCTGGGTGACCTTTTTAAATTGAGGTTGTGGAAGGGGCTATCCAATGAGATGGATGCTCCCTAGGGGCAAATGTTACTTCTAAGGTGGAAGTTTCACAGCTGAAGTGATCTTCCAGGATATTAGAAGTTTATTCAAAACGATGGAGAACTTCAGAGGAGTGCAATTTGGTGGGAAATGTGTCTTGCATAGGAATTACAAATAGAATATAGTTTCTGTCCAAAGAGATTCATCATTGACCTCTTGTTAGATGCTCACTGAATTGTGGTGTATTCTAATCTTCCTGATAAAGTATACATTTTTCATGATTTTTTTGATGAAACTATTTCTACACCATTAATATATAATACACTATTAAAACATCTAAGCAATGAACACTACTTACCTAATTCCAACACAGAGATAAGTTCTAACCACAGATAGACCTCTGAGGCTCATCAGTGGAAGGGTTTTGCTCCTCTATGGGTCACAGCAATGAACAGAAGAACCCAAGCTTTAGTTCTGTCATAGACCAGAGAAATAATTAGATATTCTTTTTTTCCATTTCTAAGATCATCTTGCAGCATTTGGTATTTTCCAAGTTATTTTTTAAAATTCTATTTTTACACTATTATGTATACTGCTTTCTACTTTCTGGAAGCCTGCCAACTCAGAAAGAAGTTCAATGGTTAGTCACAGAACATGCTAATAGTCAAGCTCAGCCATTGTTTTCTGGAGCCAAAAAGAAAAAAAAACACCAAGAAATAAACCATATTATTTCTTCAATCCATAGTCAATGCAAGATAATAAAATATGTTTTATTTAAACCTCAACTTTCTCTGTTTTTTGAAATTCCATTCCAGTAGGGAAAACTCCTAGGAATAAACTATAGATATGAAAAATTAGGTTGAACAATGCAATAAATGTTCTATTTTCATTGGCTAATACATGGTGAATTTCAGCCCACTTATGGTTTGACCTTACTCTAGTACTCCTACACAGACAATTTTTCTCATACACAGCTTTCACACAACATTTTCCCCTCTCATACCCTTGCCTACTTTATGGGAATATGGTTATATACAGGCATATGCATATACATACACACATGGGTAAATTTTTGCACATTTATACATTGTTTTATAAAGTCCCTGAAACATTTTCACTCAAGGAAGGGCTAAAATAAATCAAGCATTTAAATTCAAATTTAAATTTAGTACACAACCTACATCATATGGTATCAGGATCAAGAATTTAAGAGCTAGAAAGAATTTTTGAGTATTTATACTGAGTACAACCCAACTCCCTTTATTTTACAGACAATGAACTGAGTGAGCCCCAGAAATTTTAAGTGACTGGCTCAAGGAAATGCAGATAGTAAGTAACAGAACCAGAATTGGAACCTAGTTCCAATAATTCCAAATCTATTCCTGCACAACATTATACAATGCTACCTCTCCTAGAATGCAAGATACTCATTTGCATCACCTGGGGTAGATAGCACCCAACTCAACCCCATAAGAGCCAAAGAGGAAGTACACACTTTAGAAATAGCAGACAAATTCATCACTACTCATACACTTACTAGCTATATGACCCGGTTGTAATTGCTTAAATTTTGCAAGACTCAATTTCCTCATCAATAAAGTGAGGATAATATTTGCAATGCCTGACTTCCTATGATTGTTCTGAGGAAATTGTGTTGTAAATCCTAAAGTGTTATTTAAGTGGGAAATAGGAAATATATCTCTGATTTCACTGGAAGTGAACTTTTACTGGAAGCTTCCTTGTGTTGAATCTTCATCAACCAATGGAATTTGGCCATTTCCCTGCAACTGATAGTCTTGGAGCTGCCTAGAGCAGTTGTATAAGATTCAAAAAGAAAAGGATCCCTTCTGGCAGCATATTGACTTGGAAAACCACAAATTAACATTACCCATGTTGTATTGCATTTTTTGTTTATTTTGTTAAATACTTCAAAATTACATTTTAATCTAATTCATATTCTGGAGTTTTGCTGGCTCCTTGACACAAAGGTTTACATCACCAAGAGATTAAGTTATTAAGTGGGCTAATACTGAATGAAGTGAGTAGAACCAGGAGAACACTGTACATGGTATGATCTACATTGTGCAATAATCAACTATTATAGACTTAGCTCCTGTCAGCAATACAATGATCCAAGACAATTCCAATGTTCTCATGAAGGAAAATGCTCTCCACATCCAGAAAAAAGAACTGTGGATTCTGAATGCAGATTGAACCATACTATTTCTACTCCTTTTTTCTTTTTTTTCTTTTTTAAGGTTTTCCCCTTTTTTTCTGATTCTTTCACAACATGACTAATGCAAAAATATGTTTAATGTGATTGTAAATATATCCGCTTTATCAGATTGTTTTCTGTCTTGGGGTGGAGGGAGGGAGGGAGAAATTTGGAAAACAAAATCTTATAAAAATGAATATTGAAAACTATCTTTACATGTAACTGGAAAAAATAAAATACTATTAAGATTGAAAAAAGAAGTTATTATTTGCCTATAGTCACATAGCCAGTATATATCAGAGGTAATACTTGAATACATATTTTCCTGTCTTTGAGGATGTCTCCATATGGACTATGTTACTATTTTTTTTCATTTTTTTTTTTAGTGAGACAATTGGGGTTAAGTGACTTGCCCAGGGTCACGCAGCTAGTAAGTGTTAAGTGTCTGAGGTCAGATTTGAACTCAGGTACTCCTGACTCCAGGGCAGGTGCTCTATCCACTGTGCCACCTAGCTGCCCCATGTTACTATTTTTATTATGGCTTTTAATGACAAAATCTTCTGGAAGCAGATATAACTTTGGGGTCTCATTTTCTCTTTCTGCAAAAATTGGAATGGGGTTAGAATAAATTATTTCCAAGGTTCTTTCCATTTCTAATAAATGTGGGAAACAGAATTTGAACCCAGTTCTCTTCTGGCTCCTTCTCCAGTTAATGATCTTTTCACTATATGACTGTGGTGTGATAGAAAGAGTGTTTGATCTGGAATCAGAGTACTTGGGTTAAAATCCTGGTCCTTTCACTATCTGTGTGAACAAGTCCCTTTATTTGGTATGAGTCTAAATTTTCTCATCTGTTAACTAAAGAGGTTAGACATGATGACCTCTAAGATTTTTTCAAGCTCTAAATCTATAATCTTATGATCCTCTGAAGGAATCCAACATCCATTGCTATAGATCCAGAAGTTTCAGTGATACTTGTAAGATTAGGGAATTATCAATCCAATAGCAAAATGGAAGCTGTAATTGGGACACATAGTCACTGTAATGGTCTTCCCTTATCCAGTACCCAATAGGTAAAGATAAGTACCTTTCTTAGGGCTATTCCCATCGAGACAATTCTCAAGATTCCAGCACTATCATTGCCTGTCAGTGTTAGGTGACAGCAATGGAGAGGCTCAGAATCTTAAATTAGGCCACAACTTTGACATTGTTGTTACAAGGAATTCGGGTTTAAGAGTAAGGATGTCTAGTTAGGAAAGGAAGGAATTTTTTTTTAAAGATAAAGAAAAATATTTCATTACTTTAATATAATGGCAATATAGTATCATGGAAAGAGCATCAGACCTGGAGTAAAGAGAGTCAGGTTCAATTTCTGAATCATACATTTACTCATTGTATATAATGAATATTGTATCATTGTATTGTATTGTGTTGTGTTGTGTTGTGTTGTGCTGGGCTATGCTGTGACATGTTGTATTTATTGTATTGTATCATATTGTATACAATGAATAAATATATGAGCTAAGAATTGAACCCAAGACTCTCCTTAATTTCAGTTTCCTCATTTATGAAATGGGATTCTAATATTTGCAACTACCTACCATAAGACTGTTGAAAAGCTTTCTTAACTTGCCTCACTATAGAAATATGAGGACTCATGCATCTTTGGATTGCATGATGTCAGTATGGGCCTTCATCCATGCTACCTCATCATGTGTGACTCTTAAGGATGGGCTACTATAGATCTACTACAGTGGGAATGCCCAACATACTGGGAGCTTTCCCCTAGATCTCTTGATAAATTATGTGGATACTAATGGACCACATGGGCTATCCCATCACTTGCTTTTCTAGTCACATATATCTTTGATAACATTTTTTATACTGCTTCTTGTGTGCATTTCTTCATCTGCAGAATTGCATTACATTTCTATTAGTTTATCTCTTCATGGCCCTTTCAAAGACCTACAATTTTTTGGAGAAAATAACATTTCATGATTCTCAATCCATGTTACATCCCCAATAGAATAATGTTAGTAAAAAATGATTGGTTGTTTCTGAAAGAATCTTGGCATCATTGAAAACACTTGAACAAATTCCCAAGCACATTCTAAAACACTTCATTCCTTCTATTCAATTTCATTAAATTATAAACTCCTTGAGGGCAGGGACTACTTTTGCTTTTCTTTGTTTCCTTTAGCAAAATGCCTGGCACATAGTAGGTGTTTAAGAAATACTTGTTGGCTTGATTTGACTTGGTTTGAATTTAATTCTGGATCCAACTTATTATGCATCCACATTGTCCACTCTATATGTGACTAATAGACCACTTCTAAGGGTTGTCCAACCCAATTCATCTCATAGTCTGGACAATAGGCGTTCTTTAACCTACTTTTTAAAAAATCAGCATTTTCCCCCATTGGAGAGTTAAGCCAAACTCACATGATTAGAAATTTTATTCAGGTCATTCTGCAGTGCTCTGAAGCTTGGTATAATCATACCATATAATTCACAAGAGAAAAACTAGACAAAATAGATCATCTGTAGAGAATATATCTTCAATTGTCCATTACCTTCATCACACTGAAAATACTTTTAGGGGAATGGTAGGGGAGGCAGTAATCACAAATGTGATTTTTCCCAACATTTTGTTATCCTCTCCTCTTTCACAAATATCAGTTATCATTATTAGATCTTAGAACTGATGTTCAGGGGAGAGTTTTCTCAAGAGCTAATTTTAGAACTAGAGATCATAACAATAAAAAAGATTATATGAGATCACAGACTGTCAGAGCTAAAAAGGACCTTAGAACTCACCTAATCCAGCAGTCCCAACCTTTTCAACTCTGATGGCCCTTTTTCAGTGTCAAAAGATTTTGTAAATGCCCACGTGACTATTAATACTTATGAATTGGGAAAATGCATCAAAATAAAAAGCTTCTATGAACTGAGTAATATTGCTAAATTATTTTATAACCATTTATTAATTTATTATTATTTATTATTATAAAATATTTTATTGATTGCAATAGCATCTACATACATTTAAAAAATACTAAGACCTATATTGTGGTACATTATTTATTCAGTCTAGATAAGATATTTGTTTATTTATCTTACAGAGTCATGCTGCATATTTTGCTGGAGCTAAAGAAAGATTTAAAATCACGGTGTCTGGTATATATATGAATTCCAGGACCTCTTACAATAACTTCCCAGCTCATAATGGATCCAACATCGAAAGGTGGGGCATCACTGATCACTGAGTCCAGACCCTTCATTTTATACATGAATATTGAGGTTCATAGATGGCAAGTGATTTGTCAAAGATCAATTTGCCAAAACTGATTTGCCAAAGAATCACCAGTTTGCAGCTTGAAGGAAACTTAGATTTCACAATACACTCAGCTCATCTTACAGAAGTGGAAATTGAGGTCTCTATAGTTTAAATGACTGGCTAAAGTTCAGCAAACTAGTATCTAATAGAGACAGAGCCTAGACTTCAGGCCTTCTGACTTAATGTTCTTTCCTCTAAACATGGTTTGTCTTTGGTTGGGCTTCTCTGCCATCTTATTTCACAAGCATAGCAGCTACAGTCCAGAGAGTTTAAATGATTTGATAGTTCACATGGTTAATGGTAGAGTCAAGCCTAGAACCTTGGATGTCTTTACTTCTCAGGTTGTATTCTTTCGATGTCACGACCTACCTCTCCACCTGTGAATCACTGATAGCTACTTTATAGTAAAATGGTTCTGTAGGATAGGGAGGGGGGCATAGCAATTACCACTTAGCTATTCTTTGTTGTTGTTTGGTCATTTCAGTCATGTACAAGTCTTTGAGACCCCTTAAGTGGGGTGGTGGAGAAGTTTGCCATTTCCTTCTCCAGCTAATTTTACAGATAAGGAAACTGAGGCAAACATAATTAAGTGATTTGCCCAGGGTCACAGTTAGTAAGGCACTCTATCCACTGTTCCACCTAGCTTCCCCCTTGCTATTCTTTACTAATCCAAATATTATAATATATAATAGGTCAAGTTCAAGATTCCTGAAAGTATCCCAAAATCTTGATAGGGAAAGGGACTGAATCTGTAATTTCATTGTTAGAGGGAATTCTTACATGAGGAAACTTCCTTCACCAAAGCAAGTTGGCACCCTGTCTGCAGGTTAAAGCCTTAGAGAGCTGCCTAGAGCAGATGTCAAACCCAGGTCTCAATATTTCTGGGTGCTGGAAGCAGATTAAAATGTTATTGGGGGGGTGTAATCTAGAATCAGACACTTGACATTAGCTGTGTGACCTCTGGGCAAGTCACTTAACCCCCATTGACCCACAAAAAAGAAGATGAAGAAGAAGAAGAAGAAGAAGAAGAAGAAGAAGAAGAAGAAGAAGAAAAGGTCATGTTATTGGGAAATAGTTATCAAAATAAATAAAGATATAATAGATCATATATAATGTTTTTGTTTTTGGAGGCAATTGGGGTTAAGTGACTTGCCCAGGGTCACACAGCTAGTAAGTATCAAGTGTCTGAGTCTGGATTTGAACTCAGGTCCTCCTGAATCCAGGACCAGTGCTTTATCTACTGTGCCACCTAGCTGCCTCCATATATAATGTTAATATGTGATTTTCTAAGTCAATAGGTGGCCCCTTAGGAATCCTTTTATATATTAGTGTTCCCCATTTCTATTTGAGTTTGACATCCTTGCCCTAGAGAGCTGAGAATAAGTGCTTTGCCTGAGGTCACCCAGCCAGAGGGTATATCAGAAGTAGGACTTGAACTCGGGTCTTCCTGACAATAAGTATCAGTCTATTAAGCCTTGCAATCTCTCAGCGACTATATGTCCTATGTACTTGGGTTCTGATATAGAATTGGGCTAATCAAATACATTTCTGGGCTTGTCAGTTTGACAGATTGGTACAAAAGGCAATAGATTAATGTCATCAAGTCAAGTCACCTAAAATTTATGTCAATGATGCTACCTGTTGTCACCTGA
This sequence comes from Dromiciops gliroides, assembly GCF_019393635.1. NCBI lineage: Eukaryota > Metazoa > Chordata > Mammalia > Microbiotheria > Microbiotheriidae > Dromiciops > Dromiciops gliroides. The sequence goes on from NC_057862.1 coordinate 185,885,527, forward strand.
TTCTGTTTGTTTTAATAGATCTTTGTGAGCAATGACTTTCTATAGTAACCTTTCAGTAGAAATAAGGGCTCCTAGGAATAAACATCAAAGGCATCTCAACAAGAATTCCCTCAGGTTTCACAATTCACATAGACATACTGAAAGTTTTGAGTATGTGGATCTAGGGCATAAGAGCAAATACTTAGAAGGTGCTGTATCTCACAGTGCAATAGCAATGTGCTCAAGAAGTAAAATGGAATATTGATAATGATGGACAATCTAAATATGGTATCTCCACAAAGACTTTGTTTGTATACTATTATGATTGCATGGTAATCTTACACAGCTAGTGTTTTCTTAATGTCCTGGGGAGCCTGATCATTGTAAATTACCTGTGACATCTCATTAATCCTCTTTTTCCTCACAAACGCATAATTAATGGTAACATTGACAATAATACACAAATTAGCTAAGTGACACTTTATGGTGTTGGTTTTGATTAACGTCAGGAACCCAAAAATGACATTAATGTAATGCAGATCCCAAAAGGCAGCCTGCCCTTTGACCCTAGACATACATTTTGTTTGCACCATCACCAACATTAATCCTCCTTTGGATGAAGACAAGACAAAACACTGGCCACTGGCAGTGTTTGCTGGGCATGTTGGAAAACAGACTGCCTCAATTGCATTTGTTTAAGAGGGAAATCGTAATGCATAGAAAACAACGGGGCTTAGTGTCATTTCCTATTGTCTTGTTAGGACAAAGATAAATGAGCTACTGTCATGATTTAGATCCACTGTTTCTCTAGCAGCTTTCATCATTTGCTTATTTGTGGTGGGTGTTTAATTAAAAAGAGACCCAGATAAGTGTGAACCACCTGATAAAATGATTGAAACACTTTCTGTTTGCCCTGCAAAAGATATTTTGGGAAGCCATACCGGTTTTTAAAATGCCCATTGTTTACATGTTGTCATACATAGTACCATGGGAAAAGAAAGCAGTGCCTCTAAATGATGGATTTTTATTAGCCACCTTGACCAGATGAAGCCACTCCTTGGTCAATTTCCTTTGTCTCTGACCTAAGTATCAAAGTGAAAGCTCTGGAAAATATCTTCAGAAACAAGTTATCACACAGAAAATGAGGAAGCTGAATCACAACCACTTTCTCCAAATAAGCAAAAAAGAGACTGATACTACAAAGTTAGTCACTGTGTCATCTCAAAGTACAATTTGTTCTACTAAATTCTAAATTTATGCACAGTTTCTTTATCATAATTTTCACAGATCTAACTTGGGTAGGCCGAGTGTCTTTTTAACTCTTCCTAGACGACACCTAGACTAGGTCTAAGGTCTACCATTTTAGAGGCCACCTTCTCTGTGAGAATAACCCATAGCTAAATACCTATAGTATTGTGGTATTAAAGAAAAACTTCAATAGCTACTTTAAAAAAATAATCTGGCAACTATTTCTTCAGACTGTCTTTTAGAAAGCTTAAAGCTAAGCCAGAATCCTTCCAGACCTCCATAATCGAATTATATTCACCTCCATTTCAATGATGAGATAAAGAGAAGAGTCATATTTTCATTTTTTATCCTGTAGTTCACATAAATGACTACCACTGGGTGGTATGACAGATTTGTGAATGTTTTATGAACAAATACACCAGGAAGAAAAAAAAAAGGTGATGTAAAATTCAAAGGAACTTTCAATTCAAAATGGAAGATAAAGATTACTCAGAGTATAAAACAGTTTGTGGGCCTGTAGGTAAAAAGATGAGTTTGGAAATGAGGCCTGACGGCTTTAGTAGCTGTGAGTATACATTTTACATTTTCAAAAACAAAAACAAAAAACTCAATTTAAAAAAAAATGTCGGAATGCCTTACAACTGCTTGTCATCATTGTTTAATTTTGAAAAATGTCTCATCTGTTCCAGCTTGCACTATATTTATCCTGCAACTTGGTTTATCTTTGTGGTTATTTAACGGTCTATGGTACCAAAAATCAAAACAAATAAACAAAAATATATTTTAAGGATTGAAAGGTTTCCTTTCACTTTCATTTAAAGAATGCTTTAAAATTAAAAGCAGCTCACTTTCAAACAGGTACATTAAGCTTTGGTTATACCAACTTTGCCCTATATACCCATTATAGAGCATCATAGAATTTAAGGGGCTTCAAGGATTTCCACCCAGCTCATATTATCCCTCTGCCTAGCATGAGTTTAGCCATAAATTATTTGTATTGTGTAGATCAGAAATGAGTACAGTGTTATATTTGAAAGGTATTTGATTTTAATTAATATCTAAAAATTGCCCAAGATTAAAAATGCCTGGTCCAAACCAATGCTAGACTTCTGTAGGCTAGAAGTCCAAGTGAGGATTCATTTAACCTAGACTGATTGGTAGTTAATACCACCATCACTATATAGCAAACTTATTGAAATGCAATTGTTCTAAAAAGGTCTAAGAAAGATAAAAAATTGTAGACTATTAACAACCACATGAAGGGTTGGTCCAAATGACTTTTAATTAGAGAAATGCAAATGCCTCTAAGGTTTAGTTTCACGTCATCAAAAGTCTATAAATCTGGAAATAATCCATATTGTGCAGTGTTTGGAAGAACAAGCATACTGATACATTATTGGTGAAGTTGTGAATTCTTCCAACCATTCTTGAAAGTAACTTAGAATTATGTGAAGAAAATGACTGAAGTGTTAATGGCCCCTTCAATCCAGAGATACTATATAACACAAGTAGGTCAAAAATAGAAAAAATGTTTTCTATATATCAAAATACTTTTTAGCAACTTTCTGTAGTAGCAAAGAGCTAGAAGTAGTTGCTTATAGATTGGGAAATGGTTAAAGAAACTGTGTCACATAAATGTCATATACTATTACTATACAATAGGAAATGATGGCTAGTAAGAATAAGAATAATTTTTTTAAAACCATAAAGTTGTAGAAAGTGATGCCATGTAAGAAAAGCCAGGAAAAGGATATATGCAAAGAATATAACATTATCATGTCAAAGTTTGGTTCCAAATAAGAGATGAAAAATCTGTATCTCACTCCTTGTCAGACTTGGTTGATCATAAGGAATCAGAGAATTTGAGAGTTGGAAGGGGCCTCAGCAATCCATCTAATCCAACCATTACACCTAAGGAACTCCCACTGTAACACACCCAGCAAGGGATCATCCAGTCTTGGCTTATTAGAACTCTAATAAAATGGAACCTACTACCTCTCAAAGCAAACCATTCCATTTTGGAACATTTAGAATGTTTTCTCTAACGTAGTTGCTGATAAAGTGGGAAGTGATATATTTGGGAAATGAAGTGATAAAAGAATAAAAGATATCAATACAAAAATCATTTGAAAGAAATGCAATTGTTCTTCCTTACACAAGGCTTAAACAATGGATTGGCTAAAAGCTGCTTAAGGGCAGGAAGTGATTCATATTTTTGTGTTCGTATCCCCAGGGCCTAGGAGAGTACTTAATAGATACTAGTTAGATTGAAATGAAAGTTACACATTTTAAATGAGCCTTTCTCTAAATCTTCCCTCAAAAACCCCTTTGCCTGAAAGAGTTTGCATTATAACTCCAGTAGCCATTTAACACCCTTACCTAGCTAATAATACTAATCAGGCCACAAAACACTTCCCATTCTAAATGTTTCATCTGTAACCAGGCCATTTGAACCCATCCAAAATGGTTTAATTTCCATTTTCACAGCAGGTAGGAGTAATATCGCCCCATTAGTCCAACTATGTCATTTTAGCCTTTCAATTGCATTCTTGTCCATAGAAAGCAATCTATCAAGCGACACTTTTATAAAAATGCTTTCTTTCAGGGTTTAAATGTTGCCCATTGGCTTTTAATAACCCCCAACTGTTATACCTGGTGGAAAATCTTTTTTTTTTATTTTAAGGAATTATTTTGTACAAATAAAGAAGCTTGCATATTTGCCTAACAGTATTTAATTGTACATTCCCACCCCACAGTCATTGGTAGAAATGTTTTTACTTCTAAAACATAATCTTATCAGAATGGTTGGTGTAAAATTCCTGTCTGCCTTCTTACCTTTGAATTTAGGTGCTATTTAAATGGCTAGCTGAATGATGTCTACTACTAAAGCATTTCCTTACTAGGGAGTTTTACATGAACACGATTAATATAAAAGTCCCACAAGGCACTGAATAGCATGTCAGTTCAAGTTTCCTTTCCAGCCTAACCTTATCAAAGGACTCCCCTTTATATAAGAGAGCAAGAGAGAGAGACTGAGAGAGAAGACATACAAAAGCAAAGAGACTGGATGAATTCAGTTTTATCTTTCTAATGTTTTCCCCTTGATAAAATATTCTCCCAGAATAAACAAAAGGGGATGAATCCTTCACTCCTTATATAGTGATGCTAGTGAAAATTTCGTCTGATTCAGGACTGCAGGCCTGGCTGGGCCCATCTCCACACCAAGACCAAACTGTAGGGAGAGATTATGTTTAGATGAAATACAAACATTCAGTCCTCTCATCTACATTTTGAAATATTGGGTGATGTTTTCCATAAATCTTTCACTGACACATTGCCTAGCCTAACCTAGGGTTTACCATGCATTTTTATACAGAGAATAAAGGTGTGCATAGAAGTACAGCATTAAACACTATTTCTCCAGCAAGTTAATTTTCATTTTAACTTGAGCATATAATTGTTATGAAGAAATAACAGTCATTTAGGCTTGTCAGCTTTTACCTGTTGCTATATGAAATCTTCTGTACTCCAACCATGCTCATTTTACTTTGAGCTATTGTTAGAAGCAATGAGTCTGTAGTAATGTAGAATTATTTTTATAAACAGAAGCAATAAATCAAAAATTAGTTGGGGAAAGGGTGTGGTGCCATTATTTAGACAGCAAAAAATGAAGTGGGATGATATGAAGCAGTTAAGTCTATGACTGACTGAAGGAGATTTTTGAAGTACACTTCTACTTTTGGCTTTGGGGTAAATGCTCTACTGAGACTGTACTTGATTAAGCAGTTGTAATGAGTGTTCTGCCTATATTTTTCTACTGAGAATGTCAAGTAAGGTTCAAAAGCAAATGTAAACTGTAATACATGTGACACATACTAAAAATAACCCCATAAATCTGTTCATTTTGTTTAGATAGTCTCCAGAGTTGTAAAAAGTGTGACTGTTTAGCTTTATTAGTTGTTTTGGGGTGAGGTGGGGGAGACATCTAATTCTGTGGGGACGGCCAGGCCAGTGATAATGCTGCATTATTTCACAGGAGATTTACTAAGATGGTATCTCTTTTAGAATAAAAACTTAGTTCCACCAGAACATGAAGCCATGAAGTAGTTAAAAAAAAAAATGGCCAACTCCCTTTTCTCTCTTGTCATCTATTCATGGAACCCAAGACTTGGAAATGGTTCTATTTTTATGAGAATGGAATTAACTGGAATTTTTGAAGGAAATTCTCATTTCTATTAACATGTCAAATGTGACATTTCCAATAACAGAAAAACAATATTTATTATCCAACACACCATGAGGGTTTTTTAAAAGCACTAAAACAACATTTTTAGAGTATCCAAAGTCTGAACAGGAAAAAAAAAAAGAAAAGAACAGAATTTTGGGTGAAAATATTTCATTTGGATTATGATGTTTAATTACAATAGTATTTTAGATAAGGACAGGATTTGTATTTCAATGAGGAAGAGGGAGTGGAGAATGTGAGGCCTTTCACAGGGTTGGGTGGTCTCTTATTTGTTAAGTTGGGCTGGGGAGGGGGGCAAGAGTAGTTTATCTTCATTTCTCTGAAGAGAAAAAGTTTGGGTGGTTTAAAGTCTTCCTTTTCCGTTTTCACATGATATTCAATAGTATTTCTGGGATTGGTTGCATGTCCGTGAACATGAGCCAAGATTGATTGCAATCTAAGGCTTTGTTTTTAGATATTTTATCCCAACAGCAGGCATGTATAAACAGACCAAATGACTAAATTGGGCAGCAATCTGACCTTTCTGAACAGAGAAGGTTCAAAATCTGTACCACTTTATGTCTTGAACAACACAAATATTTTCAGTTTCAATGACCTTATAGATTATTTCTTTTTGTTCAACAATAGTAGGGATAGTATGTCCTGAATCCTTCCAAGAAATAGGAGACTAAGGGATTACGCCCTCACCCTCACCTAGTCAGTTCTGAAAGCTAAAAAAAAAAATTAATTAATGATAATCATATAAAAATTGTTAGAGACCCTAAGTGGCAACCAAATTGTTTCAGAAAATCATTAATTACATACAAACTCATTCAGATTTCTATAATGTGTGGCTAGTAGACCAGATGTCATCTGACTTTAAATTTTCTTTTCTTACAGATCATTTCAATTTTAAAACCTAATATCAACAAAGATGAAAGTTCTCATTTTGACCTTGTTTTGCTTAAAATTTGGTAGTGAGTGGAAACTACCCTCAATTGTATTGTAAAAATTAAATAAATATATACATATCATATATTACATATATAACACATATATACATACATATCAAGTACATATCTATTAAAAAGGAAACTTCAGAATACAAAATTCCCTCCAGCATTCTTAATTTGTAGCTTCATTCCATTTTTATTTGGTGAATTCTGATCAGAAACACCTAACTCCAAAACTCATCATGACAAAACCAACAGCTTCTACAATTAGGTGGAACCTTACAGTGAAACATAATATATAAATTAAATATCCTATCCTTTTTAAATGAAAAAAAAATAGACATTCGTGGATAAAGTTATACAGCTAGAAAATAGAAAACATGGATGAGTCTTCCCAAAGCAGGGTAAATGAAAGTCCATCCCTTACCTTGAACAACCTCACATATCAAATACATATCATGGTACCAACATGCCTTTTTAAATATTTTATATAAAAATGCCAACACAGAAGGAGAAAATAGGATAACAATAGCTGGAAAATCAACCAGCAGTTAAAAGGGAAAGCAGAGGCAATAGCTGAATTCATGTTTATAAACCTATTGACAAGACTAGTCTGACCTGCCACAAATTACCTTTTAGCTACTGTACGTTATGTATAGACTAGTCAAAACTGATAACATTTTGCTTTCATCAGTTTTCTGTTCAGGTTGTGAAAACCTGAAATGTTTATTGTAGCAAAGTAATACAATATAGCTAGATAGCACTCGGTCCCTGGGTGTGTTTACTTGGTGAAAAATACATAAATGGGGAAGAAAAAAAAACCCACGTTTGGGCTAAAGAACAGGGTTATTGCTTCCACAAGGCAGTTCGTGGATTGTTTAATAGTATTTTAAATGTTTGTTAATGAGAGCCACAAGGAAGCATGGAATTGCAGAAGATTGGTTATAGTGGCAATAGCACAGTAGGCCTGAAGATTAACATACCACTAGGGGACAGCAGAAAGTCACAAAATGAGGCAATGCCAAAGAAACAAGAACAAAAGGCTTTTCTTTGTCAAAAAAAAAAAGGGGGGGGGAGGAGAAGAGGGGACCAAGATGTATTTCCAAACTAAAATCATTTTACAAGTGAAGTGTTTGCAACTATATTTTTAAAAAGCAGCAAAAATATTTGTGGGGGCCTATTTTTAGGTAGATGGGATCTGTGTACCCAGAATGTGTTATAAAATATACATAATTATATCATCCTGGCAAAATAAATTCAAATATGGACTATTCTATTTTCTGCTCTTGCTATTACAGAGAAGTTTGAAAGATTGGGGGGGAATGCATGGAAAAGCACATTAAAAAGGGCTTATCCATAGCAGAATATGGCAGTGAGATATGAAATCCTTAGGCAACAAGGGCAAAAAAAAAATGAGAGGGGGGAATTCCACTTCTATAGAGATGGAATAAGTATAACAGGGAATAAAATTTATTATACTGACGGTACTATGGATAGGCCAATCGAAGAACACATATGCTGACTAAGGGTATCCCATTTTATTAGTTATCCCTAAGCACTACTCTGATTGTTGAACTGAGTTACATTCATCATCTGAGAGGGGGCAGCTAGGTGGTGCAGTGGATAGAGCACCGGCCCTGGAATCAGGAGTACCTGAGTTCAAATCCGACCTCAGACACTTAACACTTACTAGCTGTGTGACCCTGGGCAAGTCACTTAGCCCCAATTGCCTCACTAAAAAAAAAATAAATAAATAAAATAAAATAAAATACATTCATAGTCTGAGGGCAACTAACTCATGAACTTGGAATTTGAATGTTTGTGACTGCTGAAAAGTGAATTCATAGACCTTAAGGATATCACTCAACAGTTCTCTGAAAAGGGCATTCATACTCCAATATCACAAAGCTGAGTCATTTTAAGTATCATTTAAATTCTAATAACTGAGCAATTTGACCAGATTGTCCAGGCCTTAAAATATAACTTCTTTGAAGAACCTAGTCCATGTTCCTTGTGATGTTCTGCCCAATGCCCAACCCACTTCAGAAGTCCAATTAGTACCTCTGTGTTTGAAAATGTTTACCCTCACCTGCTTTATGGTATACCTAACAATTATTATGTTATTAACCAGTGTCCTTCTCTACCTTCTTTCCTTCCTCCTTCCCTTTTTCCATTTTTCTTTCCTTCCCTCTTCCCTTTTTCCTTTTGTTCCTTCCTTTCTTTCCTTTTTTTGTCCCTTCTTTTCTCCCTCGCTCCAACTCTTTCTACCTCCCTTCTTCCCTTTCTCACTCCAACCTTCTCTTCCTTCCTGCTTTCCTTCCTTTTTTCCATCTTCCTCCCCTCCCTCCCTTCTTTCCTTCCCTCCTTTTGTCTTTGTGATCTGGAAAATTATTTTGATATGGCCTAATAACTAATCAGTCTGTTACATTTAAGTTCAAAGAATAATGAAAATTTAAATGTCTTTTTAAAGCCATGTACTTTCCGTACTCATTATTTTTGTCAAAAGTATTACTAAGCCATAGCTTTGTCTATTTTTTTAAAAATCCTTAGAAGCCTATCACATAGGACTTTTTATTACAATATAAGATATGTTAAAAAATTGTGAGGATTTATATTCCTTTTCCAATATCAGATCAACAAAATTTTTATACATATATGTTCATTTCTTCTACATGCCATACATTGTTTCTTTGTTTTCCCTTCCTTTGTGTGTTTTTCTCTCTTCTGTAATGTTTTCTCTTCTGGCCAGTTTTCCTAACGCTTTGACCCATTTCAGACTTCAATATTTCTTTTAGCCATGGTGTTTTTAATCTGCAAGATTATAACTCTTTTTTTCATCCTCTTTTCTCTCTTCTTTTAAGAGTCCAAAAACTGTTCCTCACAGCTCAACCACCAATTTTTTACTCCCATGATCTTGGCCAACTGGTCACAAAAGTCTCTCTTTTAAAAAAATTAGTACATTTAGAGTTCAGAGAAACCTACTTCACAATTGTTATATCAAGAAACTCTTCCTAATGTCTAACTTAAATCCCACTGGCTGCAGTTTAAGACCCTCTGCCTTGTCCTATCCTTAGTGGAAACAGAGACCAGCTGTTCACCACCACCACCTGCAAACGTCCTGTATTCCTTCATGTTCTCAAAGATTGCTATTAACTCCCTCAAAATCTTTTCTTCTCCAGACTAAACAAGACCAGTTCCTTTACCCTTTCCTCATTGCAGTTCTTTCCCAAGTCTTTAATCATTTTGCTGTTTTTCTCTGGAATCACTCCAAGTTTTTCACATTTTGGCTTAATGTGTAGGGTCCTAAATGGGACATAATGTACTAATGAAGAATTTACCAGTGTTAAAGGCAATGGGATGATTAAGTTCTGTTTCATACATTCTCCAGTTAATACATGTCAATGTTGTTTGTTTTAAAACACCAGTGCTATATTTCGAACTCATAATTAGCTTGTGATCCACTGTGACCCCTTCTATCTTTTTCTGTCATATTTATGCCTGGCCAGACCTTTCCTATCTTGTATTTATGATTTTTGGGTTTTTTCCCCCCTACATGAGTTAACTGCCTTCATGCCTTCCTATTATGCTTCCTTCTATTCTTCATCTACCCCTTGTTGAAACTAGTCATTCTTACTTCATTTTTTGCCTTACATATTTAATTTTAGATCACAATCTCATGAACATTTTTCAAATCCTTGGCAATATTTTTTTCAGATTACCAGATTTCCTAGTAGCACTAGAATAGAAAAAAAAATCATGCTCCACATCTTTTGAACATCCTTAAGTACACTATTTGAGGAGCAAAAGGTGATTGTAAGAGTGCCTTATTAATCTATTGAACCATATAAGACTAGGTGATTTTTGAGAAAAATAGGAAGTCAGAGAAAGGGTTTTTTTTTTTGTTTAGTTGTGTCTGACCCTTCATGACCCCATTTGGGTTGTTTTGGGGTTTTTTTGGCAAAGATACTGGAGTGGTTTGCCATTTCTTTCTCTAGCTCTTTTTCACAGATGAAGAACTGAAGTAAACAGGGTTAAGTGACTTGCCCAGAGTCACACAGCTAGAATGTGTCTAAGGCTGGATTTGAATTCATAAAGATGAGTCTTCCTTATTCCAAGCCTGATACTCTATCCATTGTGCAACTTTGTTGCCCCAGAGAAAGATTAATGGCATATTAAAGGATTTTTTAAAAAAGAGGAAAAAAGATAAATAATCCCTTCCCAAAGAAAAAGAGGTTCCTGTATTCCTGTTTGTGTGTGTGTGTGTGTGTGTGTGTGTGTGTGTGTGTGTAAATAAGTAAGCCTAATTTACCTTCTCAAGAGCTGAAGCATTTGGCTTTCATTCTCTTCTTACCCCTCAAAAAGCCTGAGATGTTATTTTTCTCACAAGCTCACACTTATTCATTATCTGTTTATATAGACAGATAGGGAAGGTAGATATGAATAAAATTTTATCTAATATCTCCCAGAGTAACACCTGTGAATTACAGTTCTCACTCAGCACCTTCACCTCATAGAGCTGGTTATTCCACTTTGAAATTGTTTCAATTAATTCCTTTAGTTTGGGTGGGGTGGAGGTGGGAAAGCAACAGGAGAATTTTTTACTTCCATGGATTTGCCCATAAATGTGTTATTGAAGCTTAAACTGAACACTAGCGAGTCTTTGAAAGCATGAAAGAATAAAAGCAAGATGTGTTTCTCTTGAGCTAGTCTCTACAACCCAGAATGCACAAGCAAGGAAAAGAAACAAAATTTGCAAAGTTTATTAGTTCTTACAAAGAAATCATCGATGAAGGAACTGACTTGAAAGTATCTTCTGGTTTTCAATGTGAAATGGTGAAATTTTAGACATTGTGTTTTATAACTTATCACCTGTGCTGGCCTAGGAAATTTTTTATAAAGAGATTACAAAAATGATCATTCGATTTAGTTCAATTCTACAAGTATTTAAGAGCTATATATTTCATGTCACACAGCATGCTCTAGGTGCTTCTAAAGATATAAACACATTACCAAAATAATTCCTACCCTCAAGGAGGGGACAAATATGAATACAGGTAAATAAATACTAGATGATAGATGGATAGATAGATACACAGATGATTGATAGATGATAGATAGATAGATAGATAGATAGATAGATAGATAGATAGATAGATAGATAGATAGATAGATAGATAGATAGATGGATGGATAGATAGATAAAATTAAAAATAATTGCAGGGAAGAGGAAAAGAACATTAATAATTATAACTGGGAGGGAGGGGAACTGAAATCTTCCACTCTTATTACTGACTCGTCCCCAAGATATATTATATCTTCTGCCCTCCTCCCCCAAATCAATCCTTCAGAGTTTTATCTTCAGCCATATAAAAACCATTAAAATTGAGATTCTATCAAAGAAGAACTAGTACTCCACTCCTCCTGGCATCTATCTCCAAGCTGCTATTACAAAAAAAAAATAATGGCAGATAGATAGATAGATAGATAGATAGATAGATAGATAGATAGATAGATAGATAGATAGATAGATAGATAGATAGATAGATAGATGATAGATAGATAAAAGATAGATAATAGGATGGATAGTTTTATCCTCAATCATATATAAGCCATTACAACTGAGATTCTCTCAAAGCATAACTAGTACTCCACTACTCCTGGCATCTATCACCAAGCTGCTATTACAAAAACAAAACAAAAAACCAATAATGACATTAAAACATGCTTAATGTATTTATTTCTTGATCTTCTTAGGTGTTTGCCTACATGAAGAAACTAATGCCTTCTGGGAAATAGAGAAAGATCTTAAAGTAAATGTTCTATTCTTTGGATCTAGTTTCAGCCGACAAAATGCAATGCTGTACCAAAGCTATCATTTGGCACACTGAATTTTGCAGGGTTATTTACTTACATGGGAAGCTAATCTGAAGGTCAGAAATGTAATCAAAATTTGGACTAAATACAAATGGAAAACCAGGGCAAGAGCAGAAAATATCATTCCCCCAAAAATATTTAATTTAAACAAGATTTTTTTCCATTTCAACAGAACTTATTACAACTTTAGAAGTAAATGCAAGAAATTCTTTGATGAGATATGAAGAATATTTGAGAGTAGAAAAAAGATAGGAGTCTTGAAGTTCTAATGACTCTAGAAAATTGATTTTTTACAAAGTATAATCCCTAAAAATTGCAAGGGCCAAAAAGAGGGCCATTTAGGTTCAGGGGAATATGAACAAGGATTTTATTTTTCAAACTAGCTTCTTTTGCTTATATATTTGGGGGCAGTGATATGAGTTATCTGGCTCATAGCTAGCTCCAATGAACAAATACACAGCCTTGCATCCTGCAATGATACTAGCTTGACATTTTTTCTCTCTGTTCAGGGTCCCTTTACCATGATTCTAGGGCCTAGTTTTTAAATTCAATTTCAGAACATTATCACTTTCTCATTTTCAGATCCCATACTCATTCTATCATTTCTCTATCTTCGTGGTTTTACTTTGGTAATTGTATATTCTTTGCTTTTTCTCTTCTTTCCTGATTCCCTTCCTGTCTGTCTTCCTTACATTCTAGCTCTGTACAGACATATATACAAGTACATATTTCCTGAAGCATGTTTACATATGTTTATATGTTTTTTACTTCCTTTCTTCATTTTCTTTTCTTCTTCAAATGTTTTTCTTCATTCTTTTCTTCCTTTCTTTTCATCCCATCCTTCTTTTTTCTTCTCTCCTGCCTTCTCTTTTTCTTCCTCTATCTTTACTTCTCTCTTATCTTACTCCCATTCTTCTTCTTCTTCTTCTTCTTGCTCTTGTTTTTATTATTCTTGCTCATCATCACCTCCTCCTCCTCTTCCCTCCTTTTCCTTCTCCTCTCTGTCTCTGTATCTCTATCTCTATATATCTGTCTCTCTCCTCCTCTCTTTCCTTTATTTCCTCAGTCATACCTTTCTCCTCCCCCAGGCCATCTCTGTCTTCTCTAGTTTTTTTTTCTTATCCTGTCATCTCATAGTACTCTCAGGTTTATTGCTCTTTTTTCTGGTCACACCTGTACAAGCTTCAATTTCAGATCTCTTTCTCTCTTGTATTCCCATGTCATGTATGTAGGAGAGAAGGTTGATTCATTGGGTCAAGAATAGATAATAAAGGCCCAAGTGCCCTAGAAAATGCAAAAATGGTAGTTTTATTTTTTTTTCTTTTTTGTCTTGGAGAACTAACATGTCCAAAAATTAAAAAGCAATATCCATAAAACATAATACCCCTAAATTTCAAACACACTGATTTTATATCCTGCAGGTGTTCCTCCAGACCTCATTTAAGCACATTCATCTAAAAGATCTGTCATTCTTTTATTTTAACTTTACATATTCCTGAAGTTTAACACTATTTCTTCATCACAATTTATTTAAAGGGGTCTGAGTGATTTTTCTACTATTCCTTGCTTCTATGGTTTGGCCCCAAGAAAACATGTATTTTAACAAGTCTGCTCTTATAGGAGACATGGTTTAAATAAGCTATTGTGCATTTCATTTGTAAATAATTTATTCTTTAATACAAATGGCTACTTATTCTAACATATCAAAATCAACAGGAGGCAAGGCTTGGTAGAAGGTTTTACCATTAGCCCAATTCAATTTTTTCCAAGATAGCATGAAAGGCATGTTTAATATTTAATTTAGCTTATAACAGTGAAATCCACTGGTACCCACCTCCATGAAGTGATGTGCAAGACTGAATCCTTTTTGCTGCTACTTCCGTTAAAGGGAAAGGGTTCAATTTCCAGCCATCCTTACCAACAGAGCAATCAGGGAAAGTGTCTGCCATTTTTGTTTTTGTTTTATCTTGCCTTAAAATACAAAATATATCTGTAGGACCTTGAAAAACTTACTTTGAAGGGTCTTCAATTTATGGATCTTCCCATTTCATTCTAGAAGACAAGAAAACAATGGATGGATTACATATAGCACCTGATTGTCATTTCCAGGGTGTGAACCACCACCCACCCATCCCCTGCCAGATTGGACTGATATTGCATATTCAAACACATACAATGATATATTTGTCATTGCTATTGACCTTTATCTCTTCAGTTTCCTGACAACCTTCTACCGTTATTGACATTACAAATACCAGCAACAACGTGCAGGGCAAAGTATAACCTTTCATTTACCTTCATGTCCCTCAAGTGACTCGTGTAGGTAGTTTCAACAAAAGAGGCAAACAATGATACTGTTGATTTTTTTTTTCTTAACTTGCTAAAATGTTTTCCATTTTCCTCTTGTTCTCTGAAAATCATGCCAATAACTCTCTACAAAGGAAACGATTTCAAATGAATACAGGTAATTAGAAGTGTCAAGGAATCAGCAGAGAGTAGGGTGTCTGCCATCATTTCTGTGGAAAGAGTGCCAGATTCCCTTTCAAAAAGGTCTTTGTCATTTTTTAATAGAAGGTAATTAATGTAGACTATAGTAAAGTGTGCAGGATCTCAGTCGCTTGTCTTTCTTGCCTTAGAAATGGGACCATAAAGATGTTTTGATTTATAGAAACAATCATCTGAGGTTATTTAAAAATGACTTTTAATTACAAGAGCAGTCTTTTTAATCTTTTCATTTTTCTAAAAGTTAAAAAAAGAGAATTTAGAAAGGGAATATTTATTAAAAGACAAAGAGGGAAAGTTTTTTGAAGGGGAAAAAAGGAAGTAGTTTTGAGTTTGATTCGGAAGTAAACCAACATGATTTTATATCACTGATGAAGGAGATTAGGAACAAGATAAATGGGCCAGACCTCTGAATATATCCAATGGGATTAGAAAAGGAAGCCTATCACTTCTATTTCAACAATTACATAATTTTCAAGATAATGGGCAGACTGAGGCTGACATTTTCCAAAGCCCCAAAATAATTGGCTACTTGATGAGCCCACTGAAACTGATCTAATAAGAAATTTTGCAAAAAAAATTTTCTTTCAAAAATTATTTTAAGACCATTTTCATTTGGAAGTAAAAAAAAATGGTTTGAGGCTTTTCCCCTTAAGTTAATTTTTATAAAATCTATAGGAGAAAGGATTTCCTACTGTGAACTGAGCAAACAGAATAATCCTTACTGAATTAAATTTTCCACAGAAGTAAAGTCAGAATCAATCTAACCTGTGTTCTCAAAAAAAATTTTAAAAACCCACCATTTTAAAAAATCCATTTTGTTATATTGGGAGATCAAAAAACCTCTCAAAGATAACAAACGTGCACAAATACTTAACTGTTTTAAATTAAATTTTGATAAGCAAAATCAGTATTGGTGACACCAGCATTTTCAATTACTTTGAAAGAGATACATTGAATCGTTTTGGATAATGGTCAGCACATTTCTAGAGTACTAAGAATGGTTGACAAACTGGACAATGTATCACGGAAAATGTTGTTATTCAGTCATTTCAGTTATGTCTGACACTTTGTGATTCTGTTTGGGGTTTTCTTGGCAAAGATACTGGAGTGGTTTGTCATTTTCTTCTCCAGCTCCTTTTACCCATGAGCAACAGGGGCAAACAGGGTTAAGTGATTTGTCCAGGGTCACACAGCTAGTAAGTGTCTAAAACTAGATTTGAACTTAGGAAGATGAATCTTCTTGACTCCAGAACTGGCACTATATCCACTGTACCACCTATTTGCCCCTATCATATGGCATAGACAGACTCAACTCAAAATTTAAGGCCCAGTGTTTACAAAACAAAACAAAAAAGCTCTCAAAGAGCTGACATTAAACCAGGAGTTGGGAGGTGGGGGCAGGAGAGAAAAAACATATGCCTAAATAAGCAAATAGAAAGTAATTAAGAGAGAGAGAAAGGTAATACTTAGGGTGAATCAGGAGCGGTCTTATATAAGAGGAGGCACCAAAGCTTTGCACTGAAGGAAGCTGGGGATTCTTAGTAGAATTGATGAGGGACATAGGGAACCACTTCTACAAAGGTGTGGAGACCCATTTGCCTAAGAAGGACCTTGTAGACATGGCTCAGTCAAGATTCAGTTGTAGATGAAGAAATAACAATGCTAATATCAGTATTTCTCAAGGACTGATTTGTCATGTAGGGGCCAGTGAAGAAGAGAGAGGGAAAATGAGGCACCATCAGATCCTACCAGGTATTTAAGGCATTCAAAAACTCTCCTCTTTAACAATAGTCTGTTCTTTTGCCCAATCCTGTATAGACCTATACCACTAAACTGGTTGATGCCATTATTTCTTTGGCTCAGCCAAACAGAACAAGGACATAGCTTAGAAGATAAGGTCTGGTATATGTGACCCCGATGAGGCTGTGCAAGGTAGGTAGGGAAATAAGAATGGATTCAAAGGACTGAGTTGAATAAGGGCAGAGGGTGTTACAGTGATGACATGCAGAAGTTTTGGAGAAGAGTGAACTAATTTTTTTTTGAGAGGTATGAGAAGGGGTAAGAATGGAGTGAAGGACAGGGAGGAATGCAGATGTTCTTCACTGTAGCTTTCAATAGCTCATCTTTCAGTAGCTTCTCAAAGGAGTTCCTGCTTTTGAAAAATCTCACCCAGTCTTATTTCTATTTCTTTCAAATGAAATAAATCTTTGCTGATTTTATATAGTGACAAGAGGGGTAGCTAGGTATCACAATGGATAAAGCTCTGGCCCTAGAATCAAGAGAACCTAAATTCAACTCTTACCTCAGACAGTTACTAGCTGTGTGACTCCTGACAAGTCACAACCCCAATTGCCTTAAACATTTAGGGCCATCTCCGGTCGTCCTGATGTATATCTTGCCACTGGACACAGATGGCTCTGGAGGAGACAGTGAGGTTGGTGACCTTGCACATCCCTCCCTCAGTTAAATCCAATTCAGTGCAAGTCATGACATCACTCTGATGTCATGGTCCTCTTTGAGAACAAAGGACAAACAACAACAATAGTGCTGATAATGGCAAAAGCCAGCAGAAACATAACTAGATATTTTTGCATCCAGGGAAGGGAAGGTATCACAAACTTTCAATTAAATTAATTTCATGATAAAGCTGAAGTTCTTCCAAAATTCCTTAAGTCTGGATTAGGAGGGTACTAGAAGGAGGGAGGCAATTGAGATGAATGATTAGGTTTTTAAGATATAAACTTTGAGGGAAGCTAGGTGGCGCAGTGGATAAAGCACTGGCCTTGGATTCAGGAAGACCTGAGTTCAAATCTGGCCTCGGACCCTTGACACTTACAAGCTGTGTGACCCTGGGCAAATCACTTAACCTTCATTACCCCACAAAACAAAAACAAAAACAAAAAGATATAAACTTTGAGATCTGTCATACTTAAAAACTATTTAAATATTGAAAGGTAGTGTGACATAGCAGGAAGAGCACTGGCCTCACAATCAGAAAGACCCAAGGTTAACTATGTGACCTTGGGTAAGCCACTCAATACCTCAGTGCCACCTCCCTAAGATTCTGAAATTCCAGAAGATTTATATTCCTCACCTACTTTCTAGGTGCTCCCTACCTCAATGAAATCAAAGATCCAATAAAAACTCAAATATTACCTTTAAGTGAGACATATGTAAGGTTAATTCCCTTGATTAAGCTCACAAATCTAACCCTTGTTAGAAGCAGGAAATATTAGAAAAATAACTCAGAACTAATTTATGTTCTGAGTCTAAAGATGAGTAAATGTGATGAAAATGGAGGAAAACTTTGAGTTCAGTTCCTAATTCTGACTCATGGTGGATGTGTGACAATGAGTCAGTCACTTTATGTTCTCAAAGACTAAGTCACAGGTCAGTTGTTCAACTGTACCAGTGAAGGGATTGTCTTTAATGATAAAGTTTGGTATCTATACCAAAAAAAACCAATGTCTACACCTCAGCTCCTAATATTTATATCCATGATAAACTTCTCTGTTTTTGTTTTTGTTTTTGTTTTTTTTAGGTGTACCTTGAGGTGACGCAGTGTATAGAGTACTGGGCCTGGAGTCAGGAAGACCTGAGTTCAAATCCAGACTCAGGCACTTACTTACTAGCTGTGAAAGCCTCAGTTTCTTCAACTGTAAGATGGAGATGATGATTACACCTCTATCATAGGGTTATTGTGAAGCTAAAATGAGATAATATTTGTAAAACGTGCTTAGTACAGTGCCTGGAACATAGCAAGCTCTATACAAATATTTATTTTCCTCTCTTTTCCTTTCCACTCCTACCCTACCTAAGAAAATTAGAAGACAGCACTTTAAATGTGGAAAGTAAACTTTATAGGATAATAAATAAATTTAAACAACTACTATTGAATAATCTTGTCCACAAACCGAAGATGTCATAAACAGCTATTATGATATACTGTATATTATTAAGAGAAGAAAAATTTTTGCCCTCAGGGAAGCCTCTACTAAAAAAAAAAAGTGTCTGCTATATTCCTCCCAATGTATAGAAAGTACTTAAGCTTAACTGCAGCTTAGAAACTTAATTGATTATCGATATAAAATGTAACATGGTGAGCAAAATTCTTCTTGCTAATGAGCTTATGGGGCTTTAGTTTTGTTCACTAAGGGCCATATGAACAAACATAGCTAACAATAAGAGTGACTTTTTGTAGGAACAATCCATTTTGCAAAGATCCTACATGAGGTTTAAGGAGCCTCATTTCAAAGGGCCCATTTTTGTGCCCAATAATAGAAATAGTAGGGATGAGTAAAAGGGAAGAGGAGACTAAAGAGATTTTATAAATTAACCATGCTACTTCAAGTCTTCATTATCTCTTGCCTGAGCTATTAAAGTAGCAACCTAACAAATCCTCCCACCCCCTGTCTAGTCTCTTTCCCTCTTCAATCCATTCAATCTCCATTACTGTTAAACTGATCTTCCTGGTGCAGAACTTGGACAAGGTGCTTAAAACTCACAAAATATTTTTGGCTTCCATGGTTACCACATAAAGACTAACCTCCTTTTCTTGAAATTTAAAGTCCTCTACAATTATGCTCAAACCTATCTTTCGAGTTCTATCTCATAACTGCCCCTTCATGTACTCTAAAGTCCAGCCCAATGAAACTTAGTTCATCTTTTCCCAACTCCAAGTCTTCTACCAATGATCCTTATATTCATACTCCCTCCAACAATATAGATTTCAATCATTCTGGCACAGTGGATAGAGCACTGGGCCTAGAATTAGGAAGACCTAAATTCAAACCTGTCATCAGGGAAATACAGATTAAAACAACTCTGAGGTACCACCTCACACCTGTAACGATTGGAATGATGCCACCTGCTGGAGACTTACTGTAGAAGAGTTCCGCCCATGAAGCGAAGGTCTTTGAGGGCAAGACCAGGAGTCTTTTCTTTGGTGTCAGGAAGTGATGCGGGCTAGTGGGAGGAGGAAGGAAGAGACTAGCGCTCGGTCTCGCTCTCTTTCCTGAGGATGCTGGTGGAGAGGGGAGCTAGAAATGCACTCTCCCTTTAATAGATAAGAATCTAGGCCTTTCTCTCTCTCTTTACCAAATTCTTATTCTCCTTAATAAATGCTTAAAAGTCTAACTCTTGCTAAAGCTTATAATTTATTGGTGACCACTCATTAGATATTTTAGACAGTTTAGCTAGAATTTTAGCCCTTAACACACCTATGAGAGTGACTAATAATGCAAAACAGAAAGAAAGAAAGAAAGAAAGAAAGAAAGAAAGAAAGAAAGAAAGAAAGAAAGAAAGAAAGAAAGAAAGAAAGAAAGAAAGGAAAGAAAATGTTGGATGTTGAAGGGGATGTGGGAAAACTGGGATAGACATTAATGAACTATTGGTAGAGTTGTAAACAGATCTAACTATTCTGGAGAGCAATTTGGAACTATGCCCAAAATACTATAAAGCTGTGCATACCCTTTGATTCAGCATTACCATTGCTAAGTTTATATCCCAAAGACATCCCCAAAAAGAGAAAAAAACCTATTTGTACAAAAATAATTATAGCAGCTCTTTTTGTGGTCTCTAAGAATCAGAAATCAAAGGGATACCAATCAATCGGGGAATGGCTAAACAAGCTGTGGTATATGATTGGGGTTTTTTTGTTTGTTTTGTTTTGTTTTGCTGGGGCAATGAGGGTTAAGTGACTTGCCCAAGGTCACACAGCTAGTAAGTGTCAAGTGTCTGAGGCTGGATTTGAACTCAGGTCCTCCTGAATCCAGGGCCGGTGCTTTATCCACTGCACCACCTAGCTGCCCGCTGTGGTATATGATTGTAATGGAATATTATTATGCTATATGAAATGACAAGCAGGATGATTTTAGAAAAACCTAGAAAGAAATATGAACTGATGTATAGTGAAGTGAACAGAACCTGCAGAATGTTGTACATAGTCACAGCAATGTTATTTGATGAAGAACTGTGAATGTCAGCTAGTCTCAGCTTTACAATGATACAAGACAATCCTAAAGGACTAACAATGAAGCATACTATCTCCCTCCAGAGAGAGAACTGATATTGATTCAATATAGACTGAAGCATACTATTTTTCAATTTCTTTCATTTCTCCCTTTTACTTTAGTCTTCCTATGCAAAATGACTAATATGAAAATGTTTTACATAATCACACATATATAACCTATATCTGATTGCTTACCATCTCAAGGATGGGGAGGGGGGGAGAAAGAGATAGAATTTTAAACTCAAAACTTTAAATAAAGATGTTTAAAAAAAAAAAGAAATTCAAATCTGGCCTCAGACACTTAGTAGCTATATGACCATGGGGAAGTCACTTAACCTTTGTTTGCCTCAGTTCCCTCAAATGTAACATGGTGATTATAACATCACCTACCTCAAGGGTGTTGTGAGGATTAAATGAGACAGAAAATATTTGTAAAGTGTTTAAAACTGTTCCTGGCACATAGTAGGCACTATATAATGCTTATTCCCTTCCCTCCATCCCATGTGACTCTTGCCTATGACCTCCCGTAAATACTCCACAAGGTGGCACATAACATGCTGAAGGTTTCCCTCTACTTCTTATTATACTTCACATTTAAGAGTAGAGCACACAAGCTATTTATGCCTCTTTCTTGACACTGTGGTAAAAAACGGAAGATTTAGCTGAATCATTTGAGAGTTGAGTGCATGCTACTGAAGCAGCTTTTGAAGGACCTCCCTTTTGGGGTGCAGTCCATGACGAATTTCTGGGACACCAGCTTAAAACTGAGGGTAGAACGGAAGTTTGGTCTCTCTGGCATTTCAGCTTAGCCATGGGGGCGCACACATCTGGTGTTTGGTGCTGGTTCTCGGCCTGGCAGGCAGTTTGGGATTCGGAGAGTTTTATAAAGGAATATAGACTAAGCTTAGATCTAAGATTATTCATTTGTATTTCTACTTTCCTATTTCCCTAATTGGTATCACCTTTTGTTGTCTAATTAATTCCCAAACAATAAAAACTAATCCCTCACTGATTAAAGCTCAGAGACTTCTTTTTCTTAGTGGTCTGGGAGATATATAAGGGGAAAGTTAAAGGGGGAGTTTAATGCTCATATATCGAATTTTAAATCTCACACCACACAATTAGTACATGAAATTTGTAAACTGATTTCTAGTTTGTAACATATTTATGTATGATATCTTTCCTCCCCTCGTCCCCCACAGTAGCTATTAAATCAATTGTCCTTAAACCCCTCTGACTCTCTTCTAAATTATTGCTCTGGTGCCATGGTATCCTGGTACTGTCTCATCTGTTTCATTGCTACATGATGGGGCAACTAGGTGATACAGTGACTAGACTACCAGGTCTGAAGTTGGGAAGACTCATCTTCCTGAGGTCAAATCTAGACCCAGATACTTAGTAACAGTGTGACCCTAAGCAAGTCACTTAACCCTGTTTGCCTCACTTTCCTCATCAATAAAATGAACTAGAGAAGGAAATGACAAACCATTCCAGTATCTTTGCCAAGAAAACCCCAAATGGAGTTATGAAGAGTATAACATGACTGAAAATGACAGAACAATGTTTCTATAAAGAATCTGTAGTCCTTCCTTCTTGCCTCAGGGGGTTTCCCCACATCTAGCATGGCATTACAAATAACTGCAACTGAGTCAAGAAAAAAATCTACTAAATATTTCCCCCTGCCTTTTATTCCTCTAGCTATTTTGTTTCCATAATTTAGTCAGTCAATAAGCATTTAAGAGCCTAAGATGAGACAAACACTGTGCTAAGCACTAAGGTCCATAGCATATGACTCTGGGACTCTGGTTGCAAGAAAGACAAAGAAGCCAAATTTTTTTAATTCAAAAGGATATTTCTCTAGTTGCCAGTCTTTAAGCTCTACCACTGGCATTCTGTGTCAAAGTTCAGGTCAAGGAAAGAGGGAACAAGGTGGAAATTATGTTATTTTAGTCAAAAAGTTCCATATTTTAGGGTAAAGGGAAGAGACTTTGATTAAATGAAGATCTTTGCAAAGTTTGCGATTTTTAAATAAAACTTAGTTGTTTATTTTGAAAAATTAAATATAGTTATTTTAGTTTCTTTTATGAATAAAAGTAATACCTTTTATGGTTGTATATTCAATAAATTCTTTTTATTAAACACAGAAAATAAAACTGCCTGGCTAGACACTCTAAAAACATGCATCCCTATTTTAGTAAAACATAAATTATGTGCAAATTAAATA
Source organism: Dromiciops gliroides (assembly GCF_019393635.1). Taxonomy (NCBI): domain Eukaryota; kingdom Metazoa; phylum Chordata; class Mammalia; order Microbiotheria; family Microbiotheriidae; genus Dromiciops; species Dromiciops gliroides. The sequence goes on from NC_057862.1 coordinate 185,908,548, forward strand.
CAAAATAATGTTGAGGGGGAAATTCTAACAACTAGAAGAATAAGAAAGATGTCTTATAGGAGTTGATCCTTGAATAGAGTATAGGATTCTAAGGCAAGGAGGCAGCAGATGGAATACAATGTCTGGAGAAGAGTTTGGATGTATGGGACAGGGTGGAGGGGGCAAATGAAATTAGTTTGGAAAGATAAGTTGGAAAAGTTTTAAATGTTTGCTCTTCCTGTTGTAATTCTCTTATTAAATCAGTGTAGTGAACAAAGGAGAGTAGGTCTGACTTTCATTTTAGTGTTTTAGTTTTCCTACTGTATGTTGATCTCTTTTTTTAAAGTATAATTTTATTTGAATCAATAGAAAACTCCAGTTTTCTATCATATGGAAGACACACATTGCTATAGACCAGGAAAGACTAGTATTCTGATGAAAGTCTTAAAATATTCCTTCTGATTATAAAGAAAATAAGGGAGTTTCAAGTGCTTTGTACATATCCTCTACAAAAAGCACGCAGAAACTCTAAATGCATGATTTTAAGATCTGATATACCATAAAACAGTCCTGTGTCATAAAGGCATATTTAAACATCCTTTGAACTATTTACACCCTATGTGTGCCAGTGGGATTTTTACTGGCTAAATAATGACAAATAAATGGAACAACAAAAAAAACTGCTTCAAAGACCTTTGTAAGCTCCACAAAGGTCTGCATAATTTTGCAGATGCACAATTGAGCTCAGTTTACATAGATTTTCTGAAGTCCATGGTCTCAGTCTGTAAGATATTGACAAAAATTCCGATTTTCAGATAAATTAATAAGTCAAAGACCTATAATATTTGGGGTATGATAATATCCTTCACTAATGTAGACCGAGACCCATCTATATTTTTCCTTTACCTATATAGATTGTGAACCATCTATTACCTATCATTCACCTATATAGATTGCAGCCTATCTATAATTTATAGTTGTAGACACTTGCCTAAGGTTCAGCAAGATTTAATGACTTGACTATGGTCAAGTAACTCTTTTTTTTTTTTTTTTTGCAGGGCAATGGGGGTTAAGTGTCTTGCCCAGGGTCACACAGCTAGTAAGTGTCAAGTGTCTGAGGCCGGGTTTGAACTCAGGTCCTCCTGAATCCAGGGCTGGTGCTTTATCCACTGCACCACCTAGCTGACCCCTGGTCAAGTAACTCTTAAGAATCACATGTAGCCACAGTGGATAGAGCACTGGCCTTGGAGTCAGGAGTACCTGAGTTCAAATCCAGCCACAGACACTTAACACTTACTAGCTGTGTGACCCTGGGCAAGTCACTTAACCCCAATTGCCTTACTGGAAAAAAAAACAATTAAAAAAAAAAAGAATCACATGTAGCATCTGAATCTGGGTCTTCCTTACTCAAAATCCAGCACTCTCTTTACTACAACAGGATATTCCTTACTTTGTAAATATTGGATCCTTAATAAATATTTGTTGAATGGATGAATGTTTATGAGAACAATTTTTTTTCAGGGCAATGAGGGTTAAGTGACGTGCCCAGAGTCACACAGCTAGTAGGTGTCAAGTGTCTGAGGCCGGATTTGAACTCAGGTCCTCCTGAATCCAAGGTCGATGCTTTATCCACTGTACCACCTAGCTGCCCCTGAGAACAATTTTTTTTTTTAAGGAAGAAAGACTATCCATCTAAAATATTGGCTTATCCAGGTTCCTTAACTTGGGTTAAAAAAACAAACAAACTTATTTTTTGAAAATATTTTCATAACTACATTTCACTATAATTGGTTCTCTTTGTAGTCCTATGTATTTTGGGGGCAGGGGGGGCAATGAGGGTTAAGTGACTTGCCCAGGGTCACACAGCTAGTGTCAAGTGCCTGAGGCTGGATTTTAATTCAGGTCCTCCTGAATCCAGGGCCAGTTCTCTATCCACTGTGCAACATAGCTGCCCCCATCCTATGTATTTTAATTTATATATTTAAAAACATTCTGAGCCTCTAGGCTTAAACAGAATGACATACAAAAATGTTAAGAACTCAGGGAGAGAGAGAGAGAGAGAGAGAAAGAGAGAGAGAGAGAGAGAGAGAGAGAGAGAGAGAGAAAGAGAGAGAGAGAGAGAGAGTTGATAGATGATAGATAGATAGATAGATAGATAGATAGATAGATAGATAGATAGATAGATAGATAGATAGATAGATAGATAGATCACTATGTTTTGCATGAATGCACATGAATGACATATTGAATTGCTTGATTTCTTAGGGAGGGTTGAGGAGGGAGGGAGGAAGAAAATTTGGAACAAAGTTTTTAAAAAATCAATGTGAAAAATTTGGAGTTTTTTACATGTAACTTGGGGAAAATTCTAAATAATAATTTTTAAAAAGAAGATAGATAACTGATTAAGCTCTTACTATGTACAAGTGACTGTGCTAAAATATGGGTTCTAGTCATACCTCTCACATATACTAGTTGTGATCTTAGGCAAGTTACTTAATGTTTCAGTGGTCTAAGTAACTCACCAAGGTGCAGACAACATATTGGCTTGCATTGGTAGAGGGAGTTTCCTTACCTGCAAATTCTCCATGCCAATAAAATCAAAGGTCTTTTCCCTTTCCCCTTTCCCCTTTCCCTGAAATCCAAATGAACACAAACCCACCCATGCAGGACACATGTAATGTCTTAAGAGACTGTAGCTAATCTTCCTTCCTCCAAATTGTGATTGGAGGTACAGTTGACTCAGAAGAACAAGCACCACTGCAGGCTGAAGAGAGAGGCAAAACTATTCCAAATCTACCACGACTGGCCCATATGGGACTCCTGCTGCCTGAGATTGGAAACTTTCTTTGACCTCTCCCAGTCTTCTTAAACACTATTACTATGGTGCCTATGAGGCAGGAGTAATATCTGATGGGCATCCTCTCATGTAGGCTGGGTAGGCAAGGTCATAGAAGAAAAGAATACCATTCCAAAGATTCAAATGGCCTTGGACACTAAGGATAAAGCCATTAATGTGTCTTCCCAGTCATCTTAGGGCATGAAAGAGGCCAGACTTGAGGGGTCAGTGCCCCCCATATTTGTCATGAGTTCCACTGCTATGCAAGTCACTACCCTCTGCTGAGCAATCATGAAGATGAAAGGTATATGCCTCCCCTGATCAATACTATACCAATACTATATTCTTGTTAAGTATCTTTTCCATGCTATGGCTAGGTAACCCTCCTTTTATTTAACTATTAGATTATGGTGACACATTTCATTCCAGTCTTAAACATGAAACCCCAGAATGGTTTGAGTCAAGCCTGGCCTATAACATTTTTCTTCACCAATGACATTCATGCCCAACACCATCACTGTTTTTCTAGCTCCCACTAGTGAAGCTGTAGATAGCACATTGGACCTGGAGTCAAGAAGACCTGAGTTCAAATTGAGGGCTCATACACTTGACACTTACTAGCTGTGTGACTTTGGGCAAGTCATTTAACCCTCATTGCCCCACAAAAAAAAAACTCCATTTGCCTCAGTTTACTCATTTCTAAAATGGAGATAATAATAGCACTTGCCTCCCAGGGTTGTTGTGATAAAATAAGATAAAATGTGTAAGATGTCTGTAAACACTACAGAACTATATAAATAATATTATCATTATCATCATTATTATTAATTAGTTATTATCCCATCTGAGAATTCTAAAAAAATAATTTCCCCCTTATTTTATGAAACACTCTGGTTGCTAGTCACTGTTTGCCTAGGTGAAAACCTTTTTCTCCTGCCATTTTTCTTCATTCTCCCATGTCTTTTCAACTCAGTCTTATCCCACCACAAGCCCTGTCATACTCTCCTCTCCCCTTCCACTATGCCTTTTGGGATTTCCCTTCTTGTGTTAATATTCTTTTCAGCATACATCTGTTCTCATGCATTTTCTATCTTAGACTCAGAAACCTAGCTTTCTCCAGATGGCACTTCATAAGTGACCACACTTTCCAATGCTGGTGGCTTCTTTATTTATTCCAATAAAGACTGAGACCAAAGTGAGGTTGGCACACACCTTGCTCTTCACTGTCTCTCTCCCCATCTCCACTCAGAATACTTTCATTTTCAATTTATTCACTCCCTCATTGAATATTCAGATGTTTTTTACTACTCAGTTCCCAGTATTTCCAACTCCATTCTAGCTCAGTTAAATCAGAATGGTCATACTACAGACCACCATCTCCCCAAACTCTTCTACTTCCATAAAATTGAATGATGAAATTCACCTCTTGCATCATACTTGTCCTTTCAATTCTAACCCTGCCTTACTCCTCCTAAACTAGTTCTTCCTCTTCCCTGCAACCTTTCTTCACTCCATTTCTTCCTGCTTTCCCAGTTTCCAACCTCCCCCCTCACTTTCCTCTCTTCATAGTGTTGATCCTTAGTTAAATAAAGTTAAAGAAGGATCTGTATTCAGGACGTGAATCTTTTGAACCTTTGCCCTTCTAACATTGACAACCCTGGCCATCTTTCACCGTAGGCCACTCCTATCAAACAACTTTTCCACCCCTACTCACTGAAGGGTAAATTCTGTTGGAGGAAGTTATAAAATCATGCCAGTTGAGTTCATGACAAATTTGTTAACTTCAACTGGTCCTCCCTGATGCATAATTATGCCCTTCTTTTTCTCAGATAGACCATCATGTTCTTTATATAAAATTCTCTAAACCTCTCCTGTCTTCAGATTTCTAATACCAGCTTCTCTTGTTCTTTCCAAGCTGATAACTTTTACTACTGCCATCCCTGCTAGCTCTATCTCTCTCCACTTCTTAACTAATCTCCATGAAAAGGCAATCTAGACTTGGATGATCTAATTTCTCTCCTCTTTCTCTCTCCTAAACCCTTTGCAATCTAGCTTCTGACACCATCATTCAACTGAAAGTACTCTCTCAAAAGTTAGCAATGGTTTTTTTTAATTATCAGTTCTAATAATCCATTTCTCAATATTCATCCATCTTTACCTCTCTGAAATATTTGACACTTTATCTCCTGAATATTCTATCTATTCTGGGTTTTTTGTGGGGTTTTTTGTGGCATTGCATTCTCTTTGTTCTCCTTCCTGTCTGATTGCTTCTCAGTCTCCTTTGCTAAATATTCATCTTTGTCAATCCCACTAACTCTGCATATACTCCAAACATCTAATCTTGTCATTTTTTTCTTCTCTCTATACTCTCACTTGGTGATATCAGTTCCAATGGTTTTAATTATCATCTCTGTTGCAAATGACTTTTAGATTATTACAACTAGCCTTATTCTCTTTCTGGACTTGCATCAAAAACAACCTATTAGAGATCTCCAACTGGATTTTCTGTTAAATAACTAAAACACATCATGCCCCAAAGAATCTACTTCTCCAAACTTCCCTATTACTTTCAAAGGCCACCTTCAGGGACCCTCTATTATTTTTAAGATAAAATGCAAATTCCTTAGCCTGACACGTAAGACCCTAAATAATCAGGATTCACCCAGAAATTCCAGTCTTTCAAGACTTATTTCACATTATTTCTCCCATATGTGTTTTTAAAATAGTGCACTACTGCCTATTCCCCAAATTTGACATACCACCTTCCATTTCTATTCATTTTCCCAAGCCATCCCTTATGCTCCAAAGACAAAACTATTTCTTTATCTTATACAACCTATTTTTCTTCAAGATTTGGCTCAGGGGTCCCCTCTTTGCACCCACATCTAGTTGTTACTCTCCTTTTACTCCTCAAATAATTATTAGAGCACTTAGTCTGATTTCTCCTTCTAACCACTCACTCAATACCATGAATTATATTTATCTGTGTATAGGTTAAATAGAATGTTAGGCTTAAAATCAAGAAGATCTATATTCTAATTCTTCCTCTTAGCTTTATGATCATGGTGAAATCATTGAATACTCTCAGTATCAGGTTCTACATTTAGAAAATGAGGATAATAGTACCCTTGCATGGGATTTTGTGAGACTTGAAGGAGATAATCTATGTAAATCAACATATATAATATATGTGTGTCTAAATGTTATTATTATACCTAGTAAAATTCAAGCTCCTTGAGCACAGGAATTATGAGTTGATTTGGTTATTTGTCCCTAACTCTTTATACTCCCAGCACCAATTATACTGCCTTGCACAAAGTAGGCAACAGTTTGTTGCATTGTATTAAATAGAACTTGAAAAAAGAGAAAAGAAAACTTGCCAGAAGGTTTTTGATTAGCTTTAAAAAGACAGGCTAGACACTCTTCCAACCAAAAGGCAAAGAGTTGACTGAATTTTAAAATGGGAACTAGTTCAGTGCAAACAATGAATTAGGGGAAAGTTTTTAAAGAATTATGTTACATTTTCAATCTTACTATATCATAATCCCTACAATGTTTGCATTCTTTATGAAATAGGACTCCTAAGAGCTCTTATTTCTAAAACTCCATCAGGAAATGATAACAAATACACTTGTAAAAAGAGAGAGCAAGAACTTTTGTTATGTCTCAATGTTCTTCTCTACCTCCTATACCTTCCCCCCAAAAAAAGAAGAAAAAAACCTTTTCCTTCTCCTAACTTCCTGACTTCTGTCAACCCAGGCTTGCAACTTTGCAAGCCTGTAATTTTCCCCCTCTACACCTTCAATATGTAATTGCTGAGGGGCAGCTAGGTGGCACAGTGGATAGAGTACTGGTCCTGGATTCAGGAGGACCTAAGTTCAAATCCGGCCTCAGACACTTACTAGCTGTGTGACCCTGGGCAAGTCACTTAACCCCAACTGCCTCACCAAAAAAAAAAAATGTAATTGCTGGGTCATATGAATTCTCCTTGCAAACATTTCCCTTAGTTTTCATTCTCCATGTGATTATTTTAGTTTAGGTTCTGGTATATTCTCATTTGAACAATCATAATAGTTTCTTACATAATCTTCCTGCTTTTGTCCTTTCCTCTATAATCAATTTTTCAAACCACTTTGGTTATGATACACCTCTAATAAAAAACCTTCAGGGACTTCTCATTGCCTTTCAATTCAAACTTCAATTCCTAATACTGGCATTTAAAGCTGTCCATAATTTGTCTCCAACCTACCTTTCCAGCTTGATTTCATACTACTTCCCCTCACTACTTCTTTATTCCAACTTAATTTGACTATTTTCCACTTCCTATTCTCATCATGTCCTTTCCCATCTCTGTGACTCTGCTTATGCAGTTCCCTCATTTCTGAAATGGATATCCCTCCCTACTCTGGTCCTCCCAACTATTGAAGTCCATCACCTTATTTATTTATTTTTTTTAGTGAGGCAATTGGGGTTAAGTGACTTGCTCAAGGTCACACAGCTAGTAATTGTTAAGTGTCTGAGGCCGGATTTGAACTCAGGTACTCCTGATTCCAGGGCCAGTGCTCTATCCACTGCGCCACCTAGCTGCCCCGAAGTCCATCACCTTTTAAGGTTCAGCAAGGTGCTACTTTCTCCATATATCCTTCTCTGAAGCTTCCTCTCCCCTGAGCCCAGATAAAAGTTAGTTCTTCTTCATATTTCACATAGTGCATTAACTGGACCTCTCTTTTCCATTTATTTATAGCATAATGATCTGAATTTTGTGTTTGCAAATATGTTAACAATGCATTATTCTTCAGAACCCTACAACTCCTATCAAGTTGACTTCCCTGGACCTTTGAGTAAAAAGTTCACATCACATCTAGCTTTGTATCACTGGTGTCCAATACAATGTTTTGAATCTAGTAGAGTCTTAATAAAGTTTTCTGCTCTTATTTGATTGTAAGTTACACAAGAAGTCAGTGTAAAATTGTCTTTGTATCCTAGTACTTTTTAAAAAATGAAGGCTTGAAGATAAGTGCTTAAGATATGTTTGTTGAATTAAAGAAAGTTGCACTAAATATTGTAGAGTGTCATTAAGTTTGTTCTTAAAGTGAAATGTAAACAATAAAGTATGTATAATAGATGATTAAAAAATGATTCCACAAAAGCCCTACTATGAATTCTCATCATGGTGTGGAGATGACCCTGGATGCCTAAGGGCCATCCATCCCAAGTCAAAGGCTCTGGAAGATTCAAAAGCTCCTACAGTTTCTACCAAGCTGGAAAAGCCATTAGTTTGGACTTGATGTTAGGCTTCCTGTTGTCCAAGGATATGCAGATCAAACAATAGTTTGATCACTAGACAATGAATTGTCTTGCTATGGCAACCCATGGATCAAATTCAAAATCATATAAGAATTATCTGCAAATAAATGAAAAATGACAGCATCAGGGGGCAGCTTTTTAGTTGTGTGACCTTGAGTGGCCCCACAAAAAAAATGAAAAGAAGAAGAAAAAAGAAAATGACAGCATTCATAGATTATTTTTGTTATTGATGAATAATCATTTTGTATGATTTAACATAATAAGAATTCTTTCATCATATTAAGAAACTTATTAAAAGAAATTAAGGACATGTATAACTGGAAATGGAGACAGGCAAGACAAGTAGCCAGAATTAAGGAAAATAGGGACAGCCCAAATCTGGATTGTTGTCCATGAAATACTAAGGGGAAATGTTATCTTCACACTGGAGGTAGATCCTATAGAAAGGATTTATTGAAGTAATGATCAAGAATCACACAGAATAAAATGACAAGGATGGGTTATGATCAGTACTTTAGGAGAGAGTGTCTGCATCAATAAGATCATAGATACATTAAAGAATCAATATATAAACAACCTACATCATCTCATGCCCCAACACTCCAAAAAGGAAATCAGATCAAAGGTGATAGTGGGGTCTCAGGAATGAAATGCAGACAATGCAATTTAAAGATGAAAAAGATGGAATGCTGCACAAAGAGGGTGGTACTATGGTTTCACAGGGAGGCTATACATAAGCTCCAATCTAAAAGCATGTGAATAATACATGTAATTGAGGACAGGTAACTTGGGACATATGAGAGTATTATGTTCTGAAAAGAACAATGTCAGGAAGGCTAAAATCCATAAAGAGCTGAGTCTTTTGAAAACTGTTATGGACAGGGAGAAAGGAAGGCTACAGTGAGGACAAGGTCACCAGGACTTTGCCATAAGACAGGAAATTGAGAATGTTCTGACATTACTATTCAAGGGAATATGTCCTCCTGTAATTATCTAGATAATAGCAGCCTCTTCCAGTAGCACATTTCCTTCTCTCCTTGGCCCTGTTGTTGTTCAGTAATTTTTCAGTTATGTCCAGCACTTCATGACCCCTTTTGGGGCTTTCTTGGAAAAGATACTGGAGTAGTATGTCATTTCCTTCTCCAGATCATTTTACAGATGAGGAAACTGAAGAAAACAGGGTTAAGTGATTTGCCCAGTCACACAGCTAGTAAATGTCTTAGGCTGGATTTGAACTCAGACTTTCCTGACTCCAGGCTTGGTGCTCTATTCACTGTGCCACCTAGCTGCCCCTGTAGGTGTCTAGATGTGGGGACCAATTTTTAATTGGGGAGTGTTAGCTAAGCGGCTCGCCACAATATTGGGGCAAGGAAGGAGACCAGCAGACTCCCTCAAAACAGAGCAGGATTTATTTAACAAGAAAAAAATTAAAAACAAAACAAAACAAAACAAAACCAAATACAAACAGGACCAGTAGGATCAAGGGAAAGGAAATAAAATGGGGAAAGGGAAATTATACAACCTGCATAATACCACCACCGAGGAATCAGCTGAGAATACACAGCAGCGTCCTTTCGCCTTCCAGCTTCCAGCTAGAATGGTGAATCTCCTCCCCGCTTCTTCCCAGTAGACCCCAGACAGCCCCCAGACAATTGGCTGGCCACTCTGACAGTCACATGACTGCCCTCACTAGGCTTCTATTCATTATAATTTTGCCAGGCCCATGTAGGCATCAGCAAGTGGTGATGACATGACGTGGCAGTGCCATGGTGATGGCTACAACCAGTGGGTGGAGCACCAGAGGCCAGTGCATGTGCCAAGGTTCTGCTTTTTTAATTCTAGCCAAAAGATGGGGTCATAAAAACCTCAAATAACAATTAATTCTTTACATTCCCCCCTTTGTTTTGTCAAGAAATACGGGGTGTTTCCTTGATGGAACAATAAATAATAAACAATAAAAAAATAAATAAAATAACAGAATATCATATCAAATGCTAACAAACAATATACTAATAACAATATAGGAAAGGGAAAATACATATTACAGATGATGTATATAGTAACAGAAGGAAAAACAAAAATGTTCATTTAAAGTCCTTAAAACCTTTGTCTTCAAAGGGGGGTTGAGTCATCATCAGGGGAACTGGACTCTGGTCTGGATTCTGGCTGTCTCTAGATTCTGGTTTTCTCTGGAACTTCTGGTTTTCATTAATCTTTAGCATAGCATTGTCCAAAAATGTTCAAATTAAATAATGAAAGTTCTTCAAAATATACAAAACAAATTTAAACTTGATATATACAGCATATTGGAGTCCCCCCTTTGGAGGATACTCATATCCATATGCAATACAAAATTGAGACAGTTATGACATTATTAACACTTTTTACCCCAAATGTCTGGATCAAGGCAAAATTCAGTTATGTGTCCATGATGACACCTGAAAATGTTATGGAAAGGTTACCATACCACATCTCATGGTGCATAGACATCTAATAATTGTGCTAGGCCTCAGGTGGATGGATTCTGACCATGCCTCCAGGTTGAGTGAAAAAGCCAAGTTAAATTAAACCAGGTGCATGTGTTAAGGCTAACATGACACCAGACCATTTTTGGACTGAGAGAAGAAGAAACTGGACTATGTCCAGCAATTGTGCTCTACATAGCTGCTCTCATAAGCAAACTATGGACTTCCTGAATGTGTTTGGCTGTTCTCTCAGCCTCCACCAGGGTATCTTACATTTATCTGTCTCTTCTCCTGTTGTACATATATTCTCTCCGGGGCCTGCATTGTGGAGTTGAGCCATCTCCATTAAGCTCATTGTAAGAACAATTAGTCTCTGAAATGGTAAGTTTCCATAAATCATAAATCTCATATTAATTTCACCAAAGACAATATGATGGTAAAAATGCATGCTATACTGCATACCTTAGGATATACTTGAAATATATATATAATCCCAAACCATACCCAGAGTATACAAAGTCACAATGACATACAAATGATAAATGAATGTAAATGGCTGATATTATTAAACATTATTACAGAATCTTCATTAAGCAAGTAAACCACATCATCTTCTCCATGAATTCTCTATCTAGTACAATGACAATAACAGATACTTGAAATGATAAAAAATTTATCAAAAGGAAATAAAACATCAGCGAGACTCAATACATTCCTTAATTGTCTTATAAATCAAGCAATAAGGTTCAATAACCCTTTCTAGAAGAAAGAGCCATGTGCTCTTAGTGGAGAAGTTCTTCACCTGTAGGAAGAAAAGCTTGTTTAAGGAAAGAGCTTATAATGCTAGAATTTGGGGAATACCACATTTTTAAACTGGTTCCCCAATTCTCTGCTTGCCAAAGTGGCAGGGGTTTCTGAATCATCATTGATTTTTCTAATGCTGTCATAATGACTGTTATGGTAGAAAATATGGAGTTCTTTAGCATTGGCTTTTTCTGTGCCACAAATTTGCCATAGAGGTTCATTCAACTGGTGATTGATTACATTTAGTTGATTATGTTTGGCAAAGGCTACAATGGCATCGCTCCCAACACAAGTACCAGCTTTTTTCAAATCAGCAACATATTCTTCAAAGGGAATATCTGTTTCTATAAAAGACCCCAAATCTTCTTTATGACTGAGCATATGATTAGCAGTTTCTTGTCTGTGTTTGAGATGGTTTCTCGAATGACCTTCTAACTGATCTCCGAGGGCTCTGAAAAGACAATTTCCATCTCCTGATACCTTATGGAGTTTGAGTTCCAGGGTTTGCAATTGAGTGATAATGCTTGCAAATTGGAATGGTCTATTACCCCTGGGCTCCATTCAGTTTCTTTGCTCTTTAGCAGTTGGTTGAGTTTTATCTGAAATTACTTTACCCACAAATGGCACGGGCTTCACGTGGAAACAATGAATCCAAGATTCTTTTTCTCCAATTTTAATAGCAGTAGAAGTTGTCAATAATACCTGAAAAGGTCCCTCCCAAGCAGGCTGGGTCCCACTTGTCTGCTGAAAATTCTTAATATATACATTGTCTCCAGGACTTAAATCATGCAAGGAAAAATCTAAAGGACCAGCTTGTACAGTAACTCCTGCTTCATGGAGTTCATGTAGCCTAGTTTGTAGTTCCTGTATATAGGAAGCAACAGAAATGTCACCTCCCACCAGTGATGTATAGACTGGGGAAAAAGTTCTAGCTTGGATAGGAGGGTGACCAAAAAGCATCTCATAAGGAGATATGTGGAGTTCTCCTCTTGGTCTACTGTGCAGATAGAATAATGCCAAGGGTAGAATATCAGGCCATTTTAAATGGGTTTCAGTACATAATTTACCAATCATACTCTTAAGCTCTTTCTTCATATGTTCAACTTGGCCTGAGCTTTAAGGGTGGTAAGGAGTATGAAATCTAGGAGTTACTCCCAAGAAAGAATCAATCTGGGAGAGAATTGAATCTGTAAAATGTGTATCTCAATCAGAGTCAATGCATGCTGGTGGCCCAAAGCAGGGAACAATCTCTTTAAGGAGATCTTTGGCCACAAAGCCAGCAGTTGCTCGTGGGGCAAGAAAAGCCTCCACCCATCAAGTGAGCTGGTCAACAATAACAAGGCAAAATTTATATTGTCCTGCTTTGAACATAGAAATAAAGTCAATTTGTAGATGTTCAAAAGGTGTATATGCCAAAGGGTGCTCTAGATACGCTTTAGCACGGAAGGCATGTTGATGGTAAGATTGACATGTGCAGCAGCCTGAGCAGATTTGAGATGCTGTGTTAATTATACCTGGTGCTAACAAGGTCCTTCTAACTGAGTCCACAATGCCTTGTGTGCCAAAATGGGCTTTCTTCTGAATAGAGAGGCATGCCTGGTGATAGAATTTCTGGGGAAGAAGTGGTTTTCCTTCCAAAGACATCCAGACTCCATTGATCTATTTAGCCTTGAATCTCTTTTTTCCACCTTTCTACTTCAGAATCATCACAAGTTAGGTGGAGAGAAACATCCTCAGAAGGTGAGAGGTTAAATACATGTTCAGGGGCTTCTAAAGCAGTGATCTTAGCTGCTGAATCAGCTCGTGCATTCCCCTTTGAAACAGTATCATTATTCCCTGTGTGGGCAGGGCAATGTACAATTGCTAGAGCAGAGGGAAGTTTCAGGGCAGATAGGGGTCCTTGATAAGGTCTCTGTTAGCAATATCTTTGCCAGAGGATATTAGAAAGCCCCTCTGTAGCCAAAGCATGCCTACAGCATGGCATACACCAAAGGTATATCTGGAGTTGGTATAAATGGTAGCACTCTTTCCTTTGGCTATGTTACAGGCTTGTGTAAGAGCCACAAGTTCAGCAGCTTGTGCACTAAAGTGTGAAGGCAGAGAAGCTGCCCAGATAATATCATAATCAGAAACTACAGCAGCCCCAGTGAAACGGGTGCCATCTTTCATAAACAAAGAACCATCCATATAGAGGACAATATCAAGGTTCTCTAAAGGTGTATCCAAAAGGTCATCACGGGATTTCTTAGCCATATCAACTAAAGAGGCACAGTCATGCAATGGCTCCACCAAGAGTGGTGAGTTAGGGAGCAGTGTTGCTGGGTTAAGGACTGTACAGCATTTTAAAGTGATATTTTCATGACCTAGCAGGGTTAGTTCATACTTAGCCAGCCTTTGTTGTGAAAAGGCTTGTGTTCTATGACATAGTAAGAGGGCCTCTACTTCATGGGGACATTGTATTGTAAGAGGATTACCTAGGACCAAATCAGAGGCTTTTTCTACTAAAAGGGCAGTAGCTGCCACTGCCCTGAGGCAGGGTGGCACCCCAGAGGCCACAGAATCTAGTTGGCTGGAATAATAAACTATTGGAAGCTGGACAGGTCTTAATGATTGAGTCAGGACCCCAGAAGCCACTCCCTTCTGTTCATGCACAAAAAGAGTAAAAGGCTTACTGTAATCTGGGAGTCCTAGTGCAGGTGCTGATAACAATGCCCACTTCAATTCTGCTATAGCTGAGAGATGCTAGGAATCCAGTTATAAATTTTCTGGGACAGAATTTTTGGTTAGAGCTATAAGAAGCTTAGTAATTTTACCAAAAGAGGGTATCCATTGTCAGCAATACCCAGCTGCTCCCAGAATGGCCCTTAACTGCTTCTTAGTAGAGGGAGCAGTGCGTTGTTGAATAGCATGGACTCACTTAGGAGAGACAGCGCGAGTTCCAGCAGCCAGAATGAAGCCCAAATATTCTACCTGAGGTAAGCACCATTGCACCTTTGACTTAGAGACCTTGTGGCCTCTCTTGTATAATTCTAATAATAAATAGCAGCTGTCTTCCTGACAGGTGTCTGCATAAGGGGAGGCTAAAAGTAAATCATCAACATACTGCACTAAAGTGGAACCTTTAAAAGTAATAGAGGCTGGGGCAGCTGGGTGGCACAGTGGATAGAGCACCGACTCTGGATTCAGGAGGACCTGAGTTCAAATACAGCCTCAGATACTTAACAAGTACTAGCTGTGTGACCCTGGGAAAGTCACTTAACCCCAATTGCCTCACCAAAAAAAAAAAAAAGACCAAACAAACAAAAGTAATAGAGGCCAGGTCCTGTTGTAAAATTTGAGAAAATAATGTAGGACTGTCTACAAATCCCTGTGGGAGTCTAGTCAGGTCCACTGTGTATTTTTCCAGGTAAAGGCAAATAAATACTGGAAGTCCTCATGCACTGGTATAGAGAAAAAGGTAGAGCAGAGGTCTACCACTGTGAAGCATGTAGCCACACATGGGATTGAAGAAACTATGGTGGCAGGATTAGGGACTATAGAATGTCTAGGAATAACATAATTGTTAATCACTCTAAGAACTTCTACAAAATGATAAACAGGTTTGCCATCTGGGCCAGGCTTGGGTTTTTAACCGGCAAAATGGGGGTATTACATGGAGAATGTTGGCATGGGACAATAATACCCTGACTTTTCAGAGCCTCAATTATAGGAGAGATCCCTTCTATAGCTTTTTTAGAAAATGGATACTGTGGAATGTATGGAGATGGTCCCCCTTTAACTTTTTTGTTTGTTTGTTTTTTGGGTTTTTTGTTTGTTTGTTTTTGTGGGGCAATGGGGGTTAAGTGACTTTCCCGGGGTCACTCAGCTAGTAAGTGTCAAGTGTCTGAGGCCGGATCTGAACTCAGGTACTCCTGAATCCAGGGCCGGTACTTTATCCACTGCGCCACCTAGCTGCCCCCTCCCCTTTAACTTTTTTTTTTTGTTATTATTAGCTATTATTGTTATTATATGTCATGTGAAATTTTGATTAGCCCAACATCATGGATACTTTCAGTGATAAATCAGACCTAATTAATTAATACTAGGGATAGCTAGGTAGTCAGTGTTGGGCCTAGAATCAGAAAGATCTGCGTTCAAATGTGGCCTCAGAGACTAGCTGTGTGACCCTGAGCAAGCCACCCAACCCCAGTTTTCTCATCTGTAATATGAGCTGAAGAAGAAAATGGCAAACCATTCCAGTGTCTCTGACAAGAACACCCCAAATGGGGTCATGAAGAATCAGACACAACTGAAAAAAAGACTGAACAACAACAAATTAATATCATAAAATGGAACTGCTAAGCAAACTTCATTTCACTGTCCCATATACTTTTTTTTTTTAAGTGACGCAATGGGGGTTAAGTGACTTGCCCAGGGTCACTCAGCTAGTAAGTGTCAAGTGTCTGAGGCCGGATCTGAACTCAGGTACTCCTGACCCCAGGGCCGGTGCTCTATCCACTGCACCACCTAGCTGCCCTGTCCCCTATACTTTTTTTTTTAATTAATAAAGTATTTTTTTTTCCGTTACATGTAAAGATAGTTCTCAACCTTTGTTTATACAAGCTTTACAATTTCAGATTTTTCTCCCTCCCTCCCCTCCCTCCCCCCTCCCCTAGACAGCAGGTAATCTGATATAGGTTATATATATATATATATATATACACACACACACACATATATGTATATATATATATACACACATATATGTATACATATATGTATACACATATATATATACACACACATATATATACACATATATGTATACACACACACATATATATATACACATAATAACATTAATCCTATTTCTGCATTAGTCATGTTATAAGAGAAAAATCAGAGCAATGACGACAAACCTCAAATTAGAAAAACATCAGCACCAAAACCAAAAGAAATAGTATGGTTCATTCAGCATCTATAGTCCACAGTTCTTTTTTGTTTTCCTGGATTTGGAGATCCTCTTCTATCATGAATTCCCTGGAACTCTTCTGTGCCATTGCATTGGTGAGAAGAATATAGTACATCACAGTAGATCAACACTCAATGTTGATGTTATTGTGTACAATGTTCTTCTAGTTCTGCTCATCTCACTCATCATCAGCCCACGCAAGACCCTCCAGGTTTCTCTGAACTCCTCCTGCTCATTGCTTCTTATAGCACAATAGTATTCCCCTTTAACTTTAATAGTAACAGGCATAGCATATTTAAGGAGCCCCACTTCAGTAGAGGATAAGGCCCATAGGGACTCAGGAATGTCAGAGGGGATTTTGGATGTATCCCGTACTGCTCCTTGAGTGTCTGCAATCAAAATTGGCAATAAATGAACAGTATCTTCTGGCAACTGCAGAGAGACAGCCCCATCTGGAGCACAAGATATGGTTGCTCTAAGTTTACAAAGGAGATCATGACCTAATAAATTAACAGGTGCATCGGCATAAGTAAAAATGAATGTTCTACAGTTAAAGGCCCCATAGATACCATGCAAGGGGTTAATTCTGCCACTCTTTGGGCCTTACCTGAGTCTCCTACCACATTTAAAGATCCAATAGCATTGCATCCAGGGTCTGGTTTATGCACTAAGACTCATCTAGAGGCTCCTGTATCTAAAAGACAATCATAATACTTGTCCCCAACTTTGAGGGTCACATGGGGTTCATTACTCTGGGGAGGTGAATGGATTGGTACAAAGGGGTTCAAAAATTCATGATCTGGAAAAGTAAAGCTTTCTGTATTTATTTTCCACTCCTCCCCTGGACCCTGTCAGTTCTGTGTCTCCCTGTGAGGGATTCTAGAGTTACCCCAATTCTGATTCTGTCCTTCTGTACCTCCCTGATAGGGTCTACGATTATACTGATTCTGGTTGTAATAAGGCCTGTAATTATCTTGGTTGTTTCCTTTCTGGTAAAAATTTCCATAATCATTCTGGTTTCTCCTGAAAAAATATTCCAGACCCTCAGTTACTGCCCACCTGAGTTCTTGCTTTCTAATTCTACATTCTCTCAATGAGTGTCCTTGTTTTTCACAGTACTGACACACCTTAGGGGTTTTGTACTGACTTTTAAATGCCTGACCTGAAAGTGCTGGTGCCAGGATGCTTTGCTTTGCTGTATTGTTTTCATTCACCTCAAAGATATAGGTGGCAATTTCTTTAAGCCTTTCTACAGCCATATCTTTCTAGCCTGGACACTATGTCATAAAAAATTACAGATTTCTGGCAATGATTGATATACAAATGTATTACATACAATATAGGAGTCTTTTGGGTCTAGTGGGTCCAGTCTTGTAAATTGCCTAGTAGCTTCACAAAGTCTATCATAAAATCTATCAGGTTGTTCATTAGGTTCCTGAGCAAGTTTTAAAAATTTTTGCCAGTTGTCAGGTTTCTTAGAACAGGATTCCATTCCTTTCAGTAGCATTTCCATATCATTTTTTAATTCTTGGAATTGCTGTGGATTGTTATAATCCCAGTTTGGCTCCTGGAGAGGCCATTCTATAGAAGCTTCCACTGAAGCCACTAAGTAATTTCCTGTTGTGACAATATCTGCAATTTCACTTGGGGATAGTATAATTTCCATAAGATAAGTGAGATCGGCCCAAGTGGTTTGATGTGTATTAAATATAGATCTTAACTGCAAAATTACTGACTTCGGATTCTGATCAAACCTAGGTATAAGTTTCTTCCATGCACTCAGATTCTTTGGACTGAATGGGCTATATGTTGTATGCTGTGCTCCTCTGTGGGTTTCCTCAATGGGAAAGATAAACTCTCCCATACCATTGTTCCAAAGATTTTTTACTGTGTTTGTGAGGAGGAAGTCAGTAATGCCATGAATAAGTATTGAGCAGGCCAATAGTTTAAATTGGGAAAATATGCTGTCCCAAAATATGCCAATTAGAATATACAACAGGGGAGCCAAATATTCAATCATGGTGCAGTTCAAAATGGACTAACTTTTCTCTGACCAGCAAGATAAATGCTAAGGTTTTTTTAAGAGCAAGGGAGATTGCCTAAGAGGGCAGTGGGGGAGGGGCAAGAAGGTCCCCCAGGTTAGTTGGCTCATGGCCAAATAAGGGGGGGGGGTTAAAGAAATTCACTAGGTTAATCAACTCCTAGATGGCTCGCCAAAAACTGTGGGGACCAATTTTTAATTGGGGAGTGTTAGCTAAGTGGCTCGCCACAATATTCAGGCAAGGTAGGAGACCAGCAGACTCCCTCAAAACAGAGCAGGATTTATTTAACAAGAATGAACTTTAAAAAAAAACAAAACACACAAACAGGACCAGTAGGATCAAGGGAAAGGAAATAAAATGGGGAAAGGGAAATTATACAACCTGCATAACACCACCACCCAGGAATCAGCTGAGAATGCACAACAGCATCCTGTTGCCTTCCAGCTTCCAGCTAGAATGGTGAATCTCCTCCCCGCTTCTTCCCAGTAGACCCCAGACAGCCCCCATCCAATGGGCTGGCCACTCTGACAGTCACATGACTGCCCTCACTAGGCTTCCAATCATTATAATTTTGCCAGGCCCATGTAGGCATCAGAGAATGGTGATGACATGAGGTGGCAGTGCCATGGTGACAGCTACAACCAGTGAGTGGAGCACCATGCTGTTTGCGGAGCCCCAGAGGCCAGTGCGTGCACTGAGGTTTTTTTTTTTTTAATTCTAGCCAAAAGATGGAGTCAAAAAAACCTCAAATAACAATTAATTCTTTACACAGATAAATACCCAGCATAGAAACTTCATGATGTCCTCTGTGAGTTTCTCTCACAAATCACACAACAGTGTTTGTTTTAGGTTCCAAAATTGCTAGTAACAGATATTAGGAAATGCTATTTTAATGTATTGAAATGCCATAAGATGGAGGTTTGGGGACTGGATCATTACCTTCCCATTAAAAAAAAAAAAAAGAGGGTAAAGGAGGATTCTGCACCTTTCTGCAAATTTGCTTGACATCGATTCTCAGGAAAATACAAGAATATGTTCGTATAAGAATACTTGGCATGATTTGTTCTTAATAAACCCATACTGGATCCCAGTGTTTACCACTTTCCTTTTAAATCTTTTAAATTTCCATAGTAGACCACAAATGCATTATTAAGATGCTTTATGTCTATTACAATATCATTATAGGGAAAAAGAAAGTGATGTCTACTGAATAGTAATAGATTTAAAACTTAAAATTATTTGAACAATACAAACCAAAGTATACTAATTAATGGATCAAAGTCCTATCCAGTGGAGTCCATAAAGTTCTGTCCTTATCTCTGATCTATATAATATTTTTATAAATTGTTTCGATGGAAGTACAGAAGACATGTCCACTTGGTTTTCAGGTTACAAAGAACTAGCAGGCACAGATAACAAAATGAATAACTGAATCAAGTTAGAAAAACATCCCAACATACTAGAAAAATGTACTGAATATAATATAATTGTATGTCATAGGGATAAGTGAATACTTTTGAATTTGAATAAAGTACAAATAATGAACTTTATAATTACAGGAGAGAGAAAGACATGGTCCAATAGTTTATGTGAAGTAAAACAAAATAAAACTAATGCTTTTAGTTGCCTGAAAGTTGAAACAAGTTGAAATGACTATATTAGGAGCCTCCTGCTTATTCATCCATCTTTGATGATTACATAATTACAAGGAATACCAAGTCACCTGTTAGAGTAGTGATTCTTTACCTTATAACACAATTGGTTTCCTTTCTAATCCTAAGTATTTTATTTTATGTATTAAAAAAAACAAAACATTGCTCTGAGGAGTCTATAGGATTTACCAAATTGCCAAAGGGATCCATGACACAACAAGTTAAGAATCCATGTTTTCACTTTATGGAGAGAAAAGGAATAATGAAAAGGCTTTCCTTCCTTCCCCTATTCAGTTCTAGTCAAAATAGTAGACCAAGTGAAAAAAGCTGATTGGATAGTAGGACTTAGTGGGCTCAAAACTGTCCTTTAAAAAATGTATATAACATTTTTAATGGACCTCAAACACTAGATAGGGCATTGTACAATATTGTCTCCAATTTCCAAGGGGAATTCCTTGTCTACAGAATTGAGATGTCCCATTCTATTATCCTTTTCTGTATCTTGGTTTAGTCCTTGAAACCTTCAAATTCAGATTTGACTTCAGAGAGTAGTGTTGTCTTTCTCTGTTCCTTAGAGCAGGCCTTCTTAAACTTTTTCTACTTGTGACCCCTTTTTGCCCAAGAAATTGATATACAATGTGGGGTATATAGTTATATAAAATAGGTATACATAACCTTTTACTGTTGCCAAATTTTTATGACCCCCACATTCAGTTATATGACTCCATATGGGGTCATGACCACAGTGTAAAAAGTTAGGATTTAAAGAATGGGGATCCCTGAGAATATGACACATTGGTCAAAGATTGAGCAGTTAAGAGAGAACTAAAGTAATGTTATAGGCTGGATAGAATGTTAAGGAAAATTACTATTCATAACACCTGGATGTGGACTGTGCCTACTTGGCTTCTGACTGAAAAATTAGTACAAACCATGTGTATTGTTACTTTTTACATACTTACAGGATTGCTAGAAGTAAGCACCTTTGCACAAAAATAGAATAGGCTACCTCCAGAAGTGATGAAGTTCACCACTCTAATTCTTCAAGAAGAAAATAAATGGATGTCCATTTGACAGTTGTAGAGAGAATTTATGATCCAGCTAAGGATTAGACTGCATAATCTGTGGTGCTGCCCAACTCTCAGATTTTATAATTCTATGTTTCATTTATAGAGCATTTTACAGTTTTCCCAACACTCTCACATATATTATCTCATTTAATAAAACTGCAATTTCTGTCTCCAGCATTCAGACCAAAACATCCAGCATGTTGTGCAAAAAAAATTGACTAGAAAGAAATGTCCTTGCCTGAATGAACATAGATGATAATCCCACACAGTTTGCCAAAAGAATAAATGTGTTGGAAGCAATGAAATGAAATAGAATTTCCGTCTATGCTATTCATTATGAAGCATATGACTATACATTTATCTTTACCTCACAGTATACAATTTTAACTACAGTGTACATTCTTTAAAAAACTATGAATTGAAAAACAAATTAAGAATCTTTGTCAAAGTAACTAAAATGGAAGGGATCTTACTGAGTAACAACATTAAAGGATAGCAACATTTGAAAAACACCTGAAAGAAGGACTTCAAATAAAAGTTTCTCTCAAATTCTGATTCAGAAAATAATAACCAATGCTATGGGGGAAGGAAGGAAGGAAGGAAGGAAGAATCATGGGAAATAGGTGGTGGGGGTGCTTTGGTATTCCTCTTTAAAGAATTACAACTCTTACACACAGTCCAATTATAATAAAATGTTCTTTTATTTGGGCACTAGAGAAAGTTACCAAGAAAGAAGTCAAAGACTTTGCCTCAAGAGAGGGAGATGGCTTAGAAACAATCTCCTCCCCCAATGGAAGGGAGGCCAAAGCTTTTATAAAGGATAAATGGGGTGACGACCTGACAATGGAAAGTTCCCTTTGGGGGTGAGGTAGGGAAAGATTCCTGAGAGTCAGAGGGATTTTTCTTTTGGAATGATAGTCCCAACCTCTGGATTATATCTGCCTCCTAGCTCAGGCAGTAGCCACATCCAACTGACTTTCCTTCTATAAAATTCAATCTCCCCCTACTTCTTAGGTTGTGTCCCTCCTAATATCTAGCTGGCCCGTTTAAACTTTAATAGTCCCTTAATTCCTCATATGTTCTAAGCCCCATATCAGAAGGAAGGAAGATAGAAGGAAGGAAGGAAGGAAGGAAGGAAGGAAGGAAGGAAGGAAGGAAGGAAGGAAGGAAGGAAGGAAGGAAGGAAGGAAGGAAGGAAGGAAGGAGGGAAGGAAGGAAGGAAGGAAGGAAGGAAGGAAGGAAGGAAGGAAGGAAGGAAGGAAGGAAGGAAGGAAGGAAGGAAGGAAGGAAGGAAGGAAGGATTTAGAGATGGAAGGAAAATAGGGAAGAAGGAAGGAAGGAAGGGAGAGAGGGAGGAAGATAGGGAGGAAGGAAGGAAGATAGGGAGGAAGGGAAGAAGGGAGGGAGGAAAAAAGCATTTATTAATGCCTGCTATGTGTCAGGAACAACAATAGATGCTCATGAAACACATAGAGAAGTGAAGCTGGACTTACCATCAAGGATCTCACACTCAAATTGAAAAATTAGAATAATTTTGAAATTATACAAAAACAGAAATTCTGAAAGGCAAACTTCAGTCAAGCTTTCTAAAGAGCACTATATCTGATCAGTGGAATCAAAGTAACCCATTGCTTTACCAGGATGACTGAGTTAGGAGTGGCCACTTTTTATCATATTCATAGATGACTCAACACTCCAGCACAGAGTTGGGGTTAGGGAAAACCCCCAACCACCAAAAAATTTGGAATGTTAGGAAAGTATCTCATGAGACAGTCAATCCAATGGCATTTTCTTTCATGAAAACAATTAGAGTTTTTAGAGACATTAAAATTTAACTCCCTTATTAATGAGGATGTTAGATAATGAAACTGAGGCTCAGAGAGATAAATTTATTTGCCCAAAGTCATGTAAGTAACCAGGATTTGAACCCAAGCCTTTTGACTTCAAACCCAATGCTAATTTCACTACATGAATAATTCAAACAATGAATAGACAAGCATTTCTTAAGTACCTACTACTTTAGGTATTCTGCTAGGGACTGAAGTACAAAAGCAAAAATTTTATCTGCCTTAAGAAATTTACACTCAATTTAACATCCTGCCATAGATTATCTACTGATGTTAATCTAACATTCCTGGTTTAGAATCACCATTCTTGTTTTGTTTTGGGGTTTTTTTGCAGGGAAATGGGGGTTAAGTGACTTGCCCAGGGTCACACAGCTAGTAAGTGTCAAGTGTCTGAGGCCGGATTTGAACTCAGGTACTCCTGAATCTAGGGCCAGTGCTTTATCCACTGCACCACCTAGCCACCCCATAGAATCACCATTCTTAAAATTGTCTTCCTGTTTCTGTCTCAGACTCTTGTATTTTGATGTTCTAGAGAAATCCCAAATTCCTGTCCTGGGCAGCCTTTGGTCTTAATACTTATGTTTATTGCACCATTATTTAGAACCTGACCTTTTGTTCCCTTAAGAAATTGCTACCCTATCCCCCTGCTTCACTGTGCAAGGGATTGCCTTAGTTATAGGCATCCTGTGGGAACATAATAAACTGACTCTAATACATAGTGTTTTCCCACAACAAACTCAGAAGTACATCATCAGTGGTTTAGTTTTTTGGTTTTTGTTTTGTTTTGTTTTGTTTTTGTGGCACAGTGAGGGTTAATTGACTTGCCCAGGGTCACACAGCTAGTAAGTGTCAAGTATCTGAGGCCAGATTTGACCTTGGGTTCTCCTAAATCCAGGGCCAGTGCTTTATCCACTGTGCTGCCTAGCTGCCCCCCCCCACCATGGTTTAGTTTTAGAAGAAATTCTTTGGGCAATTTTCTTATAATGGAATAATATTTAATTCAATTTTGTTAAAAAAAAAACCCAACAAGTGCTGGGACAGCTAGGTGTTATGGTGGATAGAGCTCCTGCCCTAGAATCAGGAGAACCTGAGTTCAAATTTGGTATTAGGTACTTGACACTTACTAGCTTTGTGACCCTGGGCAAGTCATTTAACCCTGATTGACTCCAAAACAAAAAAACAAAAACAAAACCTAAGTGCTCACTTTCTGCCAAGTAGTTATTATCATTGTAATATATATATATATATATATATATATATATGTATGTATGTATGTATATATATAAATTTGTGTTACAATACAAGTAGAGCTTTTAATTTACAAATGCCCCTTGTACATAGTAGGTCACTGATGCAGTTGTCTTTTTTTCTTTTTATCACTAGTGCTTGCCATTACTTTTATTGTAGGGGATTCACTTCTTAATGACACCAACTATCACAGGGAAAGGAGAGAGAAAAGAAAGAAATTCCTTCTCTCAACAGAAGTGGGAATTCTCTCTCTTTACCAATGTAGTAGAGATAGGAAAGAAAGGAAGAAGAATCATTTGTTATCACCAGAGCAAGGGCTAACTTCTTCTAGAGACTGCAGATGAGGGGAAGAAAGTCTGGAGCCTGGAAAATGTGTCCTTGTTTCCTAATCTATCATCTGAAACTCAGGATGAATTATCTTATAGAAATTATGGAAAAGTATAGTACTATAATTCAACCTCATTACACATTAAATAGCCTTCTGTAAAGCAGTTGATTTGCACCAAAGCAACATATATAACACTGGGTTTCAAAATACAATTTTCCATAGAGTTAACTATTAGTAATCCTAGCATTTATGTTTATTAGTCAGTAGCAAGATCCTCTAGAAAATTTCTGAATGATTATAACAACACAGGTGAGCCTAGAACTTGTAGTTTAAATAGGACAAAGGACAAATGTCCTCTTTCAAGCTCCTTACTACCAAGCTCTTTTTCTCAGATCTTAATGAAGGAGGAAAAGGACTACAATGAAAGAATCTCAAGGACTACAAGGAATCACTGCTTTATTCACAGAAAAACCAAAATCCAGTCCGATGCCACCAAAAAAAAAAAAAGGTAGAAAAGTTATTCATTTGAGTTTGCTGGGAGCTCTCCTTGGTGCTGATAAAATTCTATCTAAGCTTACCTGGTCTACTTGATCCTGGCTTCACTTTTGACTATTTGAACAAGACTCCTAACCAATTCCTACATGCAATTGTGAACCGACTTTATTTAAAATGCCTACCTTCATCTCCAGTCCCCAGTCCCCAGCTATCACTATGCCCAATAGTTCATCCACTGTCATGGTTCACTATTGTCCAAGGTTAATGGCATCATGAAAGAGTAATGGATGTAGGTTCAATTAACACTTTTTGCTGTTTTCTGTCTTTGTGCTCTTGAACAAGTCATTTATCTTCTCTGAGCCTCAGTTTTGCTCATTTGTACAAAAAAGCTCTCGTATGAGAATTTTTCTAAGCCACCCCTCAAACTTCAGATCTACAAATCCTATGATCATGATAGACAAAAGTTGAACTATGTCTGATATGGACATTATTTGACTATGAATTCACAGAATCTAAACCTTGCTAGTCTTCTTGAAACCATAAAACCCACCCACTTCTATCTATGACCCCCTTATATGCTTATATGATCATAGAAACATGGACTTGGAAGGCACCCGTGGACAGTACAACTCTCTCAACTTTGAAGCTAAGGTAACTGAGGTCCAAAGAGATTGGATGTATTTGATAGCCTCTTTGCTGAACTCTTAGTTCTTTCCCTTCTCTTATTACCTCTTTTGATGCTACTCCAGCCCATACATGGAAGAAGTTTTAATTTAGTACAAAACTGATTTGTACAGGTACAGATATATGGACCTATTAAGAAGTAATTCTAGATTTGCTGCAAATTGTAACAATGGGTTTTTTAAAATAAAAATGCTATTACAAAGAAATCAGAATCTAAGATTCCAAGGACTATCTAGTCCAATACATACATGACTTAAAAATCTCCCCTGTATCCCTAGTAAATGGAATGGCAATCCTTAAAGATCTGTAATTAGAAGGGACCTACTACCTCTTGAGACAGCCCATTCTATTTTGAGGAAACTCTAATTGTCATGATGCTTTTCCTTATATCACACTGCATCTGCCTCCACATCTTCCATGCAATGCTCCTAGTTCATCTCTCTGGAGTCAATCAGAATAAGTCAAAACCTTGTTCTAGATGGCAATCTTCAAATACTAGAAAAGAGCTTTGTGACCTCCATCTAAGTAGTCTCTTCTTCAGGACAAAAATCCCTGGGGCTTTCAACTTATCTTCATCTGACAAGTTTGTTATTCCTTCCACAGTTTGCCCTCTTTTGAACATAATTAAGCTTGTTTGTCTTTCCTAAAATGTGCTCCCCAGACCTGAATAAAATAGGCCAAATTATACTGGCCCAGGGCCTGTGTAGCACAATCGTTACTTCCTTCATTCTGAAAATCTTCATTCAATGATAATTGATGTAACATTAAATTTTGGATCTATCATATTAAGCTATTTGTTGCTATTGAACTAAAAGTCTACTAACACACACATACACACACACAAACATGCACAATCTTTTTTTTTGTTCAGCAGCCATCATCCAGTCCTTCTCCCCCATTTTATACTTGTAAAGTTTATTTTTTGAACTTAAGGAAAATGTTTTATATTTATCCTTATTAATATGGCAAATGCTATCTCCTCATTTACCTTGAATTTCCACACACTGATAAGAATTTTCTGTACTTCAAAGTCTAAAGATCACTTGTTAGAAAACAGAAGTAGTATATGAATAGAGTATTTTCTCCAACATTCCTCTGTCATCATACTATCCAACCCCCCAAAGAATATTTTTGTCCTCTCTCTGATGCTCTTCTTGAAATCCCACCACCACCACCACCAAAGTTCTAAACAAGACAACAAAAACTTTTTTTTGGTTCCTAGTATTCCATCAGTATCAGATCATTTTGATGTTTAATGCAAAAGTTTTATAGAACTGTGCTACTCTTTTGTATTCATCTTTAGTTATTTGCCTTTACTTTCATCTTTAGATGTTTTAAACATATTGGTTGATGAATTCTCCTTACAGCCACATGAGTGTTTTTCTCTTCTTTAGCTCTATCTTCATGGAGATGTTTGCATTAGTCTCCAGAGTTTCATTGAGAGCCTACTATTCTTCTTGAGATGACTTCCCCTTCAAATTATCAGGCCTTCGTATCTTTTTTGTTTGTTTGTTTGTTTTTTACAGGGGAATGAGGGTTAAGTGGCTTGCCCAGGGTCACACAGTTAGTGTCAAGTGTCTGAGGCTGGAGTTGAACTCAGGTCCTTCTGAATCCAGAGTCAGTGCTTTATCTACTGCACCACCTAGCTGCCCCCAAGGCCTTTGTATCTTACCTGTTCTTTCCTTAAATCCTTTGAAAACTGCTCTGCTAACATTAAATTGCTCAACAGATTGACAATGCCTGGCTTTCTTCTCTATATTCAGCTCTATAATGGAATGGCCATTTGTACCAAAGATTCTTGTCATTTCTACTTTAATGAATAGTCCTTTATTGCTCCAGAATAGTGATTGTCTCTTGTTACTTAATCTACCTTTTGAAGAGTAAAGTAATTAAAATGTCATATGCAAATTAAAACACTATATGATGCTGTATAATTTTAATGTAGATAGTAAAACATTATCCACTAAGATATTCTGTGAAAATACAATCTAAAAAAACATATGGAGTAGTTGTTGGTGCTAAACATGGAGTGTGGACTCAATCTAAAATCTTAAGTTCCAATTTCAGTTCCTGTTAATTGCGTGATTATCTTTATGTAATAGGGAAGGTCTCTAACTTGGGGGACCATGAATGTATATAAGGTGTGTAGTCTAATGCCAAACCACTCCAGTATCTCTGCCAGGAAAACCACAAGGGGTCACAAAGAGTCAGATATGATTAAGAAATGACTGAACAACAACAGCAATAGTCTAATGCCACACAAGGCTAGAAACCAGCAGTAAAAGTATCAATGGTGTGCCAAGCCAACACCCACACCATTATGCATATTGGTTGATTACCTTGTCAATTCTCTCCAAGTTCCATAATGCAAGAAGCTCTGAAATAATTATAAAATTTCAGAAAATCTTTTTTTCTTTAATAATTTCATCCCCTACCGCATTCTGAACTGAGGAAAATCTTTTCTTCCTTTAAATTAGCTTCCATTCTTTCAAATGCAATCTATATGCATTTATAGGCATGAACACATCAGAGTTAATGACCATACATTTTAATACTATTATCAAATTAGATTAAAAATCCATGTAGGTATTAAACAAGATACAGCAGGTTAGGATATGAGTTACAGCTAGCACCTTCAGTTCATTCTCTCTTTCCCATCCCAATGGTTTAGACTTAAGAGATTTTTAATAAACTTAATCTCAGAATAAGAAAAAAGACAAGAAATAAATTCACTCCCCAAAATAAAAAATTATCAGATGGATTTACAAATTAATTCTGTCAAACTTTCAAGAACAAACAATTCCAATTATATACAAATTATTTCTAAAATTATGAAAAGGATGAGATTCTACCAAATTTTTTTCAATGATAGGAATATAGTCTTGATACTTAAACCAGGCAGAGACAGAACAGAAAAGGAAAACTGAAGAACCATATCCCTAATGAATATTAATGCAAAAAAGTTTAAGTAAAAATACTAGCAAAAAGGTAATAGCAAGGGGCAGCTAGATGGTGCAGTGGATAGAGCACTGGCCCTGGAGTCAGGAGTACCTGAGTTCAAATCCGGCCTCAGACACTTGACACTTAACTAGCTGTGTGACCATGGGCAAGTCACTTAACCCCAATTGCCTCACTAAAAAAAAAAAAAGGTAATAGCAACATATCAAAAAAGATTATGCATCATAACCAGATTGGTTTTATACCCTCTTTTTTATTTTTTATTTTTTAAATGATGGGAAATTTATTATATCTATTTTTTTTTTGGTGAGGCAATTAGGGTTAAGTGACTTGCACAGGATCACACAGCTACTAAGTGTCTGAGGCTGGAATTGAACTCAGGTACTCCTGAATCCAGGGCTGGTGCTTTATCCACTGAGCCATCTAGCTGGCCCTATACCCTCATTTTTTAAAACAAGTTTACTTGATTGATGAAATATCATCAATATGGTATGCTTGGACTTCAGTGAGATATTTGACAAAATTTCTCATGTTATCCTTGTAGTCAAAAAGAGGAACATAGGCTCAATTAAACAACAGTTAGAGTTTGACTAATTGGACGCAAACATGGATCGTAACTGTCAACCCATAGATCAGTTACTAGTGGATTGCTTCAGAATCCCATTCTTGGGATAGTCAAAGATATTAGTCAATATCTTTATTAGTTATTTGATTAAAAACATAGATGGATCAGCTACTGTGAGTGATATTTAACTGTAAGGGAAGAAGATATATTAAATTACAAAACTGTTAAACAAAAGCATCTCAAGAAGCTGAGAAGTTATGCTGAAGTTAACAAAATGACAACAATTTTGATAAATGCAAAGTTTTGCCTTTGGGTCCCAAATATCAGCTGTATAAATATGCAATTGGGGAGATTGGACTAGAAAGTAATTTAAATGAAAAATACTTAGGGGTCCTAATGGACAGCAAGCTCAGTGTGAGTCAGTAATGTGATGTGGCAATTAAAAAAAAAACCCTAAAGCAGTCTTATGTTTAATTAATGCAAGTACAGTGTCCTTCGTATGGATAATTATAGTCCTGCTATGTTTTTTCCTATTTGGAACATGTTTAGAATATTGCAATTGTTTATAGGCACCACATTTTTGTTTTTTGTTTTTTTGTTTTTTGAGGGGCAATTGGGGTTAAGTGACTTGCCCAGGGTCACACAGCTAGTAAGTGTTAAGTGTCTGAGGCCGGATTTGAACTCAGGTACTCCTGAATCCAGGGCTGGTGCTCTATCCACTGCGCCATCTAGCTGCCCCTAGGCACCACATTTTTGAAGAGACAATGACAAGCTGAAACACATTAGAGGTAGAGTGAGAATAACTGGGCTATATAGGAAATTTGACATCATTCCTTATAAAGATTAGCTGGAGGAGATAGCCTGGAATAAAGAAGATTTAGCAGCTATATGATAACAATATTCAAATATTTGAGGATTGCCATGTGAAAGAAAAGTTGGATTTAGTCTGCTAAGAGTCATAGGAAACAACCAGAATCAGTGAGTGAAAGTTATGGGAGGAGGATTGCAGCCCAACCCAAGGTTCATACATAGATTTAGAACTGGAAGAGACTTCAGAGGTAATCTAACCCAAATTGCAAGAAAATATTTCAAGGAATCAGAGATGTCCAAATGTACAATAAACTGCCTCCATATGTAGTAAGTGCCCCTTTACTGTAGTTCTTCCCACAGATTTGGAATGCCACTTTGTTGGCCATGTTATAAAAGGGATTTATGATCTGAGTAGGGGTTGGATTAGATGATCTTTGAGGCTCTGATCAACACAATGACTTCAGAGGACTGAAAGTCATGTGTACCTTGGTAGAAAAGGAGTGGACTTTAGCTGTATAATGAGAACACTTTGGTTATGGTCAATGAGTTGGCTTTTTGTCTGTTTAACTGTCTTTGTTACAATGGAGAATTCTATTTTGGGTGTTAGTGAATGGAGATCAGGGGGATCATTAGGAAACAACTGGAATTTATTCAAAAAGAACATCAATAATTTTATTTTAAAACAACCACTGATGTACCTTCCAACTCTCAAATCTGAATCTTTAACTCTGAGATTGTTACATGATTCCCCCTGACACACTTGGTTCATGTTATTGTTCATGTTATACAAACCACCATGTGTGAAATCCTCTGTGTGTCTCTGTTTCTCTGTCTCTCTGTCTTACAAGGAGTGATCAAATGTGTTGTGGCTAATACTTGCATTACTTACCTCAAAGGGTTATATTCACACTATGTATATTAAGGATTTTAATGAAATCATGCAAACTATAAATATTAGTTATCATTATTAATATAGATGCAACTCTGCATTAATAAATTTACTTTGAACCCTTGTCTCCTCCATGAATATATAGAGAATAGAATGGGCCTGGATTATGGAAGTATCTTACAATTTGTAAAAACAGGGTAATTGCTGAATGAAATTTGGGCCAGCAAATAAATGTGCTCCAAAGTCAAATAGAGACACATTGCTATGCAAATTTTCATGTCAGATGTTGCAATATGTACTGGTATTTTGTGCAAAGGGGATGCTGAATACTGTCAGTGATAGTCATATCCTACTGCACTAAAGCATCAATCATTACTCTGTTAAAGATTTGACATAGTAATTAATGGTGTATATGGCATATATAGATGCTTCTAATCGCATCTTGGACTATGCACTAAAGTAACACCCTATAAAAACTTGGAATAAGCTATTCTTATTTCTTTTTTGCCCACTCACATATGTATCCCTCTTTTAGGATCTTTTCATTTCACTCGGCTAAAAACACATTTTAATGTGAGAGAGTATTAAACAACATTTTGGCAGCAATGGTCAGACGATGTGATACAATTTGATCCAACAAATATTTATTAGAGGTTTATTATCTGCCAGGCACCAAAACCAAATAGCCCCTGTCTCCAGGGAGCTTACTTTCTACTAGGAGACTATAACATGTAAACATGACAAATTGAGATGAAAGAAGAAAGGCTGAAATCTAGGGGATCAGGAAAGGCTTCCCCTAGAAGATGGCACATAAGCTGAGCCTTGAAGCACAAGGACTAAATCATGTGATTTTAAGTGATAATGACTATCAGAAATCCTCTCAATTTAAATCATTATTAGAATCTCTGGTACAGGATAGAAATATGATGTGTTGATCTACTAGACACAATGTGTTGTTTTTTTTTTTCAGTAGTTGAAGCAAGTGCTTAAAGAAAAGGAGGGTGGGGGCAGCTAGGTGGCACAGTGGATAAAGCACTGGCCCTGGATTCAAGAGGACCTGAGTTCAAATCTAGCACTTGACACTTACTAGCTGTGTGACCCTGGGCAAGTCACTTAACCCTCATTGCCCCACCAAACAAAAAAAAAGAACAGAAAGCAGAAAAGGAGGGTCAGAAAAATAGAAGAGTTTTCTTCTCTACCCTAACCCCAACAAATTTACAGATCTAGCAAGGTGGAGAAATGCGAATACAAAATGAATGTTTCTTCATTTTGTGGATGTCTCATATGATATTTGGACTGCATAATACACTGTCCGTTATTTATTTCACAGCAGTTTCTGTTACTTTTTGCATTAACATAATCATTTCTATGCAGTATATTAAATATGACTCATTTTAATGTTCTATCGATATGTCTAACCTCATAATAAATATCTCTATCCTTGGTCTTTAAATGTTGAACAGTGGTGTTCGGGTCAATGCCATATTAATAGGAGTCAATTATGTTCATGAATTGTTAATTACATTGTTGTTTCTTGCTTTTCTATAGTAAGGACAAAAATTGAGGTTCCTTTCTCAAAGAAACAAAGAAAAGTTATAACTTATCATTATGATATATAAGAGATGATAGATTTCTATGCCCCAGCTATGTTTATTCAAATCACATTCTATGCTTTGGTTAGAGGTGAACCCCAAATGAGGTGATTGGGCTGAACTGAGCTATACTGATTTTGTATGATAGTCCTGAAAGTAATGTAAAATTAAAATCAGAGAGCATAGCTGACTGAAGTCTAATAAAGATCAACCTGAAAACTACAGTGAAATGCTTCCTCTTGATTAATGAGTGTTCTCTTCCTAGTTTCATTTAAAGTTGATACGACCATTTCTCTATGCATAGGGGCCCTCCCTCTCATATTTAAATGAACATTGTGAGTAATCACTGTATTTGTAAAATCAACATGAGCTTCATGTCTGAAACTCAGAATGAGTTAGCCAGGTTGTGGATAACTTTGCAAACAACTGTGTATGTATCATATGAAAGAGAATGCATAGGTCTGGGCAAACTGCTCATAAATGTCAAATACGCTTCTGCAAGCAGATATTAGCATGTCTATTAGGTCATAAGGGCATAGTCATTTTAGTTAGAAATGCCCCTAGATTCACTTGCTTTTTATGTTTCATCTGTTATACCATTTGAAGTTCAATTGTGCTGGTTTTCTTAGAAAACCTTATCTCATTGTTTCTTTAAATCAGAATTGCATTTTACATTTCCAAATGAAAGCATATTTGCATTTGCTGTCTGATTTCCAAATGCTTTTTCAAATGGCAATATTGCAAGTGGAGTTTAAAGGTTTTCCATCAGACAGTTTGTAAGGGGACTTGTATCAGTGTGGTGTGGGTAGGTGTGGTATTTGTTTTTTTGTTTTTTGCAGCTATAAATCAATATGCAGCCAATTGAGAAAAATAAAGCAAACTTGTTTCACTAGTAATGTCCTATCTAATTTCACATCTGTCTTTCTTTTCTCTTTCATGACAAAGATGCACAGATGCTTTTTTAATATTCATACACCAGAAAGCTAAATATGAAAACAAAAAAAAATGAATGTGGTGTTCAATAATTCGGGCAATCACAAATGCTTTCGATTAACATCGTTGTTTTTATCCATTTCTACATGCAAACTTCTCTCAGCTTATAAATCAGACGACTAAAGGGAAATAAATACAAAGGTATCCTAGTGATCTAACACCCATCCCAAGCTAGCCCCATCTTGTGTCACTGCCTAAGTCATGCAAATTACACCAGAGCTGCCAGTTGACTAAGATTAATGACCCTGCGCCGGCTTCTTTGTTTCTCTCTGCGGCCGTTTAGTGTGAAATACTATCCAAAAACATTATCTATCCTCGATTAATCCCACAAATTTGTTCACACGATGCACATTGTTTAGGGCAATTTACAACAGGAACATACTGAGCACAATTGCATTTAATTACTTGGGTTCTAATTACATTCATTAAAGGCTAATAAAATAAATGAAACAGCTTTAAAAGCTTCTGCAAAACACATGGGTCTTGTCTCCCTCGTGAAACATACAGTAGATGTTTGATGTGAAACACGGATCTGAGCATATATGTGTGCGTGTGTTTATAGATATATGGAATATGGATGTGGAGAGGATGCATAGAGTACATTTAAATCACAGAGCAATCAAATGCCAAATGTTGGGTTGATGCATTTACTTAATGGCTATGGGGGTGAGAAAGATTCCAGGGACCTACAACTACTTTTTTATGTGGTGAGCAGAGAAAGGAAAAATCAGTTGTAAAATTCCATTTTGAGTCTTAATTGTTTCCACCTGCATGGTACAGATGCTCAACCCTTCGTCTTTTATAGTCGGCATCACTGACCAGCAAAAGAAGAATATTAAGTATGCTAAAGCCAGGGTCTTCTTGAGAATATTTCTTTCAGGTTCGATTTGACACTCAGTCAAGGCTTCTGGCTTGCTTCTTTCTAGTAATGGATGCAGCACGTTTAAAGAATGTGCCAGCTATTCATATTAAAACACATTTTAAGGCACACTGGGCAGTCTGCATGAATTCTCTATACCAAAGTCCCAACAGTTGAAAAATCACAGTTTTTTAAATAACATCACTTCCTAATTTGTATGTGCCTTTGCTATTTACAATGTGCTGGAGAGGCAGTATGTAGTAAGAACAGACATTGAGGCATTGTCCTCCTCTATCCCTGAGAGCATCCCTATGTGGATCAAAACAAAATTGCCTCCTGACATAAACCCTTCTATAACATAGATATGGCAATGAATTGTTGGAACTGATAATAATAATTAATAATAATAATAATAATAAAAGTGGGTGTAGCTAATAGTCCTCTAAGCACTTTGGAGTCCACGATTCTTGAATTACAGAAACTGAGGATATATTATTTTCCATAGATTAATGTACATGTGGCAAAGTCAATCAGATCACATCACTGGCAAGTGGAAAAATGACACTTAAATCTAAATTCATCTCATTGACACATTTTGTCACAATAGTTCTCTGTTTCTGGAGTGGATTTTCAACAAGATCTAGAAAAAAATCTAGAATTCTTTTGACCACTTGAATAGACAATTTGTATTTCAACCTGTGGATTTTGCCCAAAAAATCTCATGTAAATTTACTCAAAATATCCCTTTGTTTTTCTAATTCCCCATAAAAAATGAATGCAATATTTTAGCCATAAAAGATGTATAAAAGCTTAATGTAGATATTTTCTCCAATATCTATACTTGCTGTTTCAGTGTTAATCTGAAATCTCTGAAATTCAACTCAGATATAATTTTCTGAGGACATTTTAAAAAGAGATGCTGGAGAATTGTCTTAAGAAGCAGATATCTGCTTTTCTAGGTGTCCACCTCTACTCACCCCCTCCCTTCATCTCCTTCCTCCTATTTCTATGGATTTCAGAAATTCTTTGGAACTCCCATCTCATAACATAGCTGCAGGGGGCACTCACTGTCTTTACCTAATAATTCTAACAGGCCAACTGGCATTTTTTAAATCCTCTGTGCTCTTCAGCACAATACAAGCTGAGAACCAACATAAAGGAAGAGCTACCTGGTTCAAATAGTTGGTGTCAGAAAGCTGGAGTGTGTTGAAAATCAGAATAAGAAAATGTAGGAGAGAGAAGGAAGAAAGCAACTATCATAGTCAGGATCACAAAGCTTTCCTCCATGATGACTTTGTAAATGATAGATTCATTTTGTCAGAAAGCAACACAAGCCCAAGTTATGGAAGAATTGAACCCAAGGCCTGCTGAGTTTTTCCTTCCTTGTGATCTTTATATTTATACATCACAATGCCAACAAAAGAAATCTGCAGACAATTTTTTATTCAGAGCCTAGGAGCAATGAATTGGATGTGGTTTGAGCTTCATGAAAATGATTTAACCCAAACACACATTCCTCCTCAGATTTTGAAGATTCTTAGCCAGGAATCACTTATTTTTCAAGGGATACATGGGGAAGAATGAAAAAAGAAATATAACTAGAAATGTTCTCTCTGCAATAAGCTTTACAATGCACATGACAAAGAAAATTGTTTGTTTTGGGAGACATTTGATACAAATTTTTAGAAAAGTATCAAAGCTAAATATTTTGGTAGCTTTCACTCATTAACCTAGAGCATTAACAATTGCCAAAGGCTTGATGATAGCTTGAAGGAAGCCAAAATAAAAAAGAAATAAGGACCAAAGTAGGAAACACTGTTGCCTATAAATGGTGACCACCAAACTTTCTCTTCACTACAAAATTACCAAGTGGTTTCTCCAAATTATGCTCTTGTTAGCAAGATAAAGCTGTGCAAGATATGAGGTCTCTTGAGTTATCATAGGCCACAGCTTTGATTATATTACTCCTCTACTCAAAAACATTCAGTGATTCCCCATTGCCTAAGAAAGTACAAATTGTTTAGCTTGGCATTTGAAACCATTCATAATTTATCCCTTCCATCCTACCTTTCTGGCTTTAATTTCTACTTCTTCCTTTAATGTGCCCAATACTATTTCCAAATAGTACTCCTGGTTATCCAAAATACACCCAATATTTTTTATCACATTGTTCTCTAATCTGAAATTTCTATTCCTTCCTTCTCTGTGTCTCCCTTCCCTTCGAGCTTTACTATCTCTACCTGTCAAAATTCTACCTGTCTTTCAAAGCCCAACCACATCTGTCATGAAGCCCTGCCTACATCCACTACTGAAATGGCACATAGTAAGTGCTTCCTAAAGGTTTGTTGACTGACTGATCACTCCCATCCTTCCCTGAATCTTACAGGACTTTGTTTCTGCTAGTCTTATGACATATAGTTGTCTTTTTTTGTATTATTTGTGAGTGTATCTTATCTCTGTACCAGATTGGAATCTTTCTGAGATTAGGGACCAAGTCTTATACATCTTTATATCCCCCATGGTGCTTTGCATATAGTTATAACTTGAATTTTTGTTAAAAGAATAGAAGGTACTCCAGATATGAAATAATAAACGTCTTCATTCTTCTTAAAAAATGCCTTTTCTTTCTGTCCTCCAAGGACTTCTATAGATTCAATTTATATGATATCATTTGGGGCTTCTTGATATGTTAATTTGTAATTAATCCCATTTCATTTCTGATCATTTGATTCCTCCAGGTAGTACAGGTTTCTAGTTAATATTGTGGATAGAGTGCTAGACTTGGAGTAGGAAGACCTGAGTTCAAATTTGCCCTCAGTTGCTTAACAACTGTGTGACCCTGGGTAAGTCACTCTTACCCAGTTTTCTTATTTGTAAAAATAAGACTAATAATAGTACCTCCTCATACAAATGTTACAAGGATCAAATGAGATTATACACATATATAAACATATGTATATATTAATGACTTTATAAAAATTCAATATTTCAAAATATTAGCTCTTATTTTCATTACCCACTTCACCCCCACATACCTCAACAATGCATAATTCAGTTCTCAAATGTCACTTCCAAAATCATGAAAGTAAAACACCCAAATAAAAATTATCCCTTTTTCATGCATGATAAAATACCTTATGTCTGCACATACTAAGTGTAGACTTCTTCGACACCTCAAAAGATCTGTGATTCATTAGCATGGGCCCTGCCCTTTATGGTTGCAAAACACAACCCCTCCTAAAAAGAGGAGGAAGGGATTGAAAAACTGCTGTGGCCAAAAAAGCTCATTACCTGGTGAGTGAAAAGTTATGCAGTACTGGTGATGAGTTTCTCTGACCCTAGGTTCAGGACTAGACTAGTCCTTGGACAAAATTCATAACCATGTCATTGGGTCTCTACTAGAAGGCTTTCCTATGAGTTGGTGGAAAGAATGCTGGGTTTGGAATCACAGGGTTTTGGATTAAACTCTAGCTCTGCTATACCCAAGTACCACCAGTGTAACTGGATAAATTGATTAGTCTCTCTGGATCCCATTCCGAACAATGAGAAAATTCTATTAGATGATTTCTTCCTTGAAATATGTGTAATGCTATTCATAGTACCTTCGACAATTGAAGCTTTGCTGGCTTAGTCTTGAACAATCCTAGGTCACATGCTAAAATGGAGAATACTTCTTTCAGGTTCAGTTTACACTCAGTGAAGGCTTCTGGCTTGCTTCTCTTTAATAATGGATGCAACAAATTTAAACAATGTGCCAGCTATTTATATTAAAACATCAAAAGATGATTTTCATAAAAGCTTCATTGTCAAAATTGTCTCTTTAATAAACTCCACATCCTATTCTTTAGGACCAACTCATTATCTTTCTTCCAAATTTTATCAGCTTTGTATTCCATTCTTCTCAATCTGGACTCTGTTCCTCAGAGTCTGCGTGCTGTCTCTACATGAGTGACTCATTCTAGATTTGATTTCCTTCATCCTACCTAAAAAACTCTTCCCATTTTTTCCCTCTAGCCCCACCTTCAAGACTCATCTCCACAAGGCCTCTTCTGAATAATCTCACCCATCATGATGACTCCAAACCATATCCCATTGGGACTTGTTTACAAAGCAGCATACAATGGTATACAAATTAATATGGTTTTAATTATTTTCAGATGTC
Source organism: Dromiciops gliroides (assembly GCF_019393635.1). Taxonomy (NCBI): domain Eukaryota; kingdom Metazoa; phylum Chordata; class Mammalia; order Microbiotheria; family Microbiotheriidae; genus Dromiciops; species Dromiciops gliroides. The sequence continues at coordinate 185,947,084 of NC_057862.1, forward strand.
TATGTAATATGTTTACTATTAGGAGGGTAAACTCCTTAAGGACTATTCCTAAATCTTTTCAAGGCTTAGCTCAGTTGCCACCTTCTACCTAAAGCCTCTGCAGATCTCCCTAGTTATTTATGCTATCCTCCCAAATTACTTTATCTAAATCTTGCGCTGAATAATCTGTGCACGTGTTGCTTCTGCCAAGCATATTGTAAACTCCTTGAAGCCAGGGAATATTTCAATTTTGACTCTGCATCCTCAATTCCTATCAGTTTTACATAGTCAGCCTCTAACCAACATTTGTTAAATGAATGAGTTCCTCCTATTTCTTATGTATTCAATATATACCCAAGAGGCTGAGTATAATGGTCAATCCATAGAAGATACTTGGCAAATGTTTCTGAATGACAACATTGCCTAAATTATCTGATTGGTTAGCACTGCTTTAACATGTGTAGTTCTAGCTTGATAAAGTGGATTTTTTCTTTCTGTTTACCTTTCATTTGACAGGGTGAGGGTGTGTGACCATTTTCTATAGTATCCCTTACAGTCTTATGGGAAAAGAAATTGTTATCACATTGCTTTACAAAAGGAGCAGTTTGCATAAATGTGAGAACATCAACATACTAGATTTGTAAAGCAACTTCCATGTTCCACTTCCATTTTAGAACCAAATCATAGGCCCTTTCCATCCGTTTTAAATTTGTTCCACATAGCACTAAAGGGCTGTAGAACAATTGCCAGTATGTTTAATGAGCTCTGGATTAGCAGTTCCATGTTTTAAGTATCCGCCGTTTTTCCTACTCCCAGAGATTGAAGGACCAGGGTGTTCTTGGAGACATGAACGGCCAGAGACATGATAGGCAGAAGAAATGAGCTTTAACAAGAGTGTGAGTTGATGGAATTCTTCGCCCATTAAAAAATATCAGCCTGTTCTGCAACACTCCTGCACAAGAAAATGTTCCTTCTTTCTTGAAGATCAAGCTTCAGTGGTTTTTTTTTTTTTTGGTCTGAATTCAGACTTGCTCCTTTATATGTCAAAGAAGAGATGTTCCTTAGCATTATTAATAGCTATACTCAAAAATCAACATGAGAGAGGAAGAGGGCTAATAAAAACAAGCAGATCCTTCCCAAACAATACCAATATATTTTCATGGATTTCAGCTAGTTCCCCCTTCTTGTTCACCCCTCAAAAGTGAAATGGAGACATTCCATGCAAGCATCAGAGAAATATATAACTACAAGCTGAAAGCCAATGACCTCAATCCTCACCAGCCCCTTGACCCTCATTACTGCAGCAGTTGGTGTAGGGAAGGATTAAAGAGGGCTAGAAATCATTGGGTTAGCATACAAGGGCTCAGAAATTTGACCTTCATTACTTAAAGCACACAGACTCCACTAAAAGCTGGTATATGAGGAGAATTAGAAACAGAAACAAGAAAGGTCAGGTGGAGTGCAGATGCACTAACGAAGATGAGGTGGAAATGGTAACCAAAAACAATGCATAACCCCACAAAGGTTCATCATTTTCCCCAATGGGAATGAGTTGACACCATGAGGAGGCCATTCTGGTTTTTGCCATTGGCCAGAAATATCTAAGGCCCCAGGACAAATAGCAAGGTCCCCTAGGCTGTGAGTGTCACTCCACTTAAAGAGGAGGGTGTTTTGCATGGTAGAGAATGAGAGGAATGGAAGGTTACTTATCCAGGGAGGCTTCCTAATGAAATGGAATAAGATTTAGCCTCTCCTTATATCTCATACTTTTTGTTATCATTATCTGTGAATTACCACCATTGAAGGTGAAATAGAAGAAGATACTCTGGAAGCACTGACAAGCAAAAATGCTTTTACAATTTTAAAACTTGTAGCAAGAGTTGACTTTTGTGAGAAGGCAAAGTAACAGGCGAGGGGCAGATGCTGTAAAGACCATGACCATGGCAACAGCAGCAAAAGGGGGTGGGAACTTAAAAGCATTTCAAAAACATACACTAAAGGGTGAATGATTCCCATCTGTCAGCAACAATGGGACCACATTATCCATTGTTTTGGAGGCCTCTTGTTCATCAGAGAATTTAGTGCAAGCTTCTTGGGGAATTCCCTTTTACAGATGAAGAAACTGAGGCGTTTAACAGAGCTAAATTGAAGTGACTGGTCTCAGAGAGGCAAGAAGCCTAACATTAACAACCTGCTCTTCAACACTGCCAAAAACAAGAAAGTGTTGGTGGAGTGGAAGAGGAATAATTGCAGATGTTATCAAAATTGTTTTTCATCCCAATTTCTTCATAAATTTTCCTCTATAAAATAGTTATATATCCAATGGAGATAATGGAAGGATTTACAATGAGGAAAATATGTGGGCTTAAATTCCATCAGAAAAGAAAAACAAAATGTTTATGTGATTTCTAATCTCTTCTTTCTGTTTAACCGGATTGCCTATTCTAGGATGTCTTATTTTCCCCAGATTACTTTATTTCTCTATTAGCTACAGCAAGCTACTAATTTTGAAAATTGGCAAAGTTTGATTTAAAAGAAACAGCATGCTGCAGTGAATAAACAGCCAGTCTTGGAGTTAGGAAGACCTGGGTTCAATTTTTTTCACATGACAAATACTAGCTATGTAACCAAAAGCAAGTAATTTAACCTTTTTTGTGCACTGAGCAACTCTCTAAGATATATGAGCTTCCCATTTGTGTTCCAGGAGTTTCTATACTAGGAATTGTTTACCAAGTTGAATGAAATTTGGATTAAGATCTTAACTGAGAAAAGAAAAGGTGAGGTGAGGAGGAGAGGAGGGGAGGAAAGAAGAGAAGAAGGGACAGAACAGAAGGGAAAAGAAGAGAGAAAGCCACACATTCAATTTCTTTATTTACTAATGGGAATATTAATGTATAATTGAAAGCTATTGAAATGTTTTCTGAAGTCCTAGGAATATACATACATCATAGGATCCCCTTGAACTTACCCAGTGAATAGTAATGGAAAGAGTACAGACCTTGTAGTCAGGAAGAACTGACTTTGAATTCCACTTCTGACATAACAGCAATGTGACTGCAGATATACCACTTAACTTCTCTCATCCTTAGTTTGCTCATCTGTAAATTGGAGATAATAAAACTTAAAGTAATTAAGTCCCAGTAAAATTGGGAAGTTTAAGTAAAAAAAATGTAGGTGAAGTACTTTGTAATCTTTAAAATACTGTACAAATGTCAAAACTTATGTCACATGTTGCCTTTCCTGATCCTGTCAGCAGCTAGTAGCCTCCCCCTTCACCCAACCTTATATTTATTTTGTGTATACTGAGAGAACTTACATGTAGTCTTACTTCTTTGAATGTAAGCTTCTTCAAGGAAAAAACCTCTTTCATTGTTTTTGTCTTTGGATCCACAGTGCCTAAAACAGTGGCTGGCACATAGTAGATGCTTAATAAATGCTTGTTGGTTGAATTAGACTAAAATAAACATCATAGGGTAGCACAGAGGATAATGCACTAGCCCTGGAGTCAGGAGGACCTGAGTTCAAATCCAGCTTCAGACACTTGACACTTACTAGTTGTGTGATCCTAGGCAAGTCACTTAATCCTCATTGCCCAGCAAAAATAATAATAATAATAATAATAAACATCATAAAAGGCCTTGGTATAAAAAATAAGTAGCAGAAAGGCATAATATAGGGCAAATATAGAAATATGGAGAGAAGGTACTCAGTCTGTCGATAAAGATTAAGAGCCTTCTATATGCCAGGCATTGTGTTAACAACAGCTGAGAATACAAAGAAAGGTAAACTGAAAGAGGAACTTACTGTCTAATGAAGGAGACAACAAGCAAATCTGTGTACAAACAAGCTAGATAAAGGAAAATAGGAAATAATTACTAGAGAAAGGTCACTAGATTTCAGAAGGATTGGGTAGGGCTTTCTATAGAAGGGGGGTTTTGGCTGAGACATGAAGGAGTCCAGGAAAGTCAGGAAACAGAGATAAGGAGGGAGATCATTCCAGGTACTGGGATATCTTGTTAATGAAGCAGCAAGAATTCCAAAGTCACTGAATTCAAGGGTGGCAGGGAATAAACTATAAGAAAGTTGGAAAGTGGAGGTGAGGCTGGTTATGAAGGGTTTTGGACACCAGTGGAGTTTCTATTTGATCTGAGAGGTGATAGGAAGCCACTGGAATTTCTTTAGTATGGGTGTGACATGGCCAGACTGAATCTTCAGGAAAATGACTTTGGGGTTTAATGGAGGATGAACTGGAGTAGGGAGAGATTTGAGCAGTCAGCACCATTGCAACCAGCAGGCTTTTGCAACAGCCCAGGAGTGAGATGATGCCTATCTATACCAGGGTAGTGACAGTATCAGAGGAGAAAGAAGGGCTCCTATTTGAGAGATGTTGTAAAGGGTAAGATTGACAGGCCTTGCCAACAGATTAGATGTGAGGGTGAAGGGTAAGAGATAGTGAGGAATTTAAGATGACACCTGGGCTGCAAGCCTGGGGGACTGGGATGATGGTAGGAACTTTGACAGTTATTGGGAAGTTTGGAAAGGGGAAGTGTTTAGAAAGAAAAGATAATGACCAGTTTGGGACATGTTGAATTTACGATGTCTACTGGATATGCAATTCAAGATGTATGAAAAGCAGTTGAAAACACAAAATGGGAGGGCAGCAGAGAGGTTGAAATTGGATAAGTAGACTTGAGAATCATCAGTATAGAGAAGATAATTAAATCCATGAGCACTAATGAGATTACCAAGTAAAGTATTATAGAGGGAGAAGAGAAGAGGACAGAGGCCCAGGCCAGAGCCCTGTGGGACACTCGTGGTTAGAGGGCATGACCCAGATGAGGATCCAACAAAGGAGTGGTATTTCCCACTTTGCACTATTGTCAGAGGTTACATTAATGTGATTAATGAAAGAGTAGGAATCTGAAGGCTTTTTGGTTTGGGTTTTTTTTTGCTTGTTTGTTTCTTTCTTTGAGGGGTTTGGGGTAATTTTGTAGTACCACCTGGTAAAGCCATCTGTTTTCCAGTCTGACTCTATCACCAAGTCAATGAACAACTTCCAGCAGCATGGGCTGGCCAGAAAGTCTGGCACCCCAAACAATCACCCCAAATAGCCATAACTGAAGGATGGTTCTATTCTTCCTAGTTCTAAGATTTCTAGAAAACTGTGAGAAGTTGTTTCCCACTCTCCCTTGCACAAGGACTCCACTCTGATCAGATAGTCTGTTTGTTCTCACTTGTACATGACTTTCAGATTGTAATCTCATTCTCTCCAGCCCTCAGCATGCACTTGCAATGCTAAGGAAGGCTCAGCTTTAGATAAGAATAGTAGAGAGAGATACTCCTACTAGAGCTATAATTCTATATCTGAGTCTGAAACCCTAGTTCAAGCCCTAGGTCAAATGTTAACTAGTCTTAGCCTAGGTAGTTAGCACTTTGCTTTTCAGATTTGCTTCACATTACATTTCAGTCAAACTGACCTACTCACTATTTCCAAAACACAATAATCAGTAAATAATCGATAAACATTTATTAAATTCTTTTTATGAGCCAGACACAGTATTAAGTATTGTATTCCATCTTCTACTTATTTGTCTTTCCCCCATGTCTGGACTCCCAACCAAAATCCCTTCTTTTACTGGAAATTTTCCCCAATTGTTCTTAATTCTAATGCCTATTGTTCAGTCATTTATCAGTTGTGTCTCTTCCTGACTCCATTTGGAGTTTTCTTGGCAAAGATACTGGAGTGGTTTGCCATTTCCTTCTCCAGCTCATTTTACAAATAAGGAAACTGAGTCAAGCAGGGTTAAGTGTCTTGCCCAGGGTCCAAATCCAGATTTGAACTCAGGAAGATGAGTCTTCCTGACTCCAGCCCCACACTCTATCTACTGCACTACCTAGCTACCCAATTCTAATTCCTTCTGTTAATTATTTCCTATTTATATTGTATATACTTTTTTCTGTATATATTTATTTTAATATTGTGTCTCCCATTAGATTTTAAGTTCCTCGAGGGCAGGGACTATCTTTTGCCTCCCTTTGTATCCTTAGTTAAGTGTAATGCCTGACACATAGTAGGTGCTTAATGAATGTTTATTGAATAGATGAATGAATAAACACACTCCTTTGCTTCCACCTTTAGTTCAGTTACCAACTCCTACCAGAAATATTTTCTAATCTCCCTAATTGTAAGACAGTCTCCCCCACCTTAAACTATCTTATATTCATTTATAATAGGAAGCAAGATAGTAGATACAGGGCTGATCTTGCAGTCAAAAAGGTCTAATTACCACCTTTATACATATTAGCTATATGACTATTGGTGAGGTACTTAAATTATCAGTGTCCCAGTTGCCTATCTGCATCAAAGTAAAGAGTTTTCACACAGGGAGTTGCTTACATTGATGAAATTGCAAATTCTAACCTCTCCCCACCCACCCTCCAAAATCACCTATTATCATATTTCACATTTATGTAGTACTTTAAGATTTACAAAACATTTCATAAACATTATCTCATTTGAGCCACACACTTGAGCTGTAGGTACTAGTATTATCCACATTTTACTGATGAGGATACTAATGTATAGCCAAGGTCACACAAATAGTAAGGTTTCAATGTATGATTCAGACTCAGGTCTTTCTCATTTCTAGTCCAGTGTGCAGTCTATTCCTCCTTCTCTTTATACATCATATCCTCCAGTAGAATGCCCTCTTGGAGGACTGAGACACTTTTACTTTTGCCTTAGTGTCCTAAGTACATAGTAGGAACTTAATGAGTGCCATTTGAGACAAGTTGAATTGAATTTTTAAGCTTTTTGAGGGCCAGAGCTAAGTATAAGAGACTGGTCCTAGGGGCAGCTAGGTGGCACAGTGGATAGAGCACCAGCCCTGGAGTCAGGAGTACCTGAGTTCAAATCCGGCCTCAGACACTTAACACTTACTAGCTGTGTGACCCTGGGCAAGTCATTTAACCCCAATTGCCTCACTAAAAAAGAGAGAGAGAGAGAGAGAGAGAGAGAGAGAGAGAGAGAGAGAGAGAGAGAGAGAGAGACTGGTCCTTTGAGGACTGGAACTTTACCAGCCAATTCTATTCCCATCTATTCCAATAGACACGTCTTATTTTTTTTTAATGCTGGCATAGTGCCTTGTTGTTGTTCAGTTGTTTCAGTCATATCTGACTTTTCACAACTGCATTTAGGGTTTTCTTAGCAGAAACACTGGAGTGGTTTGCCATTTCCTTTTTACAGTTCATTTCATAGATAAGGAAAACCGAGGTAAAAAGAGTTCAACATTTTGCCCAGGGTCACACAGCTTGTAAGTGTCTGATGCTAGATTTTAACTCAGGAAGATGAGTCTTCTGACCCCAGGCCCAGCTACACCATCTCACTGGATCCTGGTGCCTTATAGGTACTCAAAATGCACTTGAAAATTGACTAATCTTTGGGTTGCTACCAGCTTTTGGCCAAAAGAGCTTCACTTAGCTGATGTTACCCAGTGGTTTAAAATCCCATCTTATTAACGTTTTTTTAAGAAAATTGTTCTTGAGGATCATTTCTTTCAAAATACCAATGGTTGGAATTTTTTAAATTTCCATAAATATATTCTTCAAGGTGATAATGTTAAAATGCAAAAAAAAAATCAAATGTTTTTAAAAATAATCAGAAACATGATTTTCTAATGTACAATTCTGAAGTTAGAGGTATATAAAGCCCCCAAGTAAGAGAGAGCATTATGGGTCCCTAATATATAATACTGTTCAACAATCCCTATTGGAGTCATGATCATGTATTGGCAGCATTAGCATTATATAACCTGCACCCAGATGTTCTATGACTTTAATTACACACACATTTTTTACATACTTGATCTAATAGAAGTCTAAGCAACTTTATGCTAGATTCAGTGACCTCTACAAACACAGAAGTCAGAAATAAGGGAAAGGAAGGCCTAGGAAGCAGGTGATGAGAATTTGAGGTAGGCTGGATGAAAAAGTTCCTGCATGTAAAGGATAGAAGCTGAGAGATCACAGGTGGCCTGGTCTGGTCTTAGAGATGGATCCAGGAGCAATGGAGAAGGCTCTGGGGCAAAGATGAGGAGTGAGAATAAGAAGAGGATGTTACCACAGAGGTAGCAAATCCAAGTGACAAGAAAGATAATGTCCTCCTCAGAAATGAATGAATTTATAAGAGGGGTAGGTTTGGCGGGGGGTGGAATAGAATGAATTATCTTCTGTACATGTTGAGCAGGAGATGCCTCTGAGCCATTCAGTTCAAAATACTCAATAAGTTGGAGATGCATGACTGGAGTTTTGGACCAAAAGCTGAATAAAAAGATCTTGGAAGGGGGCAGCTAGGTAGCATAGTGGATAAAGCATTGGCCCTGGATTTAGGAGAACCTGAGTTCAAATCTGGCCTCAGTCACTTGATACTTACTAGCTGTGTGACCCTGGGCAAGTCACTTAACCTTCATTGCCCCAATAAAATTAAAAAAAAAAAAAAGATCTTGGAATCATTTACAGATGATTGTTCTTGGGCACCTTAATATCATTGTATGCAAGAAAATTCTGAAAATCTGTTTTAGATCTATTTGATTTCCCCAAAAATGCTGTTGTTGTTGTTTAGTCACATCCAACTCTTCATAACCCAATTTAGGATTTTCTTGGCAAAGATACTGAAGTGCTTTGCCATTTCCTACTCCAGTTCATTTTATAGATGAGGAACCTGAGGCAAACAACCTTAAGTAACTTGTCCAGGATCACATAGCTAGTATGTGTCTGAGGGCAAATTTGAACTCATATCCTCCTAAATCAAGAGTCAGTGCTCTATTCACTGTGTCATCTAGCAGCCCCTTGCCCACAAAAACATGCTCACTAACAACTTGTCATTCATTTTACAAAGCCCAACTCTTTTAGAAATATCCAATTTTCTTATTATGTGGATGAGAAGTATTGGAAGAGCCTCTAATTAGATTCTTTTTTTCCCAGGCCAATAAGGGTTAAATAACTTGTCCAGGGTTACACAGTTAGTACGTGTCAAGTGTCTGAGGTCTGATTTGAACTCAGGTCCTCCTGAATATAGGGCCGGTGCATTATCCACTGTGCCACCTAGCTGCCCCAAAGAGGATTTTTGTTTTGGTTTTGGCAGGGCAATGAGGGTTAAATGACTTGCCCAGGGTCACACAGCAAGTGTCAAGTGTCTGAGGTTGGATTTGAACTCAGGTTCTCCTGACTCCAGGGCCAAAGCTTTACCCACTGTACCACCTAGGTGCCCCTTCTAATTAGATTCTAATATAGATTTGTAGTCTAAATATTAATTTCAAGGGTGTTGTTGAATAATCTTATTCTGCTTCATCTAGAAATCTAAGTTTAGAAGTTTGAAAGGCTTTTTAAAAATATAAAATCTACCTTCTTCCACTCAAATCAGTCAGGAAAACATCTCATGTTTAGGACTGATTGCCAACAGATACATTTTGAAGGGGTTTCCCTCCTTTGGGGAAGGCGGCATATAATATAATGGAAACTATAACAATCTTTCCTTATTTTCCTAAGATATTTTTGTAAAATTAGTCTTTAAAATGTTGTCTGAGGAGAAACTTGAAATAAAGAACAGTTGAAATTCAAACTCTTTATTAAACCATAGACAAAGAAATTCCAAGTTCCCCTTCTAGCATTTTTTATATCTTCCAATGTATCTGCATCTGCACTAGTCCCCCAATTCTTTATGCTAACATAGGATTTTTCCAATAATTTGGAAATCCATTCATCTCAAATATAAAGCTGTATACCTGTGATGTACTACTAATGCTAATAGATAAGATCACCCAATTATAAACTTCAGTTTACTCTTATTAATGTAGCAAATGAAGTCATGGAAGTGGGTGAGATCTCATTTTGGATAAGGCTCCATTTCTTGTTAAATGTTATTATTTCAGAGTTGGTTATATATCATCATTGATATAACAATAACAGATGTCTTATTTGAGGATTCTTTTCCTGTCTGCCTCACAGCAATGATTTTACTACTTGTGAAGGATTACAAAAAGGATTTACAAGAGGTCTCTGCAGTATTTATCTAAAAGCCAAGTATAATATTGTTTTTTTTTCCAAACTTATCAACCAGCACAGCCTAATCCTGATTCAAGGGAACTGCATGCTTCTTTACTTAGTGGACCTGGGTGATTACTGAATCTGTGCTCTTTTCTTTAGCAAATGTTGCAGTCATAACAAAGACAGATTGTGGAAGAGAAATAGCCCAGTTTACAACCTCTGGAGAAGGCTGAAGAATTTTACTATTTGGGGAACCTCTAAACCTTATTTTGGATACAGGGGCTACAATTAGATTTGAGTAAATGTTAGCCACCAAATCAGTTCCAAATTCATTATGGATAGATCTTTTACAAGAGGAATAATCAAAGAGAAGTTGGTGTTTGTTTTTAAGTAGTTTTCACAGTGTCATTTTCATTAATATATTATATGTTGAAGAGGGATAGTGTGGCATGGTGACTAGAGGGATAACCTAAGAAAGACTCAAGTTCAGGTCAAGCCAATCCTGGGCAAGTCATTTAACCTTTAACTGACCCAGGCAACTCTAGGACAATAAATTACAGAGAATATGCCAATCTGCCATAGTAGGGGAAGTTCCTCACCAATGAAATCATAGAGCAGTTCTTTTTTAAAAACCCATTATGGGGCAGCTAGGAGGCACAGTGGATAGAGCACCGGCCCTGGAGTCAGGAGGACCTGAGTTCAAATCCAGCCTCAGACACTTAACACTTACTAGTTGTATGACCTTAGGCAAGTCACTTAACCCCAATTGCCTCACAACAACAAAAAACAAACAAAAAACCCATTATAATATCTTATGATCTTGTAATGTGTGACATAATAGAGGCAAAGTGCTTTACACATAATAAAATCATTTCTATAATACATGTCGTGTTATATATAACATCTAATACATATGCTATAATTGTTATAATAATGAGTATCATTGTTATCATCATTAAACATAACATCAATTAATCTATGATCAGACCATCTTATATTTTATTGTATAGGGGAAAAAGGACTGAATTCACAATGTTGATACCTGGGTTCAAATTCTGGCTCCAACACTTATTACCTAAGTGACCATGGGCAAATCATTTAACTACCCTGACCCCGAGTTTTCTGAATGATAAATCAAAACTAATAAAATCTGTGCTATCTCAACATACAACTGTCAGAAAAGTGCTTTGTAAACTTTAAATCAAGGCACCTAGGTAGTACAGTGGATAGAACATCAGGCCCAAAGTCAAGAAAACTCATCTTCCTGGGTCCAAATCTGGCCTCAGACACTTACTCACTGTGTGACCCTAGGCAAGTCACTTAACTTGTTTGCTTCACTTTCCTCATTTGTAAAATGAGCTGGAGAAGGAAATGGCAAATCGTTCCAGTATCTCTGCCAAGAAAACCCCAAGTGGGGTCACGAAGAATCTAACATGACTGAAAACAGCTAACAAAAAACATTAAATCACTATGTAAATGTAAGTTATTATTTTAAAGTTATGTGTTGTCTGTTATTTGCTATTTTTGAAAGAAATGAAAGATTAACTGACAAAATCCTCCTTTAGAGTGTCATAGAAATGAGGATTGTGTCTGAAAACATACTATCACCAACTTGGCTCCATATCTACATTGGCCAAAATTAGCTCAGAATATTTTTGTATATCTTATATGCAGTTGCAGTTCCACTTACACTTAGTTCTCTGTCCTCATCAATTCCATACAGATACCACAATATTATTCTGCCCAACAAGTAAGCTAACCAGGCCCCACATGGGTTGCATCTTCTTTTCCCTTACATACTTGGCAATTGGATATGTTTTCCGAATGAATCAACGCAGAGAGCTGCAAGAATGCAGATTAGTCTAAACATATTTTATGCCTGCATTTTCAGTTCACCCAAAGGGCAATAGTGAGGTACACAGAAGGCATGGGCAGATTGCAGCATATTACAAATGAGGGATACTGCAGACATTTCACATCCCATCTCTGGGCCTTTACAGTGGCTACCCATCGTGACTGCAATGTTCTCCCTTCTCTCTTCTGTCTTTAAGAATCCTAAGTTTCCTTCAAGACTCAACTCAAACATTGTCTTATGCAAGAATTCTTTACCAGTCATTCTAGCTGCTCGAGCCTACCCCTCTCAGATTATCTACTGCCTATGCATCTTGTATGGCCATATATATATATTACAAGCACTTAATAAATGATGGTTGACTCATTCATTAATTGATTGAGATGCAATGTAACAGATGTCCGAAGAGGAATGGAAAATTGGAAAAAGATGGACCAGTCACATAGCAAGAGCAAGGTATCACCTACATAATGTCAAGAGAACTCCCCCTTCTCCAAAAAAAAAGATCTCCAGCACCCTTTGACAGATTTATGGCATTATATGGACAAGAATCACACTGGGTGAGTAGGCAAAGCTAAGCTGTGATCCATATTGTTAGAAGGAATACCAACATTGATGAAGTCAGAGAATCATTAGAATATCAAAGTATTTTATTAGAATTTTAAAAGCCCAGAGGCAGCTAGGTGGCACAGTGGATAAAGCATTGGCCCTGGAGTCAGGAGGACCTGAGTTCAAATCCAGCCTCAGACACTTGACACTTAGCAGCTGTGTGACCCTGGGCAAGTCATTTAACCCTCATTGCCCCACAAAAAAGAAAAAGAAAAATTTTAAAGCCCTTTTTGAGCTTTACTCTGCACTATATTTATTATGCATACTTCTTGGCCTTAGGTGGTGTTGGGCCTATTAAATCTTTCAAGGTGCTCACAGTTTCACTGGGAAGTCAAGACAACAAATATAAAACAGATAAAATCAATCAATATATTAAGCATCTAGTATGTACCAAGCAATGTGCTAAGCACTGAAGATTAAAAAAAACACCCCCCCCAAAAAAAAAGACAGTTCCCACTCTTAAAGAGCTACAATCCAGTGGAGGAGAAAACATGCAGACAAATATATACAAAGCAAGAATAAATAGGAATAGAATAAATAGGACATAATAGAAGTAAAGAACTAGAATTAAGAGGTATTGGGAGGTGCAGCTAGGTGGCACAGTGGATAAAGCACCAGCCCTGGATTCAGGAGGACCTGAGTTCAAATCCGGCCCCAGACACTTAATAATTACTAGCTGTGTGACCCTGGGTAAATCACTTAACCCTCATTGCCCTGCAAAAACAAAACAACACAAACAAAGAAACAAGAGGTATTATAAAAGGTTTCCTGTAGAACATGAGATTTTAGTTGGGACTTGAAGGAAGAGAGGTCAATATGGAAGAGGAGCTTCAAGCATGAGGAATGGCCAGAAAGAATGGCTGGAGTTGAAAGATGGCAGCATAGCAAGGAGGCCAGTGTCACTGGATTGAGAAATGTGTATCATGAATAAGATGTAAGAAGATTTGAAAGGTAGAAGGGACCAGGATACAAAGGGCTTTGAATGCCAGACAGAGCATTTTGTATTTGCTCCTAGAGGCAATAGGAAGCAACTGGAACAGTTTTTATTGAGTAGGGGAAGTGACATGATCAGACCTGTTTTAGGAAAATGACTTTAGTGGTTGAATGAAGAATGGATTGGAGAACTCATGATGGAAAATGTTCTCAGGGCAGCTAGTTGATGCAATGGATAAAGCACCGGCCCTGGATTCAGGAGGATCTGAGTTCAAATTTAACTTCAGGCACTTGACAATTACTAGCTGTGTGACCCTGGGAAAGCTACTTAACCCTCATGGCCCTGCAAAAACAAACAAACCAACAAACAAAGAAAAAAAGAAAATGTTCTCCACATCCAGAAAAAAAAAAAACGTGTGAATTCTGAATGCAGATTGAACCATACTGTTTCTACTTTTTCATTGCTGCTTTTTCTTTTATGAGGTTTTTCTCTTATGTTCTGATTCTCCTTTCACAACATGCAGAAATATGTTTAATGTGATTTTATATATATATATATGTACATATATATATATAATCTATATCAGATTGCTTTCTGCCTTGGGGAGGGGGGAGAGAAGGGAAGGAAGGAGAAAAATTTGGAACTCAAAATCTTATGAAAATAAATGTTGAAAACTATATTTACATGTAACTGGAAAATAATAAGATACTTTTATGATTTACAAAAAAAGAATTTATTGGAGATAAAGCATGGTAATATACAATTAAGTATCCAAATGACTGGCTTGGATGACAATATTGGAGGTCAAGTTAAGAAAAGATCAATGTTATCAAAAATATCTGAATTATTTTACAAATATTTCTTTAGATCTTCAATTGACTTAACATAATAGACTTAGCCTGAATTTCAAAAGTCCACATGAGATCTCATATACATCAATAATTTTAATGTTTGAATAATTCATTTGCTTTATGTATTTCACATAGATTTCACATGATTCTTTCTTTTGGGTTAAGTGGATTTTAAACATGCACTTACTTGAGAGGCAGTTTGGTATAGGCATGCTTGACTTAGAAGCAGGGAAAACTTAGGTTTGAATTCCAAGTCTGGAACTTACTAAGTGTGTTGCCATAGATTAGTGTCTTACTTTTTCAAGTCTTTGTTCTTTTATCTGGAACAATTCCTGGTACTGACTACTTCATAGGGGTCTTAAAATGAAGTAGCAAGAAAAACTCTTTGGGAATGTAAACATACAATCTAAGTGTCAATTATTATTATTTGTAAGATTGAGGGTGCAAACTATGATATACGGAGTCCAAATTTTTTATTTTATTAATAGCAAAAGTATATTTCCAAATCAAATGGCTACTGCATTGTTTAGCAGATATACAATGAATAGAAAGAAAAAGGAACAGTTATAACAGGAGCCCCCACTGCCACCTTTCATACATTTTACTGAGGGTAGAGTCTCATGGAAATGCTTATTGTAGGGCACATAAAGAAGGCTTCTTGCTCCCTTGAATTAATAGGAATATATATTCTAATTAATTGACAGCAAGGATTGTTGATAGAATGAAGGAATAGATCTCTAGCTCCCTAAGCTAGCACCCTGACACAGCCAAATAAATTGCTGAGACTCTGTCTTTATAAAATATATGATGCAGCCATACAATAATCATCCTAGGTTTCCCCTGTCCTCCATCTATAATTTTGGATGCAGCTTC
The DNA here is from genome assembly GCF_019393635.1 of Dromiciops gliroides. Classification (NCBI taxonomy): domain Eukaryota; kingdom Metazoa; phylum Chordata; class Mammalia; order Microbiotheria; family Microbiotheriidae; genus Dromiciops; species Dromiciops gliroides. The sequence continues at coordinate 185,962,226 of NC_057862.1, forward strand.
CCACCCCCACCCCCTGCCACTAGCCTTAAATTTACTATGTAGAAAAGCAAAAAAAAAAAAATATCTGCAGTTGAAAATTAAAATAAAGAACAAAAGCAAAAGTCAGAAGAATTATTGTGTATTTGGCAGCAATTGATACAGGACTATCACCACACAGAAGCTAATAATGTGCTTCCCTTTGTATTTGAAAATAAGAAAAGATATCGACCATAAGTAGGAAGCATTTTACATTTCTTTTTTCAAGGAGTAGCGATGGTCCTAATGGACACATCCACATTCCAAGGATTTGAACCCAGGTTTTCCTAAGACAAGTCCAGCCTGTATCCCTCACCTCCCACTTCATGACCAGCACCACCCATTGGTGAGACAACCAGATGGGGTTAGCCATACAGTTTTTTGAAGTAATAAGTGAATTTCCTCTTATAAGGATAGAACATATGACCTTCGCTTCATTAGTAGCATCCTCTAACTGCTCTGCACACCAACTCTAACAATTCATCTACTTAAAATGTCATGTTTCTGGGAGCCATTTAAAGCCACCTCAGTCGATTTCATAGAGCTGGGGCAGGAGTGGCACAGGATACATCTTGGATACAGAACATTTGAAAACTGCCTCCTATTACATCACCACCCTCATATGACCCTTATTAAACTTTACAATTTAATGTGACATTGTCACAATTACAGAAGACCAATGATGAAGCATGCTGACCACCTCCTGACAGAGAAATGATGGACTCAAGGTACGAAATGAGACATACATTTTCTGACATAGCCAATGTGGGAATTTGTTTTGCTTCACTATGCAAATTTATTACAAGGGATTGGCTTTTCTTCCCTTTTTTGGTTTGGAGAGATGTAGAAACGGGGTGGGGGGGGGAAGAGGGTTAGCAAAAAAAAAAAAAGGAAAAAAGGGTTATTGAACATTTTTAAATACACAGAAGAGAACAGAAGTAATGCCAGAAGGAAACACAGAAATACATGATGACTTTGAAAGTTACATGCTGAATTTCTTATATACTTAAAAGGAAAAGCATGCTCTACATAATGGAATCATGGTTTTATATAGAACCTTCTTTTTCTGTTCTACTTTGTATATAGATATGCTCGATTTATTTGATGTTTAAGTTAAGAATAAAAACAAAGAAAATAAAGAAATAAAGGTGAAGTTGAGGCTGCAAGTTGAATTAGGATTGTAAGGAAAATATTTTCTGATAGAGCGGTGGAATTATATCTTTCTTGCCTTCTAACTTTAAAAAGTAATAATAAATAAAATATATAAATGATAATAAATGATAACTTGGAAATAAACATTTTACATCAGTTTTAATATACATATCCTTTCATTTTATGTGCATTTGATTTTTATGCATAAAAATGGTTGATAATGTTCAATTAGGGGCAATTAGATGGTGCAGTGGATAGATGCTAGGCCTTCTTGAGTTTATCTTCCTGAGTTCAAATCTGGCCTAAAACACCTACTAGCTGTCTGACCCTGGGCAAGTAACTTAACCCTCATTGCCCTGCCAAAAAAAGAAAGATTTAGAGGGGACCTCAAAGACCATTTAGATCAACCCATTCAATTGGCAGATAAAGACCCAAAGAAGTCAAGAAACTACACAAAGCCACAAAAAGTAAATATCAGAAGTTGTATACAAACATAGGTCTTCTGAAGGGCTATGCTGTACCATGATGCTAGAAAGCCTTCATTTGGCAGATGAGGAAATTAAAGCCCAAGCAGGTTGACTGAGATTCCTAAGCTCACATAAGTAGTTGATGTCCATGGTGGGATTTTAACACAGGTTTTCCTGAGCCAAGTCCAGCACTCTAACCAACATAGCATGCTACCTGATATACATGTGTACATATATTTTAAAGAAACTTTTTTCAAGTAAAGCTTTTATTTTTCCTAGTCTGCCTCTACCTAATGCTGTTTATACTTATAATAGAGGAGAGAAATTATAAGATCTCAGAAAATCCCTTGCAAATCCAGGATAATGGTCAAAGACTATTAACTTAATTAGCCTTGGCCTGCTTGCATATTTTTTGAAAAAAAAATTAATAGCCCACAAATTTAGTATTGATCATATTTTTCTATTCGTTTATATTTTCCCATTGGATTATGCAAATAGTGAAATAAATTTAGCTAGAATTCTTCATTGCTGACACAAAAAGTCATGTTTATAAGGCTGTTAGGCTCCCATCCAATGCTGTTACTAGCACCTTGGACAGAAACTACATCTAGCTATGTTCTTACCTTAGTTACAAAAAGGTGAGGGGAGAAGGTGGTGCAACTGGAAGCCATAGTTCAGAGGAGAGGCCAACAGTGCCCGGAAAGCACGACCGTTCCCTCCACTGAAGTTGGGATAGAGTAAACAAGGTCTTGTGAGAAGTGACTCAGTTATAGGACCTAGGATTGGGGGGGACTATAGAAGTCTATAAAGTGAAGTGTAGGGATAGTAATAACTGTGGGCAGGCAATAAGTATATCTCTCACCTCACTACCCAAAAGCATGGCTTCTATTACTATGTCAGTGACCTAAGGCACAGTCCCATTCATCCTAGATGGTAGTTATAGGTCTGATCCTGTTTTTAACTGTGGGGGGATAAATTGGACAGCAAAAAAACTCTGAAGATTAAGTACAAGCCATATTCATCCTGAACACATTTCTCCCTCTAAATAGTATAAAGCCTTGGACTTGGAAACAAGAAGACCTGAATTTTAATCCTACTTCAGGCACTTTAATAGCCATATGACCTCAAGTAAGTCATTTAGCCTCTGCCAGCCTCAGTTTCCTTACCTATCACACAGAGTTGTTGTGAAGAACAAATTATATACTTAGCAAATGTTAAAGTTTTGTATAAATGTTAGGTATTGTTGTTATCACTTCCCAGAATGTCTTGAGGATACAGCACTCTTCCAAAGTCCAACTGGAATGAATCAAAAATGAAACCACTTCTTAGACTTCTGACTTCACACTGGCTCCTGCCTCACCAACCTTTGAATTTTCTTTTTTTTTAGTGAGGCAATTGGGGTTAAGTGACTTGCCCAGGGTCACACAGCTAGTAAGTGTTAAGTGTCTGAGGCTGGATTTGAACTCAGGTACTCCTGACTCCAGGGCTGGTGCTCTACCATTGCACCACCTAGCTGCCCCACCAACCTTTGAATTTATTTGATCCCAACATGACTTATTGGTCATACACCTATCTGAATTCCCTAACCTCATTTCTTTTTCTTTCTTTCTTTCTCTCTTTCTTCCTTTCTCTTTCTTTCTTTCTTCCTTTCTTTCTTTCTTTCTTTCTTTTTTTGCAGGGCAATGAGGGTTAAGTGACTTGCCCAGGGTCACACAGCTAGTAAGTGTCAAGTGTCTGAGGCTGGATTTGAACTCAGGTCCTCCTGAATCCAGGGCTGGTACTTGATCTACTGTGCCACCTAGCTTCCCCCACCTAACCTAATTTCTTACCTTCAACCTCTGCCTGGTTTACATGTTTGTCTCCTACAGCCTGATCTCTAACCTGTCCTCTTTACATTTTTGCCTTGAATCTCCACTTGTGACTTCCAGCTAGTCTTGCCAAGCCCTTGTCCAATCTTATTCATCTCACTAGTCCACTTCAATACTCATGCATAGGAATTAACTCCCCTACCCCTTAATTTCTAATATATCTGTTACAGGCAACTGATGGCCTGACCCCATCTTCTCTGCTCATGGATCTGGCTCCAATCTGGCCATGGTCGAGCAAAACAAAAGTATCTGAGCTCAGCCCATTTAGGGGAGCTTGGGAAGTTCAGATAGGAAAAAGTCAAAGCCATACTAGTGATTCTTTTCATAATTTTCAGCTCAGATCTCCCAAAATCCAAGGCAAGAGTTTTGTACTGCACTGCAGTTTAATCATCAGTTAATTTTATTATATTTAGGGATTTTTTTAATTACATAAAGAGGATTATTGCCCAGTCATGATCACTAGATAAAAGAGAACAAATAGTTCAGGGAGTCTTGAACAGAAGAAGAAAAAAAGACACCTGGTGAGTAGTTCTTCATGCTACTTTAATGACTCACAAAATTTTTGTATTATGAGGTATACAGGAAGTGAATTCTGAATGCTATTCAAACAGCAGGAGAGCAGTTTTGACAGTCATATCTGCTGGAAATCTGTACACTCACGCAGGCACTCTATAGTTCTCCTTATAGCCTTTTTTTTCATGACATTTCCATTAATTCTGCAATACCTTCCTTTAAAATAAAATGGAATTGAAATAGATAAGAATCTTGTTCATTAAGTGTGTTTTAAAACGTATTTGTCATTTGGGAGATTCCCCAGCATGAAAAATCCAACAGGCCTAAAGGCACAGGTATCTTTGGCCTCAATGGGGAAATGTTTCTGAAAATAAAAAAAAATAAAGGTTGGGTAAGTGATTCAGTCTGAGTAGGAGGTTCCTCTCAGGGGAAAGTCCTTCACTTTGGGAGGCTCCTAAACTCATTCAGGCCACGAGGGTACCAGTTAGCGCATGACGGTGGTAATTTGCTAAATAGTACCCTAGTGACCTGAAAGAATTAATGTTGCCAGAGAGACAAACTTACCTACAGGGAACAAATTAGGCATTGGCAGAATCCATCTGATTATTTTGTAGTTTATATTTATAGAGTAAAAGAGTCAACAAGTATTTATTGAGTCCCCAGAGTGTACATAGTATTGTAATAGATGCTCAGGGTACCATATTAGTGATTAGACATGGTTCCTGCCCTCAAGGAGATTTACAATACAATGGAGAAGCCAATAGATTTTACCATCCACATGGATTGGTATAAATAATTATAGGAATTACAGAAATGTAATTGAGAGGGAGAATAGGGCAGATAATTTCCCCTTGAAGATTAGAGAAAAGATGGTATTACCAAAGAAAAACTTCCTGTAGGAGGATCTAGAATTTATCCTTTCAGATTATGGAAAGGGTGATATTAACCTAAGAAAAAGTTTCTAAAGCAGATGGATCTTGAACCTTTTTAAAGGAAAGTAAATATATAATATGACAAACAAGTGAAGGGAGAATACTCCAGGCCTTCAAGAAATCCTGTATAGAGGTTTTAATGTGAAAGTGAAGAAGCAAGTATATGGAAGCAACAGGAATGCTGCCTTGGCCAGAACAAAAGTCATGGCCTAAGGTAGAGTGGGAGATAAGCACTTAGCACAGTGCCTGGCCCAGAGTGGCTGTTATAAAAATGTTTGTTATTATTATTATCTGTAAAATGGATATAATGATAATACCTACCTCTAAAATTTTGGTGAGGTTCAAAGGAAATATTTGTAAAGTGCTTTGCAAACCTTAAGTTGTTATATAAATGCTAGTTATCATTAAACATATATATAATACATACACACATTTGTGTGTACATATGTATGTATGTATGTAGTGTAAAACAACTTTGGAGCCCTCTAAAATATTTAATAAACCTGGATGTGGCCCCCAGGATAATCCTTACTGAAATACCACTTTAATTTTTTCTCAGAGAATGTGAGATAATAATAGGAAATCCCCCTAGATGGGTGTGAGAAACCCATCATTTCAGAATTGTTAGCACAATACTAGGATTTCAACATTCCTTCACCTCTCCCAGCTCCAGGTTAATTTTAAATACCTTAGTCTAGAGTAGATCTTATCAAATCCATGATATTGTTAAGAGCATTTCAAGGCCCTTTTTAAAACAAGACTTGCATATACCAACTTAGTTTATTGCTTTATTTTCCGACTCTTAAAAGGACAGAGAGTCTCCTAAAGCAATTTACTGTGGCTGTAACTACAATTTTAACTTATACTGAGGGGCCATTTCACCTCTTCTTTTGCTATTCCTGACCAAATCAATAACAGGGAGAATCGTGAAGATCCATGTCATAACTCTATTAAAGGTCAATGAGTTTTAAACAAATTGGGCACAACTCATAAATAATTGACTCACAATTTGTACTGCCCTGCTGAGGAAGTACTGTTCATCTCAAACAACTTTAAAGTACAATACAACCAATTGCTGGCACCTGTGGGAACTATAATTAAACAGATGCCTGAGTGCTAAAGTCATTTACCAACAAAGGTCTTCTTTCAATGACATGGTGGCTTATATCAGAGTGGGATAAGTCAATATGATGTGTACATAGTCACCTTTTTTACCAAAAAAAAAAAATTATTCCAATTGCAATTCTTCTCACAGCAAAAAGAATCATAGAACTTTAGACCTGGCAGGAACCTCCAAGGTCATCTATCACAGAATCATAGAATTTCAGAATTGGAAAGGTATTCAGTGGCCATCTAGTCCAGCCTTGCCTGAGCAGAAATGCCCTCTACCACATTCCACTGCCAAGTGGTCATAGCTACCATTTATATAGCACCCAACTATGTGAAAGGCACTGAACTAAGTGCTGTTTACAAATATTCCTTCATCTGATCCTTACAACAACCCTGAGAATTAGGTGTTATTATTATCCCCATTTTCCAGCCCAGAAGACTGAGACAGACAAAGGTTAAGTGATTTGTTCAAAGGTTACAGAGCTAGTAGGCCAGATTTTAACTCAAGGGATAATAATAGTACCTACCTTCCAGGGTTGTTGTGAAGATCAAATGAGAGATATTTTAAAAGTGCTTAGCATAGTTACTGGAACACTGTAGGTGCTATATAAATGTTAGCTTATTTATTATTAATAATAATTATTATTACACGTGAAGGGAATAGAGTCTCTGACCTTGGAGGTTCTAAAAGGTCAGGAGAGTGAGTTACAAGAATCCAAGATTTAAAATCAAGGCTGTGTTATAGGCAGCCTGGCACTGATGACCCAAAGACCTTCAAGGGGGTCTTTGGGACCCCATCCCAGTATAAGCTAAGAATAGGATCCATCTGAAAGAGATGTTGCCTTTGGATGTGAACTTGATAGGATTAATGCTTTGTAGGAACTGAGCAAAGTTTTAAATGTCCTCCAAAGAGTGAGGTGATATAGAGAACAGTATTCTTTCCAAGGTGTGGAGGAGGAAGATGTTTATACATTTGTCCTTGCTTTATAAAAGCTTCCCAGTGTTAAGTGGGTAAAGGGTGCTGGAGTGCCAGTCAATGACCTCCTTACAATATGGAGAACATAGATATTGAGGGTTCAAGTCAATGGCAGGAAGAAAAATAAACACTAAGCCCTAGCAGTACCCTGAAACTCTAAGGGGGCAATCTAACTTACCTGAAAGAGTCAGACAATACATGTTATACCAGGAAGTGGGTTCTACATATACCAGTGTTCTTCAGGGACCCGGAAATTAATTATTCCATCCACTGAAGCAACCAATAGATGTGAAAATCACTCCAGGGACCATTAACAAGATCCTCTCTCACTCTCCTCAGTTCAGTTTTGGATTCCTGAATGTTTCAAAGTTGTCCAATATGGAAATCAAAGGTTACAATGAGACTCACAAGCTTCCTGGAGGCTCTTGGTGGTACCCATAAAGTATCTCTATCAAGGAAGAAAACTGATCAATACCTCTAGCTATGAGAGAACAGTCAGACCACACTGACAGTGGAACCCATAGCACCTGTCTCTTTTTAAAAAAATGTCTCTTCAGGCAGTGAATTTAGATATCAAGGAGTATTTCAGCTATGGGAGAAAACTGGCTTTTTTTTTAAATCAATAGTTCAAACTAAATTTAAAATCCAGTTCCAGAGGAGTCTGACAAATGGATTAAAGTAGAACATAAATTCCTCATGTCACACAGTAGCTTAAACTTTGATGTCAGTAACATGGCTAATCATTCCATCATTATAAAAGTCAAATATGTTTTACATGTCTTAAAAAAATTAAAAATAAGGGAACCACAAAGGAAAGAAGTGGAAAACAGAAAATTCAGATTTGTTCAAAATGGTTTATTCTTGCCAGCTAGTCACATGAGCTTCATCCAAAAATCCACTGGATGTCAAATTCCATTCAGAATTCATTTTTAAGAGTCTACTTATCTAGTAATTCAACTAAAAGCTAGTGATCATCTTAATCATTTCCCAGAGAAAATGTGATCATTTGTGTAGTTATGTATCCTCCTCTACAGAAACTTCCTCCCAATAAATATTAGATACAGTGCTTTAACGAACGCATGGCCTAATCTCTTTTTTGTCAATTCTCCAATCATAAGTGATGTTTAAAAGAAGCATTATACTGGAATACACCTACTATTAAACATGAATATCATTAACTAATAATAATCAACACCTCATTTATGTTTCTCACTTTCTCTTACTGGACAGAAAACTGGAAATGGTCAAACATTAAACAAACATTTTTTACTTTAAATATTTTCCTTTTCCAATCTCCGGTATTAATTGAAATGCACAATAACTGTTTTTCCATATAAATAAATGCAGCCAAAGTGATATTCTTTATTATACACAAATATGATTTATGAGGTGAATTTTGTGTTTTGGGGTTTTTTGTTGTTTTTATTTAAATAAGGCACAGTTGAGATATCTGGAAATAAGTGTTTCAGGTCTGCTTTCCCCTCTCTTTCATTAAACATGAGCAAACTATTCACTACTTAAATTTTCTAAAACTGGTGTCTTCATGAGTTTAGAGTTTTCACCTGGAGGAAATGTTTATGACCAACTTATAAATCTCTACCTTTAAAAATTAATTCATATGTATTAAATCAGTAGGAGTTCTTCATTCACGGGGAAAAAAGATCAAGCTTCTAAGTGGGTCTCTCAAAGTTATTCAGTGAGGCTGTGTGTTCTGTGATGAAGGTTGAAAAATATTCCTTTAAATATTCAAATTCTAAATCAAGCAAGGAAGATAAAATATGCCAACTTTACTTAGAAGGAGAAAATAAAACAACAGTGTTAAAAAGAAAAGTAATTTACATTTCTATAGTAGCTTCCTTCTAAAAATGCCAATTTGGTTTGCAAGAATTAAGTAAACCTGATTAAACCCCCAATGAAGAAGGTGTTATTGGCCTCAAAGGAACAATAGCTGTTTAATTGGGTAAACTGAGTCAAAGAGTAATTAAACAATGTTTTAAACTCAAACAGTACATTAAGGGAATGGGACTAAGAGTCTTATCTATGTAACATCTTAAGCCATGAACAATGCTCCTTTTCCTAGAGTCTGTATGCCTCAAAGAATGAAGCAGCTAGGTGGCACAGTAAGCAGAGTGCTGCACCTGGAGTTAAGACTTGAGTTTAAACCCCTCCTTAGAAAATTACTATCTGTGTGGCCTTGGGCACGTCACTTAACCACCATTTGCCTCAATTTCCCCATTTGTAAAGTGGGGATAATAATGGCAACTATGTCCCAAGGTTGTTGCAAGGAACATTGCTTCCTGGAAGATAGGTCCTATATAAATACTACTTTTGTTATCATTATTATTCTTATGAATAATAAGAATATTAATCTAACTTCTTTGCAACTTCTAAATCCCATTGGTTTATTTCCTATGGGCCACAAACATATCAATGTCTCCCCATCTTCAAAAAACTTTCAATTGATCCTTCTATTCCTGATAATTATGCAATTTGTGGCTAAACTTGAAAATAACTTTCTTCTCTCTCTCACTCTTCTTATTTCCTTATAATCCAGTTTTTTATCTCATCATTCCACAAAAAAAAAAAAAACAACAACAACTGCTTTCTCCAAAGTTACCAATTCTTTCTCTCTCTTTTTTTTTGGTGAGGCAATTGGGGTTAAGTGACTTGCCCAGGGTCACACAGCTAGTAAGTGTCAAGTGTCTGAGGCCAGATTTGAATTCAGGTACTCCTGAATCCAGGGCCAGTGCTCTATCCACTGCCCCACCTAGCTGCTCCCTACCAATTCTCTCTTAATTGTCAAATTCAATGACCTTTTCTCAATGCTCATTCTTGTAGAACTCTGTAGCATTTGACACTATTGGTCACCTTCTGCTCCTTAATACTCTCTTCTCTCTAGGATTTCTGGACACTACTCTCTCCTGGTTCTCCTCCTACCTATCTCACTTCTCCTAAATATCCTTTGCTAGCTCCCATGGATTTAATTACCATCTCTATGCTGATGATTCTCAAATGTACATATCCTGACCTAACCTCTCTGATGACTTCCAACCTTTCATCTCCAACCACCTTTCAGATAGCTTGAGTTGACATCTTAAACTCAACATATCCAAAGCTGAACTCATTATCTTTCCCCCAAACCCTCTCTCCTTCCCTCCCTCCAACCTTCCTTATTACTACAGAGGGTAGCACTATCCTCCTAGTCCCTCATGAGCAAGGTGTTATCTTCAAATTATTCACTATCTCTCACCCCCCCCCCATATTAAAGCTGTTGCCAAGGTCTGTCCAATTTAAACCTCTTTCAAATATCTTTCAAATATTACCTCTAATATATATATATATTCAGTGATTTTCATAAAGTGCAGATTAGAATATGTCATACCCCTACTGAATAGATTCTAGTGGCTCCTTATAATGTTCAAAGCCCTTTCATAATCTAACTCCCTCCCATCTTTCGATTCTTCTTACAGCTTACTCTAACATATATCCTTCAATCCAGTGATACTGGCCTCCTGGAATCCCATGAACAAGACTGTTAGAATTCTCAGCTTCAGGCATTTTCTCTGTCTGTCCCTTGTGCCTGAAATAATCTCTGTCTTCATTTCTACCTACTGCATTCTTTGAGTTCCAGATAAAATTTCATCATCTACAGGAAACCTTTCCCAAACACTTTTCATTCTAGTGCTTTCTATCTCTTAATTGTTTCATATTTATCCTGCATATTGTTTGTTTTTACATATTTGGGTTTTCGGGTTTTGGGGGGGTTTTGGGGTTTGGGGTTTTGGGGTTTTTTTGGTGAGGCAATTGGGATTAAGTGACTTGCCCAGGGTCACACAGCTAGCAAGTGTCAAGTGTCTGAGGCCAGATTTGAACTCAAGTCCTCCTGAATCCAAGGCCAGTGTTCTATCTACTGGACCACCTAGCTGCCCCTACATATTTGTTTATTGTCTCCCCCATTAGACTGAGAGCTCCTTAAGGTCAGAGACTTTCTTTTGCCTCTTTTTCATTTCTCTAGGGCTTAGCACAGAGCTTGGAACATGTAATAGTACATAATAAATACATGTTTATTGATTGATTATCTTCTTTGTAGATAGTAAAAATAGATTTAAAAACATATCTATAAGGGCAGCTAAGTGGCACAATGGATATATCAAGGACTGGCCCTGGATTCAGGAGGATCTGAGTTCAAATCTGACCTAAAACAGTTCATGCTTACTAGCTGTGTGACCCTGGGCAAGTCACTTAACTCTCATTGCTCTGCAAAAACAAACATCTCTACAGTTTATATTCCACTCTGCTCCCACTCCTCCTTCCACCAACCCAAATTATGAGATTTGACTGCAAAATAATTGGATTACTCCCTTTCACCATAGATGAAAATGCACTTTGTGAATGTTTTTTTTTAATCATAGCTTGAATCTTCTAGCTCTTTTTCTATACAAATGAAGGCACATTAATTAATGTTCAAAGCTGGAAAGGACAAATATCAAATTGATGAATTGAGGTTGTATTTGCATTTATATTTTGAGGAATTATTAGTGCAAGAAACACTTTTGATGAAAATGCCTATGGACAGAGGTAGTAGATCTAGTGGATGAAACATTGTATTTGGATTCATGAAGACTTGAGTTCCAATCTCACCTATGAAACTTACTAGCTTTGTGAACATGGGGAAAATTTTTAAACTCTCTAAGTGCTTTCTCATCTATAAAATCTAGCATCCCTTCTGGCTCAAAATATTTGACCATATGAGTGAAGGACCCAGGCTCCCATTTTGTCAAGCATTTCCTTTGGCTAATTCCCTGACCTCGAAACCTGGGGGAATTACACATATGTACTAGATACCCCAAAAGCCTAGCACCAACTTCAAACACCATTTTTTTCTTAATTAATTTTTCTCAATTATCTGTAAAAAAATTTAGTATTCACTTTTTAAAACTTTGAGTTCTAAATTCTCTTCCACTTTCCCTAGTACCTCCTTGAGAATGAAAACAATTTTATACAGAATATATATATATATAGTTATGAAAAACATAATTTCATGTTGCAAAGGAAAAGAAAGTTTTAAAAATAAAATTAAAAAGTATGCTTTAATTTGCATTCAGAATTCATTGGTTCTTTCTCTGGAGGTGGATAGGATTTTTCACCATAAGTCCTTCAGAATTGTCATGGATTATTGTATTGCTCAGAATAACTATGTCATTTACAGTTAATCATCATACAATATTGCAGTTACTGTGTATAATATTCCCCTGGTTCTTCTCACTTCATTTTAAATTAGTCCATAAAAATCTTTCCAGGTTTCTCTGAAAGCATCCTGTATGTCATTTCTTTTTCTTTTCTTTTCTTTTCCTTTCTTTTCTTTTCTTTTCTTCCTTTTTTTTTTTTGGCAAGGCAATGGAGGCTAAGTGACTTGCCCAGGGTCACAAAGCTAGTGAGTGCCAAGTGTGTGAGGCCAGATTTGAACTTGGGTCCTCATGAATCCAGGGCTGATGCTTTATCCACTGCGCCACCTAGCTGCCCCCAGCATGTCATTTCTTATAGCAAAATAGGATACCATCACAATCATATACCACAATTTCTTTTGCCATTCCCCAATTGATGGGCATCCCATCAATTTCTAATTTTTGCCTCAACAAAAAGACCTGCTATAAATATTTTTGTACACATAAGTCATCTTCCTTTTCCTTTGATCTCTTTGGGATAGAGAGCTAGTAGTGATATTGTCAGGTTAAAAGTTATGGACAGTTTTATAGCCCATTGGGCATAGTTCCAAATTGTTCTCCAGAATGATTGGAAAAATTGATAATTCCATCAACAGTGTATTCATGTCCCAATTTTTCCACATACCCTCTAACATTTGCCAATTTCCTTTTCTCTCATATTAGCCCATCTAATAGTTGAGAGGTGCCACCTCAGAGTTGTTTTAATTTGGCTTTCTCAAGAATGATTTAGAGCATCTTTTTCATATGCCTACAGATATCTTTGATTTCTTCTTCTGAAAGCTACCGGTTCGTATTAATTAGGGGATGGCTTGTATTCTTACAAATTTGACTCAGTCCTCTATACACTAGAGAAATGAGGCCATTATTAGAGAAAAATGTAAAAAAAATTCCCCCTAGTTTCCTGCTTTCCTTGTAATCTTGGCTGCACTGATTGTTTTGTGCAAAACCTTTTTAATTTAATATATTCAAAATTATACATTTTCCATCAATTAAAGTTCTTTATTACTTGTGTGGTCACAACTTTTTCCCTTATCTATAGATCTAACAGGTAAAATATTCCATCCTCCCTGAATTTGCTTGTGATATCACCCTTTTTGTGGCATATGGTATATTTCTACAATTGTTCAGATCTGATTTTCTGTAAAAAGTGCTTTGTAATTATGTTCATCTAGTTCTTGGGTTTGTCTTGGGAGATAGACTCCCAGGTATTTTATATTGTCTGCAGTTACTTTAAGTGAAATGTCTTACTCTCTCTCTTCCTGCTGACCCTTATTTGTAAAATATAGAAAAGCTGATTATTTGTGTAGGCTTATTGTATATCTTATAACTTTGCTAAAATTGTCAGTTATTTGAACTAGTTTTTTTTTACTTGATGCTCTAGGATTCTCTAAGTATACCATATATCATCTGCAAAGAGTGACAGTTTTGTTTCCTTGTTGCCTATTCTAATTCCTTCAATTTAATTTTCTTTTCTTATTTTCATTTCTAGTACAATATTGAATAATAGAGCTGATAATGGGTATCCTTGCTTCACTGCTAATCTTATTGGTAAGGTTTCTAGCTAATCCCCATTACAGAAAAGGCTTGCTGATGGTTTTAGATAGATACTACTTATTATTTTAAGGAAAGCTCCATTTATTCCTATGCTTCCTAGTGTTTTTAATAGGAATGAATATTGTATTTTGCCAAAAGCTTTTTCTACATCTATTGAGATAATCATATGATTTCTGATTTTTTTTTATTGATGTGGTCAATTATGCTGATAGTTTTCCTAATATTGAACAAGCCCTGCATTCCTAGTATAAATTCCACCTGGTAAATATTTCGTGATAGATATACCTATATCTATATATCTATATGCATATATAGATATATGTGTGTGTATGTATATATCTGTGTATATGTGTGTGTGTGTGTGTTTAATTTTTGCAGGGCAATGAGGGTTAAGTGACTTGCCCAGGATCACACAGCTAGTAAGTGTCAAGTGTCTCAGGCCTGATTTGAGCTCAGGTCCTCCTGAATCCAGGGCTGGTGCTTTATCCACTGTGCCACCTAGCTGCCCTCTCTTTTGTGATATATTGTTATAATCTTCTTGCTAGTATGTTATTTAAATTTTTTTCATCAATATTAATCAGGGAAATTGGTCTATTGTTTTCTTTCTGTTTTTGCTCTTTTTGGTTTAGGTATCAGTACTGCATTTGTGTCATAAAGGGAATTTAGTAAGACTTCTCTGCCTATTTTTTCCAAATAGTTTATATAGTATTGGAATTAATTGTTTTTTAAATGTTGAGTAGAGTTCATTTGAGAATCCATCTGGTCCTAGGTATTTTTTTCCTTAGGGCACTCATAAATGGTCTGTTCAATTTCTTTTTCTAAGAGAGGATTATTTAAGTATTTTATTTCCTCTTTTGTTAAACTGGGAAATTTATATTTCTGTAAATATTCATCCAATTCACTTGATATTGTTAACATATAACTGAGCAAAACAGCTTCTAATAATTGCTTTAACTTCATCTTCACTAGTTTTTAATTTACCCTTTTAATTTCCAATACTGGTAATTTGGTTTTCTTCTTTCTTTTTAAAAATCAAATTAAACAATGGTTTATCTATTTTATTTTTGTTGTTGTTTACATAAAACCAGCACCTAATTTTATTTATTAATTTAATAGTTTTTTAACTTTTGATTTTGTTAATCTTTCCCTTGATTTTCAGGATTTCCAATTTGATGTTTAATTAAGGATTTTTTATTTGTTCTTTTCTAGTTTTTTTTTTTTACTTGCATGCCCAATTTATTGATCTGTTCTTTCTCTATTTTGGTTTAGTAAGCATTTAGAGACATATTTTCCCTGCTTTGCCTGCATCCCATTAGTATTGGTATGTTGTCTCATTATTGACATTCTCTTTAATGAAATTAATGCTCATTTCTATTATTTGTTCTTTGACCTATTCAAGATTTTAGATTAGATTATTTCATTTCCAATTAATTTTTAATCTATGCTTCCACAGCTTTTTATTGAATGTAATTTTTATTGTAGTATGGTCTGGAAAAGATACATTTAATATTTTTGCCTTTCTGCATTTGAATGTAAAGTTTTTATGTCCTAATTCATGGTCAGTTTTTGTGAAAATACCATGTACAGCTAGGAAACATGTATTCTTTTCTAGTCTCAATTTTCTTCACAGGGCTAGAATATCTAACTTTTCTAAAATTCTATTCATCTCCTTAACTTCTTTCTTGTTTATTTTATGGTTAAATTTACCTAGCTCTGAGAGGGGAGAGTTGAAGTTTCCCACTAGTGTAATTTTTCTGTCTTTTTCCTCCTTTAATTCATTTAACTTTTTCCTTAAGAATTTGGAGGGTGGGGCAGCTAGGTGGTACAGTGGATAAAGCACTGGCCCTGGATTCAGGAGGACCCGAGTTCAAATCTGGCCTCAGGCACTTGACACTTACTAGCTGTGTGACCCTGGGCAAGTCACTTAACCCTCATTGTCCCACAAAAAAAACAAAAACAAAAACAAAAACAAAACAAGAATTTCGATGCTTTGCCATTTGGTGCATATTAATTTAGTATTGATGTTACTTCATTGGCTATGGTACTAGCAAACGGTAGTTTTCCTACTTATCTCTTTTAATTAGTTCTATATTTCCTTTTTATTTGTCTGAGATCATGACAGCTACCTTCCCCCCCTTTTTTTAGCTCAGCTTAAGCATAATGGATTCTGTTTTCCCCTTTGTTTTATTCTGCATGTGTCTCTTTGTTTTAAGGATATTTCCTGTAAACAATATACTGTTGGATTTTACTTTTTAATCCTTTCTGCTCTCTGCTTCCATTTTATGGGTGAATTTTTCCCATTCATATTCATCATTATAATTGCTATATCTTTCCATCCTATTTTTTGCTCTTTATCCTTTCTCTCTCTCTCTCTCTTTCTCTCTCTCTCTCTCTCTCTCTCTCTCTCTCTCTCTCTCATTCTTTCCCCAAAGCCTTCTCAAAAGTCTGCTTTGATTCTGATCACTACCTTCCTTAATCTATCCTCTTATTCCCTTCCCCTCAAACTTCCCTATAGGGTAATACAGATTTCTATACTCAAGCAAATGTGTATATTATTCCCTCTTTGAGACAATTCTGTTGAGAGTCAGGTTCAAGAATTGCCTACCTCACACCATTTTCCCACTCACTATAAAAGCTCTTCCTTTTCAGGAAATCTTGCTAATTGATGAAAACTTCCATTGGGTTTGTTCATGTTGAAATTCTATGAAAATCAATAGCCTTGAATTCCAGGCCTGGCTCCCTCAAAAATCCACTGTGACTCTTCCACAGATCAGTGAATTTCTCTTTAGTTCACTTTTCTCATCTGTAAAGTGACTATGACCTACTTCAAGGAAATGCAAGTATTATCTTTAAGAAATAAAATATTTATCTATAAAGCCATCAGAAAAAATAGTTAAGACAAATAAGTAAAATGCATTTGCATAAAGCTAAAAGCCACTCTTATAAACTGAAAAACTGTCTTAATATCTCATGGTTATTCCCATCCTCCAAAGACATTTATTAAGTACATATTTCAATATTTATAAAGATTTGCAACTTCTTACATGTAGCTATTCCTTACATTGGCACAAGTTGAAATCCATTTAGGCATATAGGAGACTATTTCATGAGTTAATATTGGCAAAATTATTCATCTTTTTTTGGCCAAGTGTCTCTGGTAACAAGCCTCTCTAGTTATAGCTCAGTCAAATCTCAGGCAATAGATATACAGTTAGATGTTATACCCAGAATCAAAGTCTGACAGTGTTTTGAGTGTGGGTCTAGCATATAGCCAAACTATTTTTAAAATATAAAAGAAGAAGAAGAAGAAACATATACTGGCTACTCCATTATTTTAAAACTATCATGAAAAGCCAAAATGCTTTTGATAGTTTTACTCTTCAGAATTCCATTTTTATCATTTAAAAAATATCAAGCAACAAAAAGTAAATCATTGGGGAAATCAAGGGGTAAACATCATTTTAAGAGGACTAGACTGTGGAAAACTTCTCTGTCATAGCAGTGTTATGAAACCACTCCACTGAGACAGTTTTCTTTAAGGTCATAAGTGACCTTAGTGTGACCATTTAGACATAGGTTTTTTCAAACCATTTTAGGCACTCTTTTCTCTCTAAATACTCTCCCTTGAGAATTTTTTTTCTTTCTTTCTTTCTTTTGGGGGGGGGGGGAGAGAAGCAGAGCAATGAGGATTAAGTGACTTACCCAGGATCACACAGCTAATATCTCCCTTGAGAATTTCATCCACTTCTATGACTTCAATTACTGCCTCTATTGATACAATACCCAGGGCTCCAGTTCTCTTTTTGCAACTAGTTACTAGATGTCTATAACTGGATTCCCTCTGGGTACCTCAAATTTTGTCATCTTTAGAATACTAATTGCCTTCCCTTCAAATCTATTCCATTACCTAACTTTTCTATTCATAAGACCACCATCCTCCTAGTCTCTTAAGCACATAATGGGTCCATTTTTTCTCCTTTATGTAACTCAGTCCCAACATTTAGAGCAAACGTCAAGTCTTACTGTTTCTTCTATATCTCTTACTTCTGGTACCTCTTTCCCATTCTCACTGCAACTACCCTAATTCCAAACATAATCTTTTCTTACTGAGACAGCTATAATAGCCTTTCTTCAGGCAACACATTACAGAATTTTTTCTTATTTTTTCTGTCATTCCTTTTTTTTGGGGGGGTGGGGTAATGAGGGTTAAGTGACTTGCCCAAGGTCACACAGCTAGTAAGTGTCCACTGCGCCACCTAGCTGCCCCCTGTTGTTCTTTTTAATAATTGAATTGTTATATCAATTCACACTTAAAGTTGTGAAAGTTAGATCAAAAAGCCTTCTAATTGGTCTTCCTGAATTCAGCCTAGCTCCTAGAATCCAAGCTATATACTTGTACCCAAGCAGTCTAATCCAATAAGGTCTCTCTATTCAAAAGCCATCAGTAGCTCTTCCTTGATTACTATATAATGCATTAATTCCTGACCATAACATTCAAAGTATTCCACAGTCTGATTTTAACCTATTTTTCTAGACTTATCTCATATATACAATATTCACCTTCCTGTGTTCTATGTCTCAGTAACAATGAAGTAAAATCAGGGGATCATAGATTAAAAATAGGAAGAAACCTTAGACAACATTGATTTTGACCCCTTTATTTTACAGATAAGGAAATTGAGGTCCAGAGGGGTTAATCAAATTGCTCAAAGTCATGTAAGAAGTAACTGTCAGAACAAGGATTTCAACCAGGGTCCTCCAATTCCAAGCATAGCATACTTTCCTCTATATGCAGCCTCTATATGCTCTGGAACATTTCCAGAAATATGTCAGAGCAAATGGTCATGACAAATCTCAGTTCCTCTACATTACCACCAAGCAACAATAAGTGCACAAAATAAAATCAAAGACTGATAACAAGCAATTAGGAGAAAGGAAGGAAATTCTTACAGACAACCCTTAAAGTTTAAAGAAATGAAAAGGTTAAATAGAAGTCCTACTATAATAAAGAAATAAATTCTACAGTGCAAAAAAAGTGGAAAAATTTCCACAAGGAAAGAAAAATCTGAAAAACACAAACTACAAGTATAGATTAAATCATTGATGTAACATAAGGACCTCTATAATGATTTAAAATCATAATGAGATGAAGGAAAATCTGGCTTCTATAAAATTGAAAATAAAATCATTCAAGAATTTAAATGATCAATATGAGAATTGACACTGACAACATGAAGGAATACGATCCTAGTGAAACAAAGGAGTGTCTGATATGCTGAGTGACTCAGACAAAGTGAAAAAATTAAAAGATGCAAGGGGGAAAAAACAGAAAAAAAATTTTATTGCAAAACTAGAAGACCTTAAAAATAAAAGCAACAGAGATAAAGGAGAGATCTCAGTGAAACAATTTGGGAATTCTTATTTACCAAAATAAATCATTTTTTAAAATACCAAGAAGCATTAGAAAGAGGTCAAAGTGAAATTTTATAGAATTCAAAGGTTGAAGCCAGAGAAAAACCATAAGATTAATTCACCCAAAAGTAGAAATCACAATTTCCAAGAGTATCAGTGTCAAAAGAGAATCATTTGTAGATAAGAGGAAACATTTTATGTACCAAAAAGCAACTATTCAAATTGTACAAGACTGCTCAACCAGGACAAAAATGAAGAAAGAGATTGGATTCCAATACACTGAAAAGCAAAAGAACTTCACCTACATCCCAGTATTATTTATCCTAGCACATGCCAGCATAAAGAAAAAAAAATCAGTTAAGATCAGAAATTTTCATTTTTCATTTAAAGAAAAAAAAAAAGAACTGGAGGGGTCCTTTGATGTGCAAATTGACCAAACAGCAAAAATCTAAATTATGTAATCAAAAATGATATGTGAAAAAGAAGCAAAGGATGATTAAATGTTAAACAAACTATCAGGAGGTTATCATATAGCTATTGTATATTTTAAATCACACCTAGTAAAGGCATCACTGTAAGGATTTTATTTTTTTTGTTATTATCATTGTTATAATATGGGGGAAATTCTCACATATGGAGAGAGTCCTCAAAATGGCTGTTTCTACTAGAGATGATCCAAGTTTAGAATCAGATCAGCAGAAACTACTCCCTCTGCAGGAAGCTATAGAACATAGTAAAAAGGGAGTGCCAATTCAAGTCAGAAAACATAGCCCCTTTAGACCAAGTGACTTGAGTGCATGGAAATCAATCATCCCTAGTTTTGAGAAAAATCCAAACACTGTAATTTCACAGTTAAGGACTATATTTAATGCATATCAACCCAGTTGGGCTGATGTTACTTGCCTTTTGGAAACTTTACTGTCCCCAACTGAGATTACAGATATTATCTCAGCAGGAAATGCCCTTGTTGCGAAAGGTAAGGCCGATGTGGAATGGCCTCTAAAGGATCCAGAGTGGAATTATAATAATGATAGGGATTTCCAAAGATTAAAAGATGCTAGAGAAACACTTCTGAAGGGAATGGAATCTTGCTCTAGAAAAAGGCTCTATCTAGAAAACCAGAAGCTTCTTCCATTTACTAGTCTGGGAGATAAATTAGGGAAAAGTTAAGTAGGGGAGATTTATGATCTAATATCCAATTTTATTCTCACAACTGGAAGAAAAAAAAACACTGCCTAGGAAATTGAGGAAAGATGTTATGAAAAGAATACACTGGGAGCATCTAGGTGACACAGTGGATAGAGCACTGGCCCTGGAGTCAGGAGTACCTGAGTTCAAATCCGGCCTCAGACACTTAACACTTACTACCTGTGTGACCCTGGGCAAGTCATTTAACCCCAATTGCCCTGCAAAAAAAAAAAAGAATATGATATAATCTAAAGAAGTGAAATAATATTTTTTGGAATCAGATACCACAAGCAAAGATTAATCAGTCACATATATGTGGGTTGGTAAATAGAAGTTGATTCCTAAACTACACTCTTAGCTGTGCTTTGTGGAGAAAAGGGTTGAGGGGAGAAAGAAATTTTATCAATAAAAATAGAATCCTGGGTTTTATCTTTAGTGCGGGCCTGAAAGTAGAGTCAGGATTATTAAGAATGGATTGTTACAAACTAACATAGTTTTAGCTGTGTTTGCTGTTAGTAAAGGAGGGGTGATCATTTCATGTTAATGCAAGGGATATAATAAGACTGTAAAAATACAACAGCAGCATATTACCCTTTGCTGATAAAAACAGGGGAAAATGTATAACAGAATATAATAGATGAAAAAATGAGCATAAAAGATTACAATATTGACTGTTAATAAGATGTATTTGTCAATGGCTTTGAAAGTAAAACTCCCAAATTTGTTGTATATAGGAAACACATCTAAATCATAGATATTCATACAGATTAAAAGGGAAGGATTAGAATAAAATCTATAAGGCTTTAGATGACTCCAAGAAAGTAGGAATAGTGGTCATGATTCAAGAGAAAGCAATAATAAACATTAATGACATTAACAAAGAAAAGTAAGAAATAATATGATTATTAAAGGTGCAATATATAATAAGTTAATACAAATATTCAAAAATATTTATAATTATATGTAAAGTTGCTATCTGTATGGTGGCTAAAATTCTAGCTAAACTATCTAAAAATCTATTGAGTGGTCACCATAAATTATAAGCTTTAGCAAGAATTTAGACTTTCAAGTATTTATTAAGGAGCATAAGAACTTGGTGAGGCGAGAGAAAGAGGCCAAGATTCCTTCATCTATCTATCTCAGGGAGCCAGCATCTCAGCTCCACTCAAAACAAGGTCCTGGGTTAAGAGAGCTCGCTTGCTCCTTCCTCCTTCCAGAAACTTCCTCTCCAGTAGGAAACAGGGCTGTCCACAAACACATAGCTCCAAGCTAATTGGCTGGTAGCTCTAATTGACAAGTCCCACAGGTGGTTCTATAGATGTAACTTCCAGGACGCTAAAGTCATATGGCTATGTCCTCAGGTCAGAGCTCACAAAATGTTCTTCCCAGCAGGGGGCATTATTCCAACTCTCACATATATGAGCGTCTTCTCAAAGAAAAAATAGCTGTAATTTTTTAAAAATTTAGTTAGTAAGATGTTAATTCTAGATTAATAAAGCCTGACTAAATTCAATAAATAATGAAACATTTGAAAAACTTTAAGACTGGATTTAATAGATCTATCAAGAATTTATTTAGATTTTCAATGAATAAATTTATATTTCTCCTGCTTCTCTATGAGTTGTAAAAAAATCAAAAAAACTTCCTAAATGTTAGGATGCAAAGAACTCATAAATATATAGAGGCAGAAATTTAAATACATCTTTTGTAGACTCTGATGCATTTAGATTGTAATCAATAAACACGTGAACAAAATATTGAAACCATCACCATCAGTTGCTGACCAACTACTATCAAACCATCTTAACTGGAGAAGCAGGTAATCTGATGGAAAGGTGATATGAAGCATGTCCCAGTTGTGTCAAACCACTGCCAAAACCTTAACCACCATTTCTCCTCCTAGCAAGGACCCTGAGCCCAAGAATATACTTCAGACCAATCATCCTGCTACCAACTTAGACCCATAGCATCACGGAAGGAAGGAAATTTTGTCAAGAAGACTCATTCAACCAATATGAACCACAGACCAGATGCTACTAAACAAGTAAATCTGAGTCCCAGGAATAGCAGCACCCATTATAAACCAGTCTTGCTTCAGATTGGTTCCCTGCACCCATTGTTTGAGATACCAATTGGGATTTATAAATTGGTTGGTGATATACAATAGACAACTGATAATAAAATATTGGAGTTCAGTAAAGAGACTAGGAAGTTAGATCTGAAAAGATGTAATTATTCTTTTTTGAGACTGTCAGATTAATATGAATAGAATAATTGACACATTTCTAGTCTTTTTATTGGGTATTTAGCCACAACTAATGCATCATTCCTCAGTGGAAAGTCCCATAGACTCCCCTTATATTTGGGTTGAGGCACCTAAAACTTTCTTTGGCCTTTTCTTTTAACAAATAGAAAATGACTAAACTTTAAGTTTGTAATTATTTCTTTTATGTTGTTTTACTTGATTTCTTATTTATTGTGGTAAATTAAATTAGAAGTTTGTGGGGGCTTATATGAAGTGTCAAAACTAAATTAATAAATAAAAATTAAAAAAAAAAAACTTAATTTCTCTCTGCTTTCTGCTCTCATTCTTCATTCTTTCTGACTTCTCTTGTCTCCATGCTTGTTCTTGTTGCTTGTCCCTCATGCCTGGAAAGTATTCCCTCCTACCCCAATTTCTATTTGTTGTCTTCAAGGACACTTCAAATGCCATTTCCAAAATGACTTCCTTCACTCCCTTAGTCAAATACTCTCTCTCCTTCCTCAAATTCCTCATAGATCTTTGCACTTAATTTATATTAGTATTTGTGTCTATATCCTTTCTCCTGTAAGACTGGAAGCTCCAATGAGAACTGGTTCTGTATTAAGTAGACAGATAGATAGATAGATAGATAGATAGATAGATAGATAGATAGATAGATAGATAGATAGATAGATGATGGATGGATGGATGGATGGATAGATGGATGGGTAGATGGATGGATGGGTAGAAGGAAGGAAGGAAGGAGAGAGAGAGAGAGAAAACATTTACTAAGTGATTTCTAAATGGCAGGCACTGTGCTAAGTATGGAGGATGCAAATATTATTTTTAAAAGACAGCCCTTGCTGCCTTCAAGGATATTACATTCTAATAGATAAAGCCAAGAGAAAAAATGGTATAGAAAGGAGTACAGGGGAAGAGGATACATATGATAGTCTAGGCAAGGTGGCTGTTGAGAATAAGGAGGAGAAATATGTAATATACTTGTGGGGAATGAAGTAGAACATGGCTGGGGTCTGTCCTGAAATATTGGTATGGACAGTCAGTTACCAATCAGGGGAATAGGATCTTAGAACAGAATTACCTCCACAGTGGGACAGTGGTTATTGAGGAAGAGAAAGATAAACACTGAAAGTCAATTTTAAAATGAAGTGGCTCATGACTGGGACCTCTTCTGATATGTGTCTAGCATTGCCTAGCATATGCCCTTGCATATCAAAGGCACTTAAATATTTATTGATTAGTTGAACTGAATAATTTGGATGCATCATGGAAGCCAGATATTATGTTTATGGCAGAATGTGTAATTATTGGCATAGATTCTCTAAGACAAATTAGGTCAGACACCATTTTTTTTTGGACAGGGTTACCAGACTAGTAAATTAGGAGTGTATCACATTCATAGTGGATCTGAATTTCAGCAAAGCTTTGACAATAATAATATTATAAAGACAGCTTACATTTGCATATACTTTAAGGTTAAGCTTTTTATGCACACAAATTCATTTGTTCCTTACAATAACCTGGGAAGTAGGTTTATTATGCATACATGTATGTATTTATGCTGTATGCATCTATGAGTATATATGTATGTGTGTATAGTATGTATATGTATATAGGATTATTATTGTCTTTTTTTTTAGATAAGTAAACTAAGGTTAAATGACAAGTATGTAATGATAACCTTTGGGCAGCATGAGTATAGTTAGGAAGATTTATAACTAGTTCTTAAGAAGACTCAGAGGGTTAGATTGATATCAACCTGGAGAGGCTTGTCTATAGGGCCTCACAGGTACTTGATCAATATTTTTATAATTTATTTTTATGAAGTCAACAATGTCAAATCAATTAAATGTACAGAATACCCCAAGATGAAGGGGATAATTAACATATTCGGTAATGATTGGCACAAGATTTAAAAATATCTCAAAGGCCAAATTTAACAAATTTAACAAAATAAATATAGAGTCTTTTATTAAATTTAAGAAAATTAACTACACAAGTTAAGAAAATCAATTAAAAAAGTATATGGTGGGGCAGCTAGGTGGTACAGTGGATATAGCACTGGCCCTGGATTCAGGAGGACCTGAGTTCAAATCCGGCCTCAGACACTTGACACTTACTAGCTATGTGACCCTTGGCAAGTCACTTAACCCCAATTGCCTCACTAAAAAAGAAAAAAAAAGAATATATGGTAGGAGAAACATAGGTTAATATCAATTAATGTTTTTTAAATGACCTCAAGGCTCAAATAAACAGTGTGATATTACTTTTAAAAAGTATAAATTCAATTTTGTGCTACGGTAATTGATATAAAGCATCCAGAATGAGTTAACATAATATAAACTTGTCAGACCCATCTGGATTATTATGTTCACTCTGGGTGCTATAATTAAAACAGGACATCAATAGTCTGAAATGAATCAAAATGAGGGCATTTAGGATGATAGAATCATAACCTTAGAGGTTATATAATCCAAACTTCTCATTTTGCAAATGAAGTAAATGAGTCCTCAGAAATGTTAAATGACTTGCCCAAGGTAATTCAGGTAGCAAAAAGCCAGTTTTGAACTTAGGACCTTATACCCTTATTTGTTTTTGGCAGGGCAATGAGGGTTAAGTGACTTGTCCAGGGTCACATAGCTAGTAAGTGTCAAGTGTCTGAAACTGGATTTGAACTCAGGTCCTCCTGAATCCAGGGCTGGTGCTTTATCCACTGTACCACCCAGCTGCCCAGACCTTATACTCTAAAACCTACATTTTTTCCACTGCATTACACAGGAAACTAGAAATGATATTATATAGAAGACCCTTGATTATTTAGCCTGAAAAACAGAAGACATAAGGATACTCTAAAGCTGTCTTCAAATATTTGATCAACTGTCATGTGGAAGAAGGATTAGATTTATTGAAAATCATGTTGGTGGCAAAACTAAAGATAATAGGTGAAAGTTCCTGGGAAATAGATATAGGTTTTGTATAAGGATGTACTTTTTTTTTTTAATGTATAAGGTATTTTATTTTTTCCGTTACATGTAA
The DNA here is from genome assembly GCF_019393635.1 of Dromiciops gliroides. Taxonomy (NCBI): domain Eukaryota; kingdom Metazoa; phylum Chordata; class Mammalia; order Microbiotheria; family Microbiotheriidae; genus Dromiciops; species Dromiciops gliroides. Next base: position 185,987,937 of record NC_057862.1, read on the forward strand.
AGATAGTTCTCAACTTTTGTTTATACAAGCTTTACAATAAGGATGTACTTTTGAAATAAAAACTAGGCCTTTCTAGAAATTGAATGTGCTGTCTTATAACATAGTAAGTTCTTTCAAGTGATGTTTTTAAAAATTACCTATTAATTATGCTGCAGAGGGTATTTGTGCATCAGGACTAGGTGATAGCAATTACCACAACACCTGATATTTAATAGGTGCTTAATAAATGCTGCTTGACTGGCAGATTTCTCAGGTCTCTTCCAACTCTGAAATTCTGTTACTAATATATTTCACAGAATTACAGAACCTCAGAACTCAAAGGGACCTTAAGTCCAACTAAAATCCCACCTTTTACAGTTAACCTTTTTGTAATTATTCTTAATTCTAGCTATATAAAAGGGGGGAAGAGGAAAGCTCAATATTTAAAGAAACTTTGAAGCAAAATAGATACAAACTAAACACATTTTTATACTGAAAATTGTTACGTGGAACCTAGAATTGTATTTATTTCATATTTAATCTTTTGTATAGAAAAATATCAACACATATTTTCTGATGGCACCTCAATTTACAATAGGGTTTTGCAGAACATAGTTCAGGAACACTGCATCGTTTACAAGTCATTCAGTCAACAAATATTTACTAAGCACTTACTATGTGAAAGGAACTGCAGTTACAAAGAGAGGCAAAAACACAGTCCCTAGCCTCAAGAGCTCACATAATAATGTGGACACAACATATAGATAAATACATGCATACAAGGTATAAGTGGCAAGAACCAAGACTGAATTATTTTAACTTTTAGAAGGTTTTGAATTTGAACTTGATATGTCAAACAAATCTACGATATACCAAAAAACCCAAACAACAACAACAACAACAAAAAAAAAACAGTGCTCTAGAGCATTTTGACTGTCCTGTCTGTTCACATTTAATAGTGTTCCAACTCAACAATGACTCAGTGGATAGAGCACCAGACCCAGAGTCAGGAAGATCTGAATTAAAATCCAGTCTCAGACACAAGCTGTGTGATGTTGGGCATGGAACTTAACCCCGTTTGCCTCAATATCCTCATCTGCAAAATGAGTTGGAGAAGGAAATGGCAAACTACTGCAGTATCTTTGCCAAGAAAACCCCAAATGGGGTCAAAAAGAATGAGACACAGCTCAACAACTGTACCACAACAACAAAGCTGGATCCTGTGCTTGGCACTAGTGATACAAAGTCCCAAACTTAAGAGAAGTTATGTTCTACCAGGGCACACAACACATGAACATAGAAGTAGAAATATACATACACATATGCATACTAATACACACACACGTGTGTGTGTGTGTGTGTGTGTGTATATATATCTCAGATTCTTCCATATACATACGTGTGTGTGTGTGTGTGTGTGTGTGTGTGTGTGTGTATTTGGAGGAATCTAATCAATACCAGGCAGTTGATTATTTTCTTTTTTTCAATCTTCTAGGACAGGCCCCATTGCCAAACACTTCAGCCATGTTTGACTGCTAACACAATATTAACATTGGCAATTTTAATTACAGTGAATGGGAACTCCAGAAAATGTCATAATAAGAAAACCCTTTACGACATACCCAAGAGAGTCTAGCTTTTCCTCAAAGTCTAGTGAGAAGGAATCTTATCACTTTATAAAGCTGCCCATTCCATTTTGGGTCAGTTCTAACTTTTAGGAAATTTTTCCTTCACATAAAGCCTAAATCGGGCCAGCTAGGTAGCAAAATGGATAGAGCACCGGCCCTGGATTCAGGAGGACCTGAATTCAAATTCAGCCTTGGACACTTGACACTTACTAGCTGTGTGACCCTGGGCAAGTCACTTAACCCCAATTGCCTCACCCCAAAACAACAACAACAACAAAATGAGGGCCTTTGAACATAAAGCCTAAATCTTTATCTTTGAATACCACAACTACTATTCTTAGGTCTGCTCTTTTTTTTTTTCTTTTTTAGTCAGGGCAATGGGGGTTAAGTGACTTGTCCAGGGTCACACAGCTAGTAAGTGTCAAGTGTCTGAGGCCAGGTTTAAACTCAGGTCCTCCTGAATCCAGGGCCAGTGCTTTATCCACTGCTCTACCTAGCTGCCCCCTTAGTTCTGCTCTTAAGCAGAAAATATCTATTCCATTTTCTAGGTAACAGTCTTTCAAATAATTGAAGGCAGATTTCATGTCCCCCTCCCTAAGTCTTTTCTTCAGTTCTTCCAAGCTCCTCCAAAAGATCTTCTTATGGCATTGTCTCTAGGCCATTTATTTTCACATGATACTTTATATATTGATATGAATAAAATGATCATTTGTGAAAAAGTGTTTATTCAATTCAAGTAAACATTAAATGTTCACTGTATATAAGTCTAGACTTTGGGGACATAAACATAAAAATGACAGTCTCTCAAAAAGTTTGCTTTCTATTGGAATACAGAAGGCAATCTTAAGGCACAAAATATTTGCTATCTGTGTGTCAGATTCTATTACAATCTCAGGATTCAGACACAACAAACCCACAGCCATTAATGTATAGCATTCTTTTTGAATATAAAATTAATGTAACTAGAAGCAAAGCAGATGCCTGTTGAGTGGCACATTGGTAAACAAATTTACATAAACAGAATGTAATATTGTGGTGCCATTAAAAACCATAAATAGGAAAAATTCAGAAAAGCACAGAAAGACACATTAACAGATGCTGAATGAACAGAAAAGTAATATACAATGACTGCAATAATATTAAAGAAAAGAACAAAAGAGTGAAACTAAATGCACTATAATTTTAACAACTTAGTTTTAAGAGGGATTAAAACATGTATCAACCTCCCTTTACTGCAAGAGTAGTGAATAGTGATATATCGCATGCACATAGGATACAGCTAATATAGATATGTAGATACTTTTGCTTAATTGATTTTTCTTTCTTTTAAAATATTTCTAATAAGAGATAACATTCAAATTAGGATAGAAGGGAGGGATATATACAGAAATTAATGTGTATGAAATCAAAAGACATGAATAAAAGCAAGATAACATTTTGAAAAATAAAGCAAATAGGGGGCAGCTAGGTGGCACAGTGGCTAAAGCACTAGCCCTGGATTCAGGAGAACCCAAGTTCAAATCTGGCCTCAAACACTTGACACTTACTACCTGTGTGACCCTGGGCAAGTCACTTAGCCCCCATTGCCCCGCAAAATAAATAAATAAATAAAGCAAATAATCTTTCTGTAAAGGAAATAATTTCTCCCTAAAAGATCTTCTATTAAAACCATTTTAATCTATCAAGTTTGTTTAAAGTTAAATACTTCACATATGTTTCAAAAACATTAAGGTTATTCATTTCTCATTCATTTATATTTAAAATTTCTAAGTGTTTTGGATAAAAGCTATTTTCTACATGTTTCAGGAAAACATGTAGAGCTTTTCCCTAGGACATAAATGCTTTCCCCCACCTTAAATCCCTTCCATTCCTATCCCAACTTAAACCTTTGTGTATGTGTGTGAAAGTGAAGCTGAAACCTAAATCTCATTGGCACCGTGAGTGGCATGCAGCATGACTATGTCCTGGTCAGTGAAGAACAGTTGCTCTCTGTATCAAGTTCTATAATGATCTGAGTGTTCAGACATTACTGGTAGCCACCCTAGAAATACTTTCTGGCTCCTATGTCAAAGTGTTGACTGACAGAATGCGTTCATGGCAGGAGGCTCCCTGGCATGATTTCAATCATAGCCATGTGAACAGAGTGCACAGGAAAGCTGTCAATCAGTCACAGAAATCTCTGCCTTGTTGGAGGTCGGTCCATTATATCACTCTCATGTGGCCTGAATTGTTGCACATTGCTAAAATCCTAGGAAGGGCCTGTTCTCTTGCCAGCCAAGCAGTGTCTTCTTTCAAGGACCAGTTCATGAGACAAATCATGTGAAAAGTCACCTCCTGATTATAGATATATCACTTGAAAAGCCCAGATGAAAAGCAAGATAAATCAACAAACTTTTTTTAAAAATAGTAATAACAAGCGGGTGTAGAAATATAGCATTTGCCTAGGCCTGGATTTTAAAATGAAGTCTAGTGGATAGAGTGCTGTCTGAGGAGTCTGTGGAATTTTCTATGTGATTTGGTGTATACTACTTCATTTTTTCTATTCCTCAGTTTTCCCATATGTAAAATGGGTATAATAATCCCACTTGGAGATACCATGAGGACAAATGGGCTAACTATGATAGATATTTTGGGTTTCCCAAAAGAAAGCAGTATATTATTATTATTTAAATAATCCATATACTTGTCTCAACAGGAGCTTCTTTCTCTAACTCTCTTCCCATTAATCATAAAGAAGGGGAATGGTTGTAAATCCAAACTGGCACTTTGCCATACTTTTGAAAGTCCAACTCAGTGGGATGGCTAAAGAGAGCATTTTTTTTTTTTAATGAAGAGACTTAGAGTTAATCTCTTTCTGACGTGTGAATCCAGTGTATGTTGAAAGAAGCGCTTATTAAGGAAAGACTTGATTTTCTGCCTCATTTTCTTGTTTCTTTCCCCCTTAAAGGAACTACATATACCATAGACATAATTCCCATCAGTTCTCAGATTTATAAATGTGAGAAAACCCTCAGCACATGTGCTATGTTCTTAGCAGAATGGTCTGTGGGACACAAAACGTGATTGACAACTGCAGAAATTACATCTGAGGTTTAGTCCTGCAGGAAAAGGGGATACAAATTGCCTGCAAATTATCCACAAGTCCCTGGTGAGCCTTAGGAGAAAACTTAGAGGTCTCAGTCTCTCTTCAGTACACACATAGAGACACACCTCTTTTCCTTTGCTGTAAGAACATACATAGGGCCAGGAGTCATTAAAATAGAAAGGCTGATCTTGTCTATTATCCTTATCAAATATCATGATTGTACATGTATAAAAACAAAGGAGTAATTTTTACCTTGAACTAGCAGTGTTCTAGTACTTTGCAGAACAGAGGAAGCATATTGGTCCAACCAATGGTCTTAAGAATATAAAGGAACCAGAGCACTCCAATAAAACATTTTAACCTCAGAGGAACAGTAATGTACTTGCCAAGAAAGAACTTGTACTTCTGACCAAAAGAGATGAAAATCAACAAGTTTTAATTTCTGCAATTTCAGCTTTCAGAACAACCAAGTGTGATACAAGTTAAGTTGGATCATGGACATTGGAATGGGTGCTTGACCTTTGTGTCTAATGGGAAATAGCCCAAGCTAGACCACAGATACAACTATTACAAAGCATTTCTGTGTGTTTCGCAATTGACTGATACCAAGCTTACATACAAATAAAAACTCAGTATCTTTCTGCAATGTTGGGACTAGCTCTAGAAGGTTCTACTGACCAAGAAATCCTATGAATATACAGGCTGTTTATCATGTTTGCCCCTGGCTGGTTTTTATTGTTATTACACCAAAATTTGCCTTCACAGGCCTTCTGCTGTTGCCTTCTGGAATGTGGTCAGTCTTCAGTCTGACAGTGTTACAAGTAGGACTATCTTGCTTTATCTAACTTTTCTCTTATCCCAGTTCATGATTCACAATTCCTTCAACTTAAGCTTGTGTGAAAGGGTTTCAGGTTCTCTCACCATTCTACTTAGTCTTCAGTTTTTGAATGTTCTTTCTAAAGTGTGAGGCCCTGGTACTGTACATGAACTTCCTGATGCAGTCAGATCAATTTGGAGCACAATTGGGCTATTGTCATCTAGGTTCTGGATATCATACTTCTATAAATGGAGTTGAAGATGACACTAGTTTTTGTTTTGTTTTGTTTTAGTAGCTACCTCATATTGAAGTTCTCCTTAGCTAAACTCTTGGGTCTGTTTCATATGATTTGCTATTTAGCCATGTCTTCCTTTTCTATATTTCTACATTTGATTATTTAAAACTAAACTCCAGAATATTTACTTCTAATACATTTTATCTCAACCTTAGTATCCTGTTTGAATTCTTCATATTTCTCATATCTTATGGAATAATCATACTCTATTAGGTTTACATGCTATGATCTGGGGAGTATAAATTTTGTTTCTAGTTTTTTGGGTTTTTTTTTAGTGAGGCAATTGGGGGTTAAGTGACTTGCCCAGGGTCACACAGCTAGTAAGTGTTAAGTGTCTGAGGCCAGATTTTAACTCAGGTACTCCTGACTCCAGGGCCGGTGCTCTATCCACTGCACCACCTAGCTGCCCCTGTTTCTAGTTATTAAAGTTTCTCATTTTGTTATTGTATAGTTCTCTCTTCTAATGAAATCACAGGTCTAGTACCTTGCCCTATTCCTATCCCTATCTTTTCTCCTATCCCTGTCATTGTGCCTATCTCTATCCCTTTTTGTTATTACAGATAGTGCTGTTATAGATTTTGTTCCTTGTCCAGGGGTTAGATTTTGTCATATTGAATCAATGAGGCAACACAAGAACTATAGCAAACAAAAGCATAACCAAACATTTAACAAGGATATACAATGTATTGATAAACATAGCTCTAGGTCTTCCTGTGGTGAGAATGGACACACCCAGCTTCTTAGGAATAGCATACTAAATAGAAATGAGGATACTGTCATATTTGAAAAAAGCTATACTTCCTTCTCAGTACTGTCATGTGGGAGTCCCCGAAGTCTCCAAGGTAAGCCTTAGCACTTTTAGACATTCAGTGAAACAGATATGGTTCTATTGCCTACTTTGGAACTTGAGTGGTCTATGAGTCTCTAAAGAACAGTATCCACTCAAGTTCCAAAGTAGGCATATAGACTGCTTTTCAGGTCCACCATGAATAGTGGTTACATATGCACTTTGAATTGCTAATTACACCCTGCAACTTAAAGACCTAAGAGTATGAGAGTCTGTCTATCTATCAATTGATTGATTGATTGATTGATCAATCTATCTATCTATACTTTCATTGTCAATGAATTATTTGAGGTAAAATTCCTCTAAATCTTAAAAGACAGTTTCTCAAGTTGCTATGGAAAGTAGGGGGATTAATGAGTCAAGCAGTATGAATAACTGTGTAACTTCTCTTTCTTAATCACAAATAATTTTCCAAAATGCTTAGACAAATTTATAGCCCTACCAGCAGTTAATGTGCTCCCAATTTCTTTCATGTCTATCCACAATGATTTCTTTCCTTATCTTTTACCAACATTGCCAATTTAATGGGTATGAGGTGATACTGCTTCCTGATTACTAGTGATTTTGAACACCTTTTAAGATGATTTTGATGGCTTGTGATTTTTCTTTCAAGAACTGATTGTTCATCTCATTTGACAACTTTTCTATTGGGAATAACTGTTATTCTTACCGATTTATGCCAATACTTTTTAGGTTTTGAATGCTAGAAATTTTATACAAAAACATTTTCATACTTCTATTTTATTTTTATTCTAGTTCATTTGTAGATATTTTTGCAAATGATTTAAATTTTTCTATTACTGAAATAGCCCACTTTATCTTTTATAGTATTCTTTATTTTGTGATTGGTTATGAATTCTTTATTCACAACTATAACACAATTCTCCATTCTTCTTTCTAATAGTGCAACTCTTCCATTTAACCCATTTGTCCTTTTGGGATTTATTGTGGTATGGTATAAGTTGCTGATCTATATCAATTTTCTTCCAAATTACTAAACAGGTTTCTAAAAGTTATTGGGGTTTTCCAGTGTTTCTCCCCCTTTTTCTTACAAAGACTCGTCACATATAACATTTTTTTTCTTTGGTGAGGCTATTGGGGTTAAGTGACTTGCCCAGAGTCACACAGCTAGTAAGTGTTAAGTGTCTGAGGCCAGATTTGAACTCAGGTACTACTGAATCCAGGGCTGGTGCCTTATCCACTGTGCCACCTAGCTGCCCCACATATAACATTTTTAAAGAGGAAAAAAAAGAAAGAGAAAAAAAAGCATAACTGAAAAACAGATTTTTAGAAGTCTGAAAATATGTTCTATATCCAACACATGTTGACCTCTGATCTTTGCAAAGGGATGTATTGGAAGTTTCTTCTTGTATTTTTTTTTCCAAGTCATACTTGTTCTATATAATCTTCACATTTAGAACTGACTGCTTCTTCAAAATACCTTTCATTTTACAGCCCATTTGGGAGACTAGGATCCATTCCACTCCTAGGTATTCTAGGTATAAAAACTATGTATGTATGTAAGCTGGTTTTATGGCCAAGGAAGAAGAGAAAGATAAATGTTTTCAAATGATTAAGAGAAAAGTCACAGGAATTTATTATAAGTCATTTCTTCTCAGATCTTTGGTTTAGACTCTGGTTATCAGTAATTCAGTGCTATCTACACCAGTGGTGTCAAACTCAAATAGAAAAAAGGTCCCTGAGGAGTGGCATATTAACTGAGAAAACCACAAATTTATATCATCTATGTTGTATTTTATTTTTATTTATTAAACATTGCTCAATTATATTATAATCTGGTTTAACTAGCACAAAGGAGTTTTACAAGCCAAGTTTGATGCCTCTGATCAACAACACAATTACATAGCATATTTTATAATTAAACATCTGTGATTTTTTTTGATTGCCTGTATAAACAAGTGAGGAAATATATTGGTAAAAATACCAAGACTTTTCTCATTTTCCCAAAATACATACCATATACAAGACCAGTTCTTTCTTTCATCAAGTCCAAGAAGACAAAGAAGGGAACCAGATATTACAATGTGTTATCCAGTTTTCTTTCTCCTTTTATCATTTGCCCCATTCTTCCTTCCTCTGAAACTCATACTAGAGTGAATCTCACTCCAATCTGTGAGTATTCCAAATATCCTCCAAATTGGTGTTTCAAAACAGATTTTTGAAAAACAGTATTCATTGTGTAGTAATTGAACCATCCCCTGTTGCACTGGCATACTAAGCCAACAGGGCTGCTCCTCTTCTGACACCATCTTGGGCTTTACCTTGATCTATACCTGCTTCTCAATAAGGGTGGCAATGGCTTGCATCTTGTCTTCTCTTTTCTCTTTGGTGATAGTATTCTGGTTTCCTAACTACCATGTGACAATTTCCCTTCATGAACAACAATCCAGGCAAAGCTATTTGTTGTTCCTCAAACTCTGCATTCTATTTACTACATGTGTGCATTCCCACAGGCCTTTTCTCCATGCCTGTAATGTAATAATTCCTCATCCCTGTCTGAATTATTTCTTACACAAGCCATTATTAAGAACCCACCACATGCCATGACCTGTGCTAGGTACCAGGGATGCAAAGGCCAACAGGAAACTATTCCATCTTCATGCTTATACTAGACTTTACTGCTCCCCCAAAGATCTCTGTGGGCTACCAGTATTCTATGAACCCAACAAGACAGAAGCATGGAGGGGTGGGGGCTAAGTGAAGATCTAGTGAGGGAAATAATGGGGGGCAATCAGGAGGCCTGAGGACCATGCCTTCTAAGCTATGCCAATCTGTGTGCATTCTGTGCATACTATGTGTGCCTGGTTGTCTCAGTTCTTGTTGAAAGGTTTTCCCCCAGTATTCTATTTTCTTTTTTTTATCAAAAACTAGACTGCTAGATATATTTTCTTACAAGTCTTTCTAATCTAATCTATCTATTTCCCAGATCAACTTTTCTATCTATTTATTCTATGGTTCTTTATTAAGTGTTTTCCTTAAAACAACTGCATGAGGCAGGTAGTCCAAGTGTTAGTCTCTTTACAGTTAAGAAATTGAGTCTCAGAGAGATCAAATGCTTTGCTAAGACTCATACAGCTAGTAATTGTCACTATAATTGAAAGACATTATGGTGGAGTGATAGACTTGAGGTCTAGAGAAATGTGGGTTTTAATCTTCCTTCTGACACTTAATTGGTTGTCCTACTCCTAGTCTTATATTTTTTCCATTACATTAGTTTACTACTGGAGACTAGTCCATCAATGTTGTTGACTTACTGGAAAAGTCAGAACCTTAGGCAAGCCACTTCACCTCTTGAGCTACAGTTTTCTCATTTTTATCTTATCCTGTTGCTATAAGGAGCAATGACATGTAGTACTATATAAATATAATCTATTATTATTTCTTTAAAAAATCCTTGCTTTCATCAATGTAGGTACTTATTTCCACCGACAAAAATCATAACCCTTCCATAACTTGGAAGATGATCTCTTATTGGGACCAAAAATATTAATCACCTCATAGCTACACTGGTCCTTGGGTCCTAGGCACACAACTCATTACTAAACCCATATATGGAATCTTTTTAGCATCCTAGAAAAATGTGGTTTTGGGGTATAACTTTTGAGAACAGAAGATTTGATGGAGGGCCGTAAGAGTTCCATTTTATTTTATTATTAATATTACCGTTAATAATTCAATATTTGGGATGGCTAGGTGGCGCAGTGGATAGAGCACTGGTCCTGGAGTCAGGAGGACCTGAGTTCAAATCTGGCCTCAGACACTTAATACTTACTAGCTGTGTGACCCTGGGCAAGTCACTTAACCCCAATTGCCTCACTAAAATAAATAAATAAATAATTCAATACTCTAGATTTATAGTTTTATCAATATGGTTACTCTCTCTAGCAATACAGTTTGAAATCTATCATATTTACTCATCCTGTGCGATTATTGCCAATATATTCCTATAAGTCTACCATAGGGGCTCTACCCAATGTATTGGTAGTATGTTGGTGAACCCTTCAGGCAATCATTTGATTTGTGTCAATACCAGTGGAATTGAGGAGCTATCATTGGTCATGGCCCACCCTTGCATGTGACTAGCCACCTTTTTTTTTTTTTGGTGAGGCAATCGAGGTTAAATGACTTGCCCAGGGTCACACAGCCAATAAGTGTTAAGTGTCTGAGGCTGGATTTCAACTCAGGTCCTTCTGACTCCAGGGCCAGTGCTCTATCTACTGTGCCACCTAGCTGCCTCCACCTTTTTATTATTTGTACATTTCTGTGGTGATATTAAAAACTTTCCAATAATTATTTAAAAGGTCATAGATGTAGAACTGAAAGGGAGCATCATCTAGTAAACACTCTCATTTTACAAATAGGGAAACTGAGGTTAAGTGACTTGCAAAAGGTCAAATAGGTAGTAAATATCAGAGCCAGGATTCAAACTTAAGACCTTAGCCTCCAGATTTAGGGTTTTTCTCCTGTACCAGACTGCTTCCCATATCATTATGATAACAATAATTATAAAGACAACATTAGAAGTAGTAGGAATGGATAGTCAGTCACCATTGATCAGCGAGGACCAGGTATATGGTGAATGAAATAAGATGGATCCAGATTCATCAGTGATCAAGCAGTTGAATTGAGCTGTTTACAAAAGTGGGTTTTGCTTTGAATTTTAAATAAATAGAGCAAATCTCTAAGTTCAAAAAAAGCTGCTGTCCTTTTTTCTTTCATGAAAAGACAAAAAAAAAGTTATCACAGGTGAATTTTTTTAGATAAGTTTCATCTGCTCTTCTTGACCATTAATTAGTAATAATATCCTTGTCTTCTACTTATGGCAGTAAGGATTAGAACTTTGGACTAAATGGAGGAAAAATATCAAGTTGGCTCTTTACATAATGGTCAGCTTGAAATGATGCCCAAGCTCATAAGAATGCTATCTTCTTTGGTATTTATGCATTCTTAAAATATAGTAATACCAAAAATAAATCCTATTTGTAAGATTTTGAAAGGTTTATCTGATATCTTTATATTCAGAAATTTTGCCCCAGGATCAGACAAATGAAGGAAGATAGACTTACAAGTTAGAACAAGTTAGCTGACAGTTTAAAAGTCACTTGACATGAAGATTATCTTAAAATGACAACAAGACATGTCATTAATGGAAAGGAGGATGTCTTACTTATAGTGGAAACTGCTAGTGCTGGGGGAAGAAATCAACACCTTTTTAAATGCTTTGATATATTAGCTATCTATATATTATATGCAATGTATATTGTGCTCTATATAATACAAGCATCTGAGTATGATGCATAGATGTATACTCAAAAATTCCAATGGATCTGTGATCTTATCAGGTCAGAGGTTCCCATGAATGTGGCAGATCACAAAACAATCATGATGACCTATCTTATGTCCCTCCAATAAGTTACAAGGGGTCCACTCAATGTGGTGAAGGACTTCTTGTGTTTCTCCTGAAACTTTGAAGATATCAGTGGAGCATTCTGGCTGTCCATCTGTATCTGTCACCCTTACACATGACCAGATCACATACTCTTAACATAAAATTCCTTAATGGTATCTTTTATTTCTGTTCTTCAGAGTTGCTCATAGCTTGCAGCCTACTCTTATCCACTATGCACCTTTTCATTGCCTTATGTGATATTGATTTTTATTTCTTCGGAGACTTTTGAATTCCACATCTTATTGCCATATGGAAACACCAGCAGAATGTTAATATTAAGAGGATAAGCCTTTGTTCTCATGGGAAATCTGGAGTCATTAAAGGACCTTAACAAATTCCTGAAATTAGTTTGGCCTGCTTTCTTCCTTTCCAACTCTGGGTTCAGTTCTTTGAATATCCATATTGTCTGCTTAAACTGATGGATAAGCTCAATTAGGCAATCCATCTAAATGAATGCTGCAACCTGGATAACATTTTTCATCCATTTTGTTTTTCCTTTGTGAATGACCAGGCCAAATTCATTTTAGTGATTAAAGAACATCTAGTGGATGCTTTTTAATTCTCATGAAACAAACATAAAACAAAGACACTATAAACTCCTTGTGAGTAGAGATAGATAAGATAGTTTTATTATTGGTATTTGTATCCATAGTGCCTAGCACAGTACCTAGTACATAGTAGGTATTTAATAAATGCATGCTGATATATGTGTGTATATCTCATATCTACAATATGTTTACATACAAAGGCTTCTTCACCTATGACTTTGGCTTTGTAAGGAATTCCTGATATGGAAACTCCCTCCATCAATGCAGTTTGGAAATGTATCCATAATACAGTTTTAGAGAGTTGACTAGGGCACTGAGAGATTGAATCATTTATCCTCAGTCACACAACCAATACATGTTACATCAAAGATTTGAACACAGGTTTTTCTGACTCCAAGGCCAACTCTCTATCCACTAAGCCATTCTACCCTTCATATACATAAGATGTAATATACGTATAAATTTTTTTGTTAATGTTCCCTCAGTTTCTTGAAGGTAGGGACAAGTGTTTCATAAATGCTTGTTGAATGGAACACACATGCACTCATATACATATATAGACACATACACATATACATATATGTATATATATTTATACAATATATATTACATCTATACATGCACATAACCATTGAATTGCATTTGAGGATTTGACATGCCATTTTCTGAATTCATGCAATAATCATTATAATAATATAATTGCAAATGTTTCTAAGGGAGAAGGAAAGAGATAGTAAGAAAGATTATTATTATTAAAAGAAAACTTGACTCTAATCTCTTACAAGAAAAAGGAAGTGAAAGTTTTTTTGCTGGAAAAAAAGCAAAATTTGTTGATAGGTCATGAAGCTAGATGTGAACAATTCTATACCTTGCTGCTAGAAAAATCACATTAAATTGGTCTTCCTGATAAATTCCTTCTTTCCTACCTCTCTTCTCTTCATTGGTCTTCCCCTAAAAAGGAACCAGTCAAGAAAATTATTTCATCTGCTCCACCTCTCCTTAGGCAATACAAAGAAATTAAATCAGAAGTCCCACAAGTAGCTATAATTCACCCAGGTCAGTTTAATCATTTATCTTGCATAAAGCAGCCCTTGGTAAGGCATGTTACTCTCTTTGTGGGCTTTTTTCATTTGTAAACTGGAATTAGCTATCATGGTAATTCTTTCCCATTGTCTAGAATTAATATGAGGTATTACGAGTGGTCAGAAAGTAGGCTAAGATCCACAGGAATGAGTAATCCCAAGTACATTATATGGGTAGTGTTGAATTCCTATTTGTCTTAGCTTCCGATTAATAACTAAAATGTACTTTATATAGTATGAACTCAGGCACATTGAAAGAGTTAGGTGAGTAGTTTATTTTTAGGAATTGTTCACCAGCAGGAACAGATCAAAGAAAATAACTATGTTAATTCTAGTAGGGAATCTGAAATTCTCAAACTGCTTCCCATATGCTACCTTATTTATTCTTAAATATTCTTGTGACAGATATTAAGTAGCAAGGACAGACTTTCCAATTTAATAGGAACACTGAGGTACAAAGAGTTACCAAAAATCATACTGTTTTCTAGTCCCAGATTTTTTTTTTTGCCTTTTTCTGACAACTATTCCAAAATTCTGGGTTCAGTCCTAGATCTTTTGCTAACTAGCTGTGTGTTGGCAAGTCATTTAACTTTCCTGGGCCTTAGTTCCCTCATCTGTGAAATGAGAAGTCTGAATTTGATATTGTCTATGATCCTTTCCAATCCTAAGATTAAATGAGTCTGTCCATTCAACAATTATGTCATTCCATGTTTTATCTTACACTGTTTAAAATGGTTTGCTGCCTTTGGGGATCTAATAAAAACAAAGAAATACCGCATCATGCACAATCCCCTCCTACCCCATCAAAAGTCTCCTTTATCCTTAAAAACACTTCACTAGAGTCTATTAATAGTGCCAACTTTAGTCTTATACCTCTGCTTCTTCTCATTGAAGACCATGGAAATTAAGTGACTTGCTAAAGGTAGAAGAGACAGGATTCATGTCCAGGACTTCAGACTCTAGAGTCTGTACCATACTATTTCACTTGTGGTGGTGGTGGTGGTGATGATGATGATGACAACTACCACAATGACAGGTACAGAAGTAGTAGGAATAGATAAGCAATAAGGGGGGGGGCAGGGTAAAAGGAAAAGGGTTATTGAAATAAAATAATCCAGGTACATTAGAGAATAAATGGTTCAACTCAACTGCTTAGTGAAAATGGGTTTTGCTTTGGGTTTTGCAAAAGTTTTCTACATGCAGTGTCTACAGTCTTTTCTTGAGTCCCTGAAATATGGTTTCTGACTTCACTGATATGAAACTTCTCTCTCCTGTTACTCCTGATCTCTAAAGAGCCAAATCTAATGACTTAGTCCCGCTCTTCATCCTCTATGACTTCTCTGCAGCTTTTGACATTGTTGGTCATGCTCTCTTCTCACATATTCTTCTCTGAGTTTTTCTGACTCTGCTCTCTGCTTGTTCTCTTCTTACCTGTCCAATCTCTTTTTTCAGTCAACTTTGCTGATTCATCAACTATCTCATATTCATTAACTATAAGTATTCCCAAAGGTTCTATTCTGGGCCCTTTTTTCTTTCTAGACTTCCTCCCTTGATCTTATCAGTTCCCATAGATTTAATTATCATCTCTAATCAGATGACTCCCAGAACTATATACACAGCCCTAATCTCTCTCCTGAGCTTCATTCCTGCCTCATAAAGTACCCATTAAATATTTTTATCAGGATGTCCCAAAAGTCAGTATGTCCAAAACAGAATTTATTATCCTTCGCTAGCACTTCAAAATCTACCTCTCGTCTGAATTTCCCTCTTGCTGTTAAGGGCATCATCATCATCCTTGTAATCACTCAGGTTCATAACCTTAGTCTTCAACTCCTCACTCGCAATTATCCCATATATATACATATCTTGTTTACATCTCCACAACTTTTCTTCTATACATTCCATTCTAGAATAGTCACCTCCCTAAATCCAATCCCGTTCACCTGGGCCTGGACTATTGTAACATGCTCCTATGTGGTCTTCTTGTCTCAAGGTTTTTCCTACTCTAATCCCTTCTAATAGCTACCTGAGATTTTCCTCAAGGGCAGGTCTTGATTATATTAACCTTCCTCCCCCACCCCAATAAATTCAAGTGACTCTGCTATTACCTTCAGGACCACATATGAACTCTGTTTGACATTTCAGTATCTTTACAACCTCCCAGCTTCCTACCTTTCTGGTCTTATTCATAATTCCCCTTCTAGCTCTCTCTTTGATCCAGCCATATTGATCTATTTGTAGTTCTGAACATATAACACTGCATTTCCTATCTCCATATCTTTGTATTTGCTCCCTCCCTTTGCATTCCCTCAAGGCAGGAATGCATTGCCTTCTCACTTCAGCCTCTGGGAACAGAAAGAAATGAACTGCTTTCCTTCAAGACTCAGATCAAGGGACACCTCCTACATGAAGCCTTTCCTGATCTCCCACCTCTGAGAGTATGCCTTCCAGCAAATATCTTGTATAGTATATCCATCTCCTATATTTCATATTGGTTCCCCCCCCCCCCATTTGAATATAGTTTATTTCAAACAATTTAGAAAGGCTTGGGAATTTTGAGGAACATGATGGCACTCATACTTCCTAGGGAATTCATGATGAAACATGCTATCCACTTCCAGGGAGATACAATTCAGATTATAGATGGATGGATGGATGGATGGGTGGGTGGGTGGGTGGGTGGATGGATAGATAGATAGATAGATAGATAGATAGATAGATAGATGATAGATAGATAGATAGATAGATAGATAGATAGATAGATAGATAGATAGATAGATAGATAGATGGATGGATGGATGGATAGATAGATGGATAGATAGATATGATGTAGGAGGTATAAAAGGGTTAATAGAAAAACCTAAGACCCAATCTTTAATTCAGATATGAGCTCTAAAAGGGATTCAGACCCTAGTTAATGGATAACTTACAGGTCAGGATGCTGGGTTGTCATGCCCACAATGATCAGTACCCATAACAGCACCATAAAGGTCAGGCCATATAATAATAAGACACAAGACAGGATATATACATTCTTTTTAAGTCTTTTTTTTTTTTAGGCAATTGGGGTTAAGTGACTTGTCCAAGGTCACACGGCTAGTAAATGTCAAGTGTCTGAGGCTGGATTTGAACTCAGGTCCTCTTGACTCCAGGGCCAGTGCTCTATCCACCGTGCCACCTAGCTGCTCCTAAAGGATGTAGAAATTCTAATGAAAAATGAAGACGTTTTGAAACTAAGCATGGGAACCAGAAAGAGACATGTGCAGAAAAGGCTAAATTTGTCCCCAGATTCACCTTGTGACATGTAAACCCCCAAAACACACCTCCACTGAAAAAGGTAGCACCTTGGGGGTTGGTTTAGGAGCCCAGGAACTCCAAATTAGGATAAGCCCTCCCCTGTACCTCCCAAAGGTGGAGAATATTATAATGAAAGGGAAGCCCTCCCCTGTACCTCCCTAAGGTGGAGATGATTATAATGAGACTGATAATCACTTTATCTAATATATATATATACACACACACATATAAACTGCCTTTCCTTTCCTTATTGGAGAGATACCTTTCTAGCATTCACCCACAGTATTGCAATAAAACTTGGGAAACTGAGTCACTGAGTCTTGTAATTCTTTTGGGATGACTCACGATCAATCTGACACTAAATTCCATTCCACATCAGATAGATAGATAGATAGGTTTGAACTTGACTAATGTGAGAATTTGTTTTGCTTGACTACATATTTTTAACAAGTTTGTTTTTCTTGCTTTCTCCATGGGTGATTGGGGTAGATATGAGAGGAGAAAATTCAAGGAACTAAAAATAGTATAAAAGTAATTTTTTTTTAAGGCAAGCTCTTTTTTTTAGGGGTAAGGACCCTTTCACTTTTAGCTTTGTATCCCCAAAGCTTAGCACAATGCCTGGACTATAATAAGTGTTTAGTAAATGCTTATTGATTGATTTAATCATCATATTTCCTGTTCCTTAAAAAGCTGGGAGTAAGGGGTCAGGTAAGAAGAGGGAGAATAAGAAGATATCAACTTGGATAAAAACTAACAAATAAATCTTAATTTCTTTCCAAAAACTGTATGAAAAATGTGTGGAGATCTGGGGTGATGGGCAAATTTATTTTTTGTGATGAAAGGGATAGGTCAATGACCCTGTGTTCAAATTCCTCCCTCCTGTTCATTCCCCTGTCCACCACCCCCACTCCATACAGCTTTTAATTTTGTGACCCTGGCCAAGTCATTTAACCTTTTTGTTTCAGTTTTTTCATCTGCAAAATGATAATAATGTCTGGTGTTTACACCATTCTCCTAAGGATCAAATGAGAATGTAAATGAAGCCTTTCATGAGCCCCATAGTGTTTACTGTGTGCCATATACTATTAGGATATAGGTATAAAAAGATAACAATTCCAGTTATTGTTATTATTCTTGTTATTATTATTCTCCTGACTTCTATATAGTAAACTAAGCTTACTTATCCCATGTTGCTTAGTATGATTTTATTTCTTTTTGGAAAGAATGAAGAGAAAGTTGGGCTTCCTTGTTTTCTACCTTATGCTTATAGTCACCGAAGAAACTTTTTACCTATAAACATAAAATATATTACACAGAAGGATGATTATATTAATAGCTCTGCTTTCCCTTTTTAAAGACAAAGGTGGTTCTTGTAAATTATCCATCAGCAACATTTTATTGGGTATTCAAACAGTTTTCAGATTACCAGTTGCTGAACAGTTTTGAAATATTCTGTAACCAATTGTCTTAAGGGTTCCCTGCCCCGCTCCCAACAGAGGCCCTGCATGGTCAAGAGTGTTTATTGCTCAATCACAGATTCTTAAATGAGACTCATTTAAGTCATTTAGTCTGTGTTCTGTGTTCTTCTGGGTTAATGCCAAAATAACCTTCTGGATTTGGGACCAAATAGTAAAATGACTGTTTGGCAAAAATTAAAAGGTGCCTCTTTTCCTTCAGTGATGTGGAGCTGAGTGTAGGGGATGGAGCTGTGTAAAAGCTATTTTTAAAAAAATAATTTCTACAAACATCCCAAAACTGATGTTTTCTATCAAAATCTTACTGCTATGAATTGGGTACAAGGAGATGTGAAAGGGTAAGGAATAGGGGAACAAGCAGCTTCTGCTTAGCATCAAATAGCTTTCATGTAAAAGTAGTGGCAGGGTCAGCAACATACTAGCCAGGTGGCAACTCCAGGCACCGCTGCCATAAATAAATAGTTATGTACAAGTGTCACACAGCCAGAGCTGGATACAAAGCATATGGGGAAAAAACATTCTGATGTAAACATTTGGCAGAAAGCTAGATGAGTAAAGGACAGGTCTCTCTCTACTTGCTGAATTTTGTGACAATTAAACAAAAAGGAAAGGGAATGAGAAGGAAATTTTTAAACATGAATTGAAAAAATCTATAAAATTTCCTCAATATTTAACCTAAAAGCTATATGATGGCCTGGTATCTGTGCTTTCTGTTTTAAGTATTATTCAACCAAAGTTCAAGTACTTTCTTCCATTAAACAAAATTTTTGAAAAAACAGCTGACCCATTGCAACTAATGCCCCCCATTCCCTTCCCAGTAAAGCAAGCTGCTAAGTATGCATCAGTGTGCAGAGGGCCATTTAATTTTCCCTAAGATTTGAAAATCGTAGATCAAAGAGCGAGAAGGGACCTTGGAGGTCATCTAGTCCATCTCCCTCATCCTAAAAACGAGGGAACTGAGGTTGAGAGGTGAAGTGACTTGTCAGGTCACTCAGGTCGTAAACGTCAGAGCTGGGATCTTTTAACTGCAAATCCAGCAGTTAAATTCCACAGTGCCACAGTGAGAAAAAGTTGCATTGTTAAGTTGTGACTGAGAAAAAGCCAGTTTGTAAATTAAGGTCTAAGAATTAACTACTGCCCAGAAGGTGCTGCTGGTCCTGGGGAAGTTCCTATACTTCTGTCTAATTGTATTTTCCAAAATGCAAAATCAGTTTCTTCATTGTGGTTGCTCGATTTTGGTAGGGCACTCAATGCCACTTAAAATTGGGGTGGGGTCCCGGACCTCTGGGGCTGTCCTTAGGTGTGAGGGATTCCTCTGTACCTTTGCCCTTTCTACCAGGCTGTGGGGTTATTCACTCCCTATAGCTGCGCTCCCCACCTCCTGCACTCCCCGAGAAGAGGCGAGCTCGGACTCCAACGAGTCATTTTAACAGCCGTTTTCCAGGGTCTCGGCTGAGCACCAACTATCCTGTCCCTTAACCAATGCACTTCATGGGTAATTTTCCCCCCTAAAGGAAGCTCTCGGTGAGGGATTCTGAGGGAACCTCTCCCCAAACCGCCCGGCCCAGCACTGGAATGCAAGACAGCAACAGCGCGGGCTTTGTAGTACTGGAGTATCAGGCAGCCCGGAGTCTTGCAGTATTACTTCCTGGTTGCTTTTCCCTTAACTGACATGGCGCCTATTCGCCTTCACTTCCGCGCTCTGCGGCTGCTCAGAGAGCCGAGGTAAGGGCAGTCCCGCGTAAAGCCCGCGCTACTGCCGCCGCTGCCGCCGCCGCCGCCGCCGCTGTGAGCCTGGGGATCGCTGCTGCGTGCCCTTCCTCCCCGTCCCCAGCTGTGCCGCGTGCTGTGCTGAGGGAGGAGAGGGAGCGAGGGTGCATGGTGCCACCTATCTCCATCCCCAGACCCGTTGCCTTTCGGGCTGCATCGGCCCCTGGTGTCATTTCACTCCCCTCGGATTCTCGCTCCCCTCCGCCCCCTTCCCGGGCCAAACATGATATTGACCAAGGCCCAGTACGAGGAGATAGCTCAGTGCCTCGTGGCTGTGCCACCTACCAGGCAGAGCCTGAGGAAGCTGAAACAGAGGTTCCCCAGGTAAGTCTCCCGCTCTTTCTGCAGGGTAGCTACACCCCTGAGTCACCAGGTGCCACAGCACTAGTGGGTACGTACAGTGCTGGGGTCATAGGAATGCCAGGTCATTCATTGCATAGGTAGGGCTTATTGGCAGTATCACCACACCCCATATCTTCCAAAGAAGATCCTCGAAGTATATAAATGCCTTATATTCTCAGCGCCACAAAAGAGTAACCTTTCAATAAACTCTCCTTGGAGAGTGAATGAATAAATGAATGGGAAGAGAAATTTTGTAGGCAACAAGAAACTCACTCAAATATGAGGGTAACACAATCAATCAACACTCCATTTATTAAACGCTAGACGTTGTGGGGGTGTTGGGGATACAGTGACAAAAGTGAAAATGCCTTCCAGGAGTTTACAATCTAGCTAAGAGAGACACACGTGTAAATACGTAGATAGATACAAGATAACTAAAAGCATTAGCAGCTGGAAATCGCAAAGGCTTCAGGTAGAAGTTGGTTTTGAAGCTGATACTTCAAGAAAACCAAAAGATACTAATCCAAGGAGAGGTAAGGAGGGAGTGGATTCCAGGCACAGGGACTCAGCAACACAGATTATTTTGCCATCTGTACTCAGCACAATCTGGTGGCTTTCTGGGACTGTTATATGACAAGGTGGTCTGGTGGTTGCAGTCTCTTAATTCCTTCAGATAAGCTTTTGCCTTGAGAATATAAGTCTTAGTTTATTAATATGGTAGATATGAATAAGCAGATGTAGCAATACCTTGCCATAGTAGGTAGCTTGCTGATCATGGCATCAAGAAGACCTATGTTCCAGTCCCATTTGTGACATTAGTTGTGTGGCCCTCAGCAAGTAACTTAACCTCTTGGTGGGTCAGGTAACTCTGGTTTATTTCCTAAATCATAGATTGGATATATCTGGTGAGGAAGGAGTTTGCACAACAGGTGTTTCCTAGGAGGAATCACAGAACTTGTATTTCTGTGTTTTTGTGTGTGCCTCTTCCTCTTCTCCCCAACTCCCACCAAATAATTTTGTTTTCATTTGATTTCCTGGCCACTACTTCTCTTATTGAAATTAGAATAACAGAATTTGTAAAGCCCTAAAAAAAATCCAGTTCAACTCTAATTTTGCAAATGAGCAAATTAAGACCAAATTTGCTTAAGATTACCTGGTTAGTAAGTGGCAGAACCCAAAGTAGAAGGCAGGCTTCCTGGCAAATAAGTCAAGTCCAGTCAGGTTACTAGATGAAGATTACAACTCTTCCATATACTAAGTTAATTAAAGTTTATCCTTCCACAACACAGAACCCATTATCTTGTGCTCCTAACCTAGCCCTTCTAAGTACCTTATATCTTTCTATAGTTTAGTCATACTCAACTTTTTTTATTTTCTCACTCCTCCCGCTCCACCACTATCCAAGCAGTTTCAAAATCTTATCAACTTTACCTTTGAAACATCTCTAATATCTATCACCCTTCTCTTTAGATTACAATCACCATCCTACAGGTCCTCATCATGTCTCACTTAGACTATTGCTATAGTCTCCTAATTGGTCTCCTTATTTCTAATCTATTCTCTCTTTAATCCATTCCCCACACAGCTGCCAAATTGATTTTCCTAAATCATAGGTCTGACCATGATGCTCCTTTGGTCAGGATGATTGAAGCTTCTCATTTCCTTTATGTTAAAACACAAACTCCTGGCATTGAAAGCCCCTCATAATTTGGCTTCATCTTGTGTTCTTCTCCCTCTCCCCTGCCCTTCCCCTCCTTTCTTTTCCCCCACCTTTCCCCTCTCCCCCCCCTCCCTCCCTTTCCCTCTCTCTCCCCCCTTTCCCCCTCTCTCCCTCCCCACTTTCCCCCCTCTCTCCCTCCCTCTTCTCTCTCCCATCCTCCCCTTTCCCTCTCCCTCCCTTCCCCTTCCTCTCCCTCTCCTCTCCCTTCCTCCCTTTTACTCTCCCTCCTTCAGCCAAATTGGCTACTTGTTATTCTCCACTCATGAAATGCTGTATCTGGCCTTTGTGCCTCTCCCATTCTTCTTCCCTCTGCTTCTTGAAACCAGTGGCTCCCTCAAGAAGCCTTTCATCATTTTACCCCAGTTGTTACTCCTCTCCCCAGTCTCCAATCACTGTGTATTTATTTTGTATCTAGTCCACCTATTTTGTAGCCTTTCATTCCCCCAAATACAATGCAACACTCTTGAGGGCAAAAGACTGTTTCATTTTTGTATCAGTATCCCAAGTATTAAGTACAATTCCTAGCTCTCAGTGGATCTTTTTTTTTTCTTAGTGTATACTTTAAAAATGACTTGTTAATTGAATTTTTAAACACAGATCCATTCCCCTTCCGCCATTCCATTCTTTCTTAAGGCAATATGCTATAAACACATTTCTATCATGATGGGGAGAGGGGCATATTCCTTGATTAGAGTTTATCATACTAGTGTTATGAGTGATAAAAGATGTTTGTGTAATTCATCTTTAATTTATGAAAATTAAAACATGGTCTGAACTATGTGATACAGGAATCAGGAGAGTTAGGTTCTTTTTTACTCTTGCCTCTATCACTTTTCTAGCTGGGTGATCCAGGGCAAATAATTTAATCTCCTGGCCTCTCAGCTTCCTCATTGGTAAAGTAAGAACTTTAGTTCTTTATTAAGCTAATTTTATATGATGATTGATATGCTATCATTGGATCCTTGAGGTTGGTAGTTTGTGTATTAACATGCCCATTTTGTTGGAAAAACAAAACTGATGAAACAGGCTCAGAAAGGCTAAATGACTCGGCCACAATCATGACAGAACTGTTCCAAAAACTCACTTCTCCAATTCAAGTCTACTGTTTTCTCCTGTACTTCTATTAAGTCTTTTTCAACTGCAATATTCTATGACTCTAATCCCACAGGTAATGCCCAAACCTCATTTTTTGTTTTGTTTTTGTTTTTGTGGGGCAATGAGGATTAAGTGACTTGCCCAGGGTCACACAGCTAATAGGCGTCAAATATCTGAGGCTGAATTTGAACTCAGGTCCTTCTGAATCCAGGGCTGGTGCTTTATCCACTGTGCCACCTAGCTGCCCTGCCCAAACCTCATTTTGAAGAATGCTTTCACCTTTATCTTCTTTAACACTTTTCTAAGAGCTTTAACAAGAAGAAGAATTGATCATTATAAGTTTTTATTGAGCCCTGCCTATTGTCTGGAGCAGCAAAATGGACAAAAGGGAAAGGGGATGGGGATACACAAACTGGAATTTTTCCAAGAAAAAAATCACTTTAGGATGGAAAAAAGAACAAAAAAGAAACCATTGTTATATTATTGTAGGAGTTTGATCCACTATCAACTATTATATAACGTATCTTTTTTTTTCTCAATAAGGAAATTCCGTCTCTTTATTGTTAGCTTTCCTTTTTTTTAGGTTTGTAGAAGTTGTTACTTTTTAGATTGCATAGACATTTCTACTCCAACCCACCTGTTGACTCACATGTCTATCCAGTTTTTCCCATTTCTTTTCCATGATATTTTTACTCTTCTTTCTGTAAAGCCTCACCTCTTTCACACTTTTATTTAGCAGTTATTTATTTATTAGGGATCCACTTGGTACATGATAGGATTGGTACATTGTACCTTTTT
This sequence comes from Dromiciops gliroides, assembly GCF_019393635.1. NCBI lineage: Eukaryota > Metazoa > Chordata > Mammalia > Microbiotheria > Microbiotheriidae > Dromiciops > Dromiciops gliroides. The sequence goes on from NC_057862.1 coordinate 186,012,185, forward strand.
AAAAAATTGTCTTTTTTTCTTTCCTATTTCTCTTATCCAAGGTTTGTAGGATTGGGATAGGGCTGGGCACTGATCCTGTGATTTCATTGATATGGGTATCTCCCACATGAATAAACACCCTCTACGAAGGTAAATTGGCTCCTTCTTTGTAATTCATCCTCTTTGAGCTGTTGCCTAGAGCAGTGGTGTCAAATTCAAATGGAAACCAGAGGACATACATAAGAATCCCTTGGGGCCTCATTGATTTAGAGAACCACATATTAATGTTCTATTTTTACTCATTTTGTTAAATATTTCCCAATTACATTTTAATCTGTAAAGGCAGCATTTAGGATTGTTGCCCACAATGTGGCTGAGTGACCACCTCTGGCCTAGAGCCTTGATGGATTAATTGACTTGCCCAGAGTCACAGAGCTACTATGTTCAGAGGTATGATTTGAACCCAGGACTTCCTGGCTTTGAGGATGACTGCCTCTCATCTTTGTAAGAAAGTAAAAATTCTTGAAAGACTTGTAGGACTAATTTGGTCACTTTCTCCCCTTCCCCACTCCCAGTTTCCCAACAGTATTTGAGAAAATGGTGAAATGGTACTTGCTTGATTATATTGCTAAATACTAGGCTAGCCCTAATACTAGTTTGCCAGATATGAATCTAGGTACACTTAACTTAACTGGAAAGCATTGTGGTTAATAGCTTTTCAAGCATTCCTCACATAGACCTGGCTCTACAACTCATTACTTGTATGACCTTGGAGAAGTCATTTCTTCCCTAACCACTGGGTAAAATATTATTGTTATTACCTATCTCATTGGGTCATTGTGAAGAAAGTAGTTTGTAGGCTGTAAAACTAGATAAATAGGAACTAATATGGTTGAGTGAGATGGTCATTCCTTTAACCCCAATTGCCTCACCCCCCCCCAAAAAAAAAGAAAGAAAGAAACTTGCCCAGGGTCACACAGCTAGTAAGTATCAAGTGTCTGAGGCTGCATTTAAAATCAGGTCCTCCTGAATCCCAGGCCAGTGCTCTATCTACTGGGCCACCTAGCTGCACCCCCTGGGCAAGTTTCTTAAAACATCTGGGCCATCTCCATGTCCTGATACATATCTTGCCACTGGACCCAGATGGCCCTGGAAGAGAGAGTGAGGCTGGTGACTTTGCACAGCCCTCCCTTACTTAAATCCAATTCACTGCAAGTCATGAGGTCACCTCGGGATGTCATGGTCCTCTTCAAGAATGAAGGACAAGGGGCAGTTAGGTGGTGCAGTGGATAGAACACCGGCCCTGGAGTCAGGAGGACCTGAGTTCAAATCTGGCCTCAGACACTTAACACTTACTGGCTGTGTGACCCTGGGCAAGTCACTTAACCCCAATTGCCTCACCCCCCCCCCAAAAAAAAATAAAAGACAAACAATAACAAAAACAACAATTCCGCGCTACAAGTAAGCTTAGAGATTACTGAGTTTTCCCCTTCACTTTAATGAGGGGTAAACTAAGGTGTAGAGAGAAAGTAAATTGTACTAAGTCCCATATACTTAGTATTAGAGCTGAGATGGTCTGAGTTAGAATCCCAGGCTCAATTTGAGTTCTCTTTCCTTTATACTTACTCATTCCCTTTAGATTGCTAATAAATAAGTAAATAAATGTGAGGGAAAAACAAAAACTCTGTGCCTTATGGCTTTGTGGAGAAAGAGATATATATCCAAACTTTCCTCATAAAATTGCAGATTGGTAGGCTCCCTACCAGCTAGGTGGTGGAGTGGATAGAGCGCCAGGCCTGGAGTCAGGAAGACCTGAGTTCAAATGAGACCTCAGAGGTTTATTAGCTATGTGACCCTGGGAAAGTCACTTAACCCTCTGTTTGCTTCAGTTTCCTCACCTGTAAAATGAACTGGAGAAAGAAATGGCAAATTACTCCAGTATCTTTGGCAAGAAAACCCCAAATGGGGTCATGAAGAGTTGGACACCACTGAACAACAAACAGCAACAGTAACAAGACTCCTTAGATTTATTCTGGCAAACTACTTATAAGAGATACAAGAATAATCATGGCTTTTTATCCAATAATATTACCATTATTGGCAATATGTCCTAAATATTTGGTGGAAAGCTTTTTTTTTTTTAATGATTTAAACTGGAAATGGTGTTGGATTAAATTGCCTTTGAAATTCCTTCTGGCTTCAGTTCTGTGACTCCATAGAAATAATAAGCATTCATTAAACTGTATACCAGGTACTGTGATAAGGGCTGGGAATATAAAGACAAAAATGAAACAATCCCTGTTCTTAAGGAGTTTGCATTCCACTGGGGAAGACATAAGTATATATCGAATGCTATATATGTAGGTACATAAACATATAAAATGAATCAAAACAAATGCAAGGTAATTTAGTGAGTGAAGTATATTTTAGCTATGGGGATCAACCAATAGAAAGGTACAGAGATAGAAAAAGTAGTGGGATTTTTGTGGGTGTCTGTGTGTATCTATGCATGTGTACATGCACATGTGTATGTTTGAGATGAACCGTAAGAAGGCCAGGAAGGAGAATTATATACAATGAGGTTGGAAAGGTAGGCCAGGGCCAGATTTGAAGTTACTTTAACATTCAAACAGAGAAAGAATTTGTTTTATTTTTTAGGAAGCGTGGAGGAACTGGAGTTGAGTAGGGAAGCAATGTGGCTAGAACAGTGTTTAAGGAAAATCACATTGGCAGCAGTGAAGAGTTGAGAGTGGGTAGAACAATTAGGAAGTCATTACAGCGGTACAGCTAAGAAGTGATGAAGGCTTGAAACAGGCCAGTGATTGCATGAGTACTGACAAAAGGAAGAGATATGAGAGATGTTGTGAAGGCAGAAACAGCAGATCTGAAGCAGGGAAACCAACCAGCAGCCCATTGCAATAGTCCAGGTGTGAGGTGATGAGGGCCTGTACTTAGATGGTAGCCATGTCAGAGGAGAGAAGTGTTATGAAGGTGAATTGATAGGCCTTGACAACAGATTGTGTGTGCATGTGTGCATGTATGTGAGAGACATACAGAGAGAGAGAGAGAGAGAGAGAGAGACAGACAGATAACTGGAAGATGACATTTAGGTCGTGAGAGAAAAGTGGTACTATCCATAGAAATGCTGTGACTGTGACAAAATAGTGTGTATGAGACCTTAACTTCTTTGGGGTACACACATAGTGGAATCTTTGGGTCAAAGTATATTGTTATTTTATAAATCTCTCTCTCTCTCTCTCTCTCTCTCTCTCTCTCTCTCTCTCTCTCTCTCAAAGCACAATTCCAATCTGCTTCTCAGAGTAACTGCACCAATTCACAGCTCCACCAACAGTGTATTAGTGTGCCTGTCTTCCTACTATCCCTCCACTATGATTATTCCTATCTCTTGTCTTTTTCTTTTGCCAATTTTCTCAGTGTGAAGTGAAACCTCAACATTGTTTTGATAAAGATTTCCCTTATAATTAGTGATTTGAAGCCATCTTTCATTTGGTTGTTAATAGTATGCAGTTCTTTTGAGAATTTGGTTCATATTTCTTGACTATTTGCCCATGGGAGCACTGTTTTTCCATGACTGTAAGTTGATGATATTGACTATAAGTTGCAGAAGAGTTGCCATAGGTATTAGTAGAGGGACTTTTCTTTGCCCCAGAGTCCCCTATAAAACCACAAGTGCTGTAAAACAAACCAAAAAAATAAACATGAGCACTTCTTGTGATTTTATATGGCTGCAAATCTTGGAGCACACATCTTGGAAGAATAAAAATTGCAAATACCCCAAAAGTCATGGCTAAACCGTAGCATATAACTAAGGATCATTTGAATTCAAGAAATGCTACAAAGCAATGGTGTCAGATTCAAATAGAAAAACATCCCTACTGCCAGCATATTGACCTGGAAAGCCACAAATAAATATTGTCTCTTTGGTTGTACTTTTTTTTTGGGGGGAGGGAGGGGGAGGTAATTAGGGTTAAGTGACTTGCCCAGGGTCACACAACTAGTAAGTGTTAAGTGTCTGAGGCCAGATTTGAACTCAGGTCCTCCTGACTCCAGGGCCGGTGCTCTATCCACTGTGCCACCTAGCTGCCCCTCTTTTGTTGTACTTTTATTTATTTTATTAAACATTTCCCAGTGACAATCTTATTTGGGCCACAGGAGGCTGGGAGTTTGACACCTTCATTGTAAAGGACCTTTCCAAGGATGGTTATGATGGGAAAAGAGATAGACCAGTTCAATAGTGAGGGTGAGGGAAACTAGATGGAAATGTCAATTATATGCTATTACTGTTAAAGTAATTCATTCTCTCTCTTTCTCTCTCTCTCTCTCTCTCTCTCTCTCTCTCTCTCACACACACACACACACACACACACACACACACACACACACACACATGGCCTACAGAGAGAAGATTGCTTGCATTTTCTGCAGATGACTTATAGAAATGCCTGGATTAGAATTGAAAAGGGATGAGGTGTGGAGTGTTTGTATTCCTTGCTGATGGAGAGGGGACTCAACATCAGTAAAATCATGGATTTTTTTTTAAGTGAGGTAATTGGGGTTAAATGACTTGCCCAGGGTCACACAGCTAGTAAGTGTTAAGTGTCTGAGGCTGGATTTGAACTCAGGTCCTCCTGACTCCAGGGCCAGTGCTCTATCCGCTGCACCACCTTAGCTGCCCCAAAATCATGGATTTAAAAAAAAATTTCCAGAGTATTAAATAATACATTTTCCATCACTTAACCCCAGTTGCCTCACTAAAAAAGAAAAAAAGCTAGCAAGAACTGGGATTCAAATTCTGCCTCTGAAGCATACTGATTTTGTAGTCCTAGGCAAGTCACTTAACCTTCTCAGTGCTCTAGACCAGAGATATCAGACTCATTCAATTAGATTAAAATATAATTGGGAAATATTTAACAAACAAAAAAAATACAATACATCATAGATGATGTTAATTTGTGATTTTCTAAGTCAATATGCTGCCCATTATGATCAATTTCTATTTGGATTTGAGAACAAATATTCTAGGCTACCCTCTAAGTTGCCAGGATGGTGCAGATTTGCTATGGTAAAGGGAGTTTCCTTATTTGAGAATTCCCTATACATTATGAAATCCCAGGTCTAATGCCAGGGATTTCTTTCTTTCTAGTGCCATTAGTGGTGAGCTTCATATTTTCCACCATTCTTAGTGATAGAAATTTATCTCCAAGAACAGGATTAGTTGCATTCTATAGGTTTGGTCATAGAATCTTAGTTTTAGAGCAGGAAAGGACCTTGGAGACCAGTTAGTCCAACCTCCCAATTTTGCAAATAAGGAAACTGGGACATACCAAAGTTAACTGACTTGCCCCAGGTCACATCAATTAGTAATAAGTAAGTGGCAGAGATGGGTTTTGGACCCCAATTATATTTCTTTATCATTGTACCAGGCCATCTCTTTATTGTTGTGAGACATATATTAGCTTCTATGTAGTTTCTTGGATCATGTTGTTATTTAATTTTAATTTTATTGCATTGTGGGCTGAAAAGGGTCTCTAAACTATGACCTAGTATATGATCATTTTTTACCTATGTCCCATTTGTCCTTGAAAGGAATGTGTATTCTTTTCTCATTTATCTCTGTATATCTATGAATTCTAACTTCAGTTAGCAGTTCAGATCTTTGGTATCTTTTATTGGTAATCACTTTGACTTGTTACATTCTAGTAAGAAAGTTGAAATCTACTGGTTTGCTATTTTGATCTATTTCTATCTGTGCCCCTGTTAATTTTCTTGTTATGAATTTAACTGTCAATTTGTATGGTAAATATAACTTGACAATTGTTACATATTTGTTATACATCATTCACTTGACCATTATGTAATGGTCTTTTTGTCCCTTTGCATTTCTGAGAATTTGGATTCCATTTTATCTTATAGCCTAACACATTTTATAGCTACCCCTAATTTTTTTGTACTTCTAGTTGCATGATACAGTTTAGATCAGTCTCTTAATTTTAATCTAGTTTTATCTTTTATCCCCCCATAGATATCTTTCTAAAAGCAGTATATAGGTGGGCTTGGTTTCTTGATTAAAGTTCAATTTTTTTTTGTTAAATAAATACTTTCCTGAATTTTAAGCTCTAATTTTAGTCTAGATAGATATTCTTTGCCATTAGGTTTTGTTATTGTTTTTCATCTGTGTGAAACAATTTTATAATAGTAGATATGCAGGTTTTTTCTTTTAGTGATTTTTACTCTTTTGTGTAGATAACAGTAGGTTCTTTTTTGTTTTTTGGTTTTTTGGTGAGGCAATTGGGGTTAAGTGACTTGCCCAGGGTCACACAGCTAGTAAGTGTTAAGTGTCTGAAGTCGGAATTGAACTCAGGTCCTCCTGAATCCAGGGCCGGTGCTCTATCCACTGTGCCACCTAGCTGCCCCATAGTACTGTTTTTATTCCCAAATCTTTGTTTCTGTTAGAGTAAGGAAAGATTGCATACTTTATTCTTACTTCATTATAACAACTCTTAACCAAAGGTAATGAGCAAGCTTAAAAGTGTTATTTTTGTTAGTCTCTTATTTAACTAGTTTATATTTTTTTCTTTTACTGATTGTATGGATCTCTTTCATTGTAGATTATTGTTGATAAATTGTTCTAGGTCCTATTTGTCTTTGAAGTGAGTTCTGTTTTCCAAACAACATGATCCTGTTTGTAGGTATATAATTTGGACGGTCATTTTTTTCTTAATATTTCTATGCATTAAAAAAAGTTTAATGTTTTACTTATTTAAAATGTTTCCTCTGTTATATCTTTAAATGTGACTTATTTTTAATTTCCCATATTTTATATTTATTTGATAATTACTTAATTTTACAATTATATGCCCTAGAAATCCACATTTTGGAATTTTTACGATTCTGTTTGCCTCATCTGGACCATTGTGGAAGATCTCTGATTATATCCTCAAATATGATACCTAGTTTTTTTTTTTTTCCTTTTTCATCATGACAGAATACGAGATTTAGAAGTGGCAGTGATGTTGGAACTCTTCTTGTCCAACCCTTCAGTTTACAGATGAGAAAATCGAGACTTAGACTGTGTTTTAAGTCCACACAAATAATGACAGAACTAGGTTTTGACCATAGGTCCTCTGACTTCCTCGTGGAAACATAGCAACTTTTAGCCCTTGGCTGTGGGCTGATAGTGAGGCATGGGGACCTAAGGAATGGGAGTCCCCACCATCCTTTGTTGTGGATCAAGGTGGGTCAGGAATTCCCTGGGCTATGGTCAGAATGAAGTGGATGAGTATAGTGTTTTTCCTATGCTCTTGTACCTTGCTTCTCAATGAGTCAAGGGTTTCTTTGAGATCTCAATTGGGCTTATGTACCAGTTTTTTGGGGGCAGGTTGGCAGAAATTCTTCTTTAAGGGTCTAGACTCTCTAGGCTCTTCTGTATTTGCCAGTCTTTTTCCGGCTCATGATGAGCTCAGACCAGTAGGAGACTGGAATTAGGGTTAGGGTGGGAAGAGACCAAAACAACTTCTGCGCCCTTTAACCGCTCAGATGAGAGGGGGTAGGGATATATGGAGTTTGAAGCACCAATTTGTTACATCTAGTTCAGTGCTGTCTCTGAGACTTCAGGGCTGTAGGACTCCTTGATCCTCTCAACTATAGCTGTAATTAAGTCATCACATTTCTCAATTTTTCTTTTTTTCTTTCTCTCTCTCTTTTTTTTTTTTAAGTTCCTTTTCCCCCTCCTTCTTTATCCCTGATGGGATAAGGATAGCTTGGGTAGTTTTTCATGATTGGTGAAGGAATTTAAGTAGGTAGGAACTGACTTGTCTGGCTTTCTTAACTGTTCAGACTTAACTATCTTGATTAGTTTTGCATGATTTAGTTTTAGTTAACTGGCCATTTGCTTTGTGATTGGTGAATTCACAATTCACAGTTGCTTAAAAATCTATTCTTTGGGTTTTGTTGGGGATTGCCAAGCTGACTGCTTTATCATTCCAAGGAATTTATTTTTATATTATTATTAATATCATTATTATTTAGAAACTGGTACATTTGCCCATCTGTAGGATTCTGGTGCTTTTCCCATTCTCTAAAAATTTTCAAACATTTTCAATGGTAGCTTTGATGAAGTACCTGGAAGTTCATTTGCTAAAAAATAATTCATCTGAACTTGCAAGCTTAATATAAAAGCACCTGGATGCTCCACATAAGTTTCTCTCTTAATTTATTGGGGATGCCAGTTCCCTCTTTATGATGTGAGTTATCTTTTCTACTTTGATGATCATTTCTCTTGCTGGAAAAGTCTAATGCAGAATCAGAGTTGTTAGATCTGCTTTTAATACTTCATGCTTTATTCTCTTCCTCTTGGTGCTTCTGACTCTCTAGACTAGGGCTTCTTAAACTTTTGCCACTCACAACCCCTTTACCCAAGAAATTTTTATACAACCCCAGGTATATAGGTATATGAAATAGCTTATACAAATGAAATATTTACCATCAAATGGTACCATATGGGTTTATGACCAACAGTTTAAGAAGCTAGGCTTTAGACTTTACCACCATGACACGATTTCAGCTGTCTTCTTACCTCTGCCATGCTGGTCCCCTTGTTCCATTAAAGAGTTCCTGTCAGCACTCTCCCTTTTGGGGATGGGTCCAGGCTGGCTCTGTTATATTCCCTGCTCAACTGTGCTTCTGACTATCTAGATTTTTCTCACTATGCCTTTTGACCCCTCTTCCCCATCCCCCACTTTTATCTGCACCCTTTTAGCTGCCTTCCCCAATTAGAATGTAAGCTATTTGAGAGCAGGCACTGTTCTTTTTCCTTGTATTTGTATCCCAAGAACTTAGCACAGTGTCTGGCACATAATAAATGTTTATTATTTTGTCACCCATTAACACACTCCTTTGTTGCCAAAGTGGGAGCCTATCCATTTGTTTTCTGGTTTCTTTATGCATAGCCTCCCATATTGGTTGTTGCCTTTTTCATGTGTTGCTATCTTTTGCTTATTCTGAGCATTAGATGACTTGACATGAAACCTTCAGTATTATGGCCCTTCTTTGCCTTTGTTCCTAAGGTTTTGTGATTTCCATTCTAAATTCTCTTAAAGTTTGGGTTCATTAGCAAAGATCCCAGTTAGAGCCACATTGATTTCTTTACATGTCTCCTTCCCATATTCCTTCCTCTTTGAGATTCTATTTGGTTATGTAGCCATGTTGTGGTATTTAGACCATTATTATTGGTTAATAAAATCTCAGGGTTAAATCTTAAAGAACCTCTCAGGACTACCTACCTAAACATTAATCCCCTTCATACTTGCTAATTCAGTTTTACTCAGTAGCTAGGACAAACCATTGACTTCTAGGGTCAAGAATTGATTGGCCTAGCACAGAACACATTTATACTCCAATGTACAAAATCCAGTTTTGCAGTTTGAGGCAAGGTCAGGGAACTGACACAGAAATGATAACAAAAGAAAGTTTATGTGTGTTTTGCTTACTTGACAGTGAATACCTAAGTCTTTCTCAGCAGACAAAACACAGCCTGGTTGCTAGAAACTTACCCCAAATCTTTCATAATGAATCAGTTCTTTTCTTTGAAATGCTCAGATTCAATGGCTTCAAGGGACAGCATAGAGAGTTGCATAATTCTTTTATTTTAGTTGTATCGTTCATTTAAATGTAATCTTATTTCTGTATTTTTAAGTTAAATTCCTCACTTTATAGTTTTCTTATTCTTTTGATCACATCATCAATGTATTTCTGGTAGCAATTCAATTGAAGAATTTATTAATTTTTATGAATAAGAATACTCGGTGATAGGGATGCAAAGATAAAAAATGAACATGTTCTTGTCTCCTAGGATTCTTCATTCCAGCATAGACATACAGTACATAATACAGGTAAATAAATGTAAGATGATTTATGGAGGGAGAGAGCATGCACAATGGGGAAGCCAGAGATTTTAAGAGTTAGAGCTGACGAAGGAATACATGTATGCACAGAGATGGAAGATGGCAAGGGAACAGCTAGTAGGCCAGTTTGGCTGGAATGAAGAGGAGTCATAGGAAATAAGTCTGCAAAGATGCTGGCAACCAGAGTAGTGCAGGACTTTAAATGCCAGGCTGAGGAGTTTATATTTTATCATAGAGTCAATAGGCAGTTGCCAGAGATTTTCAAGCATGGTAATGTAATGGTCTTATCTGTGTTTTGAGACAGTTGTGTAGAGTAAAGCTTCTTAAACTGTGAGTCATGACCCCATATGAGGTCATGCAACTGAATGTGGGGGTCATGAAAAATTTGGCAGTAAATGTTTAATTTGTATACCGATTTTATTTATCTTCATACCTAGGATCACATGCAAATTTCTCAGGAGAAAAGGGGTTGCAAGTGGAAAAAATTTAAGAAGCCCTGGTGTAGAGGTTAGATTGGAGATGGGAAAAAATAGAAGGTGGGAGAGAAATGAAAAAGCTATTGCAATACAAGTGGAGGCAATGAAGGCAGCATGTATCTGAGTGGAGTGGAGTAGAAGAAATATCTGGGAGAGATGTTGTGCAGGTAGGACCAATTATCAACTGATGAAACATAAGGAGTCAAGGATGACTCCAAGGTTGTTAATCTAGGCAAATGGGAAAATGATTGTAACTTTAATAGAAATAGGAAAGTTGGAAGGAGCTGTAGTTTTAGAGAAGGAGATGATGAGGTTTATTTTGGACATTTGGGGCTTGTGATGCTGATGGAACTTTGAGGTAGAACTGTTCAGCATGAAGTTGATGTGGTACTGGAGTTTATGAGAGAGGTTAGGGTTGGATATTTTGATTTGGAAGTTATTTCTCTAGAGATAATTGTTGAACCCATGGGAACTGTGTAGAGATAAAAGTGACAGATAAAATTTCCAAAGTAGTGAAAATGGTTCCTAAAGGCAGAAAAAAGACTAGCCAAGCCTGAACTAGGAATTCTGCCAATGAAAGATAATTCATTTATATGGCTTTCGAAAATACTGCTAATTCGTGTATACTGAAAAGATGGCCAGTGGTATTCTTTATATTCATCATGAACCTATACCATGATGGCTGAGGGGAAAAAATCCATATGACTGTTCTATTTCTTTACTTCCAAAAGGCTGTTAAAAGACTTGAAGACATTATTATTTTGTTACTGAATGGCTGTTGAGGTTTGACTCCTTGTAAAGGAATCTTTTTTTAGATGTATGGCTTTTCTACCCTAAAAGCTGTTTTATCCCATTTTCAGAAACCTTTAGCCTTTTGTTTTGCCTTTCATGAAAAGGTAAGAGTAAGAATTGGAATTACTACAAGGGAGCAGTTCAAAGAAAATCATAGCTAATGTTATCCCCAGAAGAATCCGCACATTGACTATATTTACTATTAGAGTGGGGAAAATACTTCATTTTTATGGGAATCAAATTAGATTATTGACTTCATTCATTTTTTAAGTCTACATTACACACATGGAACTTTAAGCTACTAAGTAATAACACATACCAGTATGTTTACTTGTACAATAAAGAGAAATTAAATATTTCCTCCTTGGAGAAAAGGTTCAATTTAAGCTTAAAGTAATAATATTTTATTATTTGACTTTCAGACAAAAGCAGACTGAATTTACCATCATATATTTATTTCACACTTGGCACCATTTTTGCCATATCAGTTGAATTTTTGCCTTCAGAAATTATAGCTTCTAAGTCAACTGATATACTGTCATAGTGTGACCCACATTGAAGTAGAAAAGCTGAACTTTATATATGTACATCCTATATAAGGGGCCCACGATCAATGTTCTTTTATGATAATGTGGGTAATTCATTATACTAAATCCCATCGTAAAGTCACAAGCTTGCTCTAACATCTTTGAGCCGGTCACCCATTCATAATACTGTTCTTCTGACACTAACTAGCCCCAGTGAAGCTTGGGCTAAAGTGCTATTTTCGTGCAATTAGGTCAAAATCTGATCCACTAAAAAAGGGTTATTTCTGAGGATGGTTGAGCAGGAAAGAGATGATTATTCCTTAGAGGTGGTGGTTTTCACCGGTGGTCAAAACACCACTGGAAAAATTTGGAAAACTAAGACATGCATACTAAATATTTTTTGAATGAATGAATGTAGGTCATTTTTGGGGGGCATATTAGTTGATCCCTGCTGCCATCATCTTTCACTCATTTTCTAGCTTTACTACCTCATAGGAGGTAGTAGACACATAGAAACATATACAGTGTTTATTAATAAATACTTGCAATAAGAACTCCAGTGCCCAGTTTGCTCTGATCTTTGGCCTTCTCCAAAACCTGTGAGAGAAGATCATTTCAACAGGGTCATAGAATTTTAGCATTAGAGGAGTCTTTAGAGATCATCTAGTCCAATGAGTTGGAAATCTCATCTCTTCCTCCATTTATCCTGTTGGTAGGATAGTAAATGCCTCAATTCAGTTTCAAGATACATATAAGGCCAGGGTCAAAACCTTTTGATTCACCTGTTAATGTGGTGATAGGGATTCTTTACCATGTGGTAGAATGTTTCATTATAAATAGGCCTAATTCTTCAAGGCATCCATGATGTGGGCAAAATGTATAACTTGTCATGTGATGTTTTAAATTTGTTTCTGTTTACAAACCTCCAACATTAATATAAGCTTATACTGAAGGTATGATATTCTAGTGTTTATTTTTCTGATAGTATTGGTAGCAAAAGCTAATAAAATTTAAAATTAACTTGCACTTCAAGTCTCATTGAGCTAAGATGGGAAATGGACTGATGATGAGACAGAAATCTTAGTTACAGTCTTATCCTATTTTATTTTTATTATTTTTTTGCTTTGAATAGAATTTTATTTTCCAAAATATATGTAAAATCAAATTTTAACATCAATTTTTTAAAACTGCGTTCCAACTTTTCTTCCTCCCTCCATTCCCACTCCCTACCCACAAGATCTCAAGCAATTCAAAATAAGTTATACATGAGTAGTCATGGAAAAATTCCCATATCAGCTTGTTGTGAGAGAAAACAGTCAAACACCCCCCCCCCCCAAACTTCAGATTAAGGAATTGTCAAAGAGGAAAAGAAAAAAAGAATTAAAAAAATGTGTTTCCATCTGTTTTCAAATACTATCAGTTCTTTCTCTGCAGATGGGCTGCAATCTTAAAAAGTCTTTCAGGGTTATATTGGATCATTGCCTTGCTGAAAATAACCACATGCTTCCCAGCATTCCCACTATTGCTGTTATTTTGTATACAGTACATTTCACTTTGTTTCAGCTCATGTAGGTCTTTCCAGGTTTTTCTGATAGTATCCTGTTCATCATAACCTGTATATAGTACCTTAAGCTTGACAGAGAATTTTCTTCATAATAGCCCAGCAAAGTAGGTACCATACATTTTGCCATTATAATCAATCATCATAACTATTTCCCTCCATCCCACTCCCTTCCCATGACATTTACTCTATCTACTTTTTACCTATTCCTCCTCAAAAGTGTTTTACTTCTGACTATCCTCTCCCCTGCTCTGCACTCCCTTTTTTCACCCTTCCTTCCTTATCCTCCTCCCCTCCTACTTTCCTGCAGGGTTAAATAGATTACTCCTCCCCATTGGGTATGAATGCTATTCCCTCCATGAGCCCACTCCGATGAGATGAGATCAAGGTCCCTGAGCTAATTCTGTGCTCTAAATTTTTCTTCCTCCCTCCCTCCTCAACCCTCCCTATGAAATCAAGCAATTCAATATGTCATACTTGTGCAGTAATGCAGAACATCTTCATCTTCCTTGAAAGTGTTTTACTTTTTACTGTTCTCTCCCCCAATCTGCCCTTCCCTCCTTCCTTCCCCTCCTCCCCCCCATCTCCCTCCCCTCCGTTAGGGCAAAAATATATTACTATACCTACTTGAGTATGTATGTTAATCCTTCTTTGAGCCAGTTCTGATGATATTAAGGTTCACTCACTCCCCAACTCCTTCCCCCTCTTCTCCTCCCCTCCATAAGCTGATATCTATAAAGCATTTATGTTTTGTTCTTTGTGGTGCAGACAGGGTGGGGTGTCTTATGTCTGGGACTGGATTTGGGCTTGGGGTCTTAGTCTATTTTAAACAAAAAAGAGGGAGGGAGAGGAAGTACCACAGCTGAACTGCAGCAGTTAGGTATCAGGTAAGTCTTCTTTGGTCATATAAACATCCAATACAAAGGATTAAGGAAGAATTCTTTTATTTAAAGAACTCCCTCAGTATATCTTTTCAGAGATCAGTAACTATTTGAGTGGGGAAAAAGGGGTAGACAAATATTAAGCATAAGTGTTATGAAATACTGCCAAGCCATCAATCAGAAATGAAGATAAAATAGTTCTGAATTCTAACATAGAGCAACAGGGGAAATAGGACTTAATTTACTAACATCTGATTTTTGTACAACCTAAGAAAATATCTCTTCTGTGAGGGACACCTGTGCAGAAGGAAATCTTTCTTTCCCATTCTTAAGGCATTTCTTAGCTTAATATTAATATTTTTAGTGTTAGGTAAGACATGAGTGGATAGAATGAATTATATGTCAAAAATAGTATTAAAGGATTGGGGATGTAAGTTGACCTTCCCTATAGCGATAGAAACCCACCAAATAATGTAGGTGTCAATAATAATAACAATTCACCTTTGTATTGGACTCTAAGGATTACAAGATGCTTTATATGCATTGTTATTTGAGTATAACAATTACCCTTTGACATAATTGTCATCATCCCCATTTTACATTTACTACATAGGTAGTAAATATCTGAGGTAGGATTTGAACCCAGTTATTCCTGTCTCCAGAAGTTCAGAGCTCTCTCCACTGTGCTTCTCTACCACCATAGAATCTCCCTTCCAAGGACTTTTATCTGCTGTCAACTTGTCGTAGATGCAGCCCATGCTCAACCTTAAGTGGCTTGTGTGTCTCTTTGCATTTGGTTAGCTCTATTTAAAAATATCTATGTAAAGTTAAGTCCCATTGCACTGAACTCAAGGGGATGGTTCATGTTCTCCTGTTGTGTTGGTATTTGTTCTATTGAATATTGCTTCAAATATTCACAAATGTTATTGTAGAGTTATTTGTTGTTAACCAAATTACTATAATGAGAGCAAAGGTCTTTACAGTGAAGACCTTGGAAATTGTCTAATCTGCCATCCTTATTTTGTAGATGAATTAATTTGAAACTATTATGGCTTTTTAGTCCCTAGCTGTTAGTGTTCTTGCTGTATTCCTAGAGTACTTGTCTGCTCACCTGTATAGGGATTATCCTTTCTTAAGGGAAGGGGCTATATTTTGTCTTTGTATCCCCTGTACTTAACTGTGCTGGCCCATGATAGGAACTATTAACATAATAACTGGTGTTTATTGAATTAAAGTATTATCACAGGGTTGATGGAAGGCTAATTTTTTTGTTTGTTTTAATTTATTTTTATTTTTGAGGTAATTGGTGTTAAGTGACTTGCCCAGGGTCACACAGCTAGTAAGTGTCAAGTGTCTGAGGCCAGATTTGAACTCAGGTCCTCCTGACTCCAGGGCTGGTGCTCTATCCACTACATCAATTAGCTGCCCTAGTTTGTTTGTTAATTATGGCAAAAGTCCTGAATGAAAAATACATAAGATCAACAGTATTATGATTATAGAGATTGGTAATGTTTAGGATTTGGCCATTTTTTCTTGTACGCCCTTCCCCATTTTCTCTCCTTTCATTAAATTATTTCTAATTAAATTTTATATTCCTCAATTAATGAACATTTATTTTCTCTCCCTCTCAAACATCTCTTCCCACTTTGAAAAAGAAAAGAAAACACAACTTGGTAGCAAACATGCATAGATAAGCAAAACAAGTCCCGATATTGGCTATGTCCAGAGATACATGTCTCATTCTGGATGTTTAGTCCATCACCTCCTGGCCAGGAGGTAGGTGACATTTTTTTCTTATCAGTTCTTTGGAATCATGATTGATCATTTTGTTGATCAGAGTTCTTTTTTGTTTGTTTGTTTTAGTTTTTTTAGTGAGGCATTTGGGGTTAAGTGACTTGCCCAGGGTCACACAGCTAGTAAGTGTTAAGTGTCTTGAAGCCGGATTTGAACTCAGGTACTCCTGACTCCAGGGCTGATGCTCTATCCACTGTGCCACCTAGCTGCCCCTGATCAGAGTTCTTAAGCCTTTCAAAGTTGCTTGTTTTTTACATTGTTGTTATGGCATAAATCCTTCTCCTGATTTTGCTCGCTTCATCCCACTTTATTTTATACAAGTCTTCCAGGGTTTCTCCAAAACCATCCCCTTCATTGTTTCTTAGAGCACAATAGAATTCTATTACCTTCCCATGATATAATTTGTTCAGCTATTCCCCAAATGATGGACACTCCCTTGGTTTCCAGTTCTTTGCCACCACAAAAAAGAGCTGCTCTAAACCTTTTATTTATTTGAATTGTTTTCTTCTTTCTTTGATTTTTTTTGGGGGTATGGATATATTAGTGACATTGCTGAGTCAAAGGGTATGTACAATTTCAAAATTTTTTTTTTTGGTGAGGCAATTGGGGTTAAGTGACTTGCCTAGGGTCACACAGCTAGTAAGTGTTAAGTGTCTGAGGCCGGATTTGAACTCAGGTCCTCCTGACTCCAGGACCAGTGCTTTATCCACTGTGCCACCTAGCTGCCCCATTAACATTTTTTTTTTTGGTGTATGCACAGTTTTGTAAATTTTGGGGAAGGCAAATTACTTTCCAGAATGGCTGTACCACTCCAAACTCCAAACTCCAACAGTAGTATATTAATGTGCTTATTTTCCCACAGACCCTCCAACATTTGTTATTTTCCTTTTTTGTCAAGTTTGCCAAAGAATCTGAGGTGGTGGAACCTCAGAGTTTCTTTAATTTACTTATCTATAATTATTAGTGATTTGGAATACTTGTCCATAATGCTGTAAATAACTTGGATTTGTATCCTTGCCAATTGCCTATACCAATTGTCAATTGGGAAATGACTCTCGTTCTTATAAATTTCAGTCAGTTCCTTATACATCTTAGAAATGAAAAACTTGCTGCAAAATGAATTGTTTCCATACTACTCTAAGCCACATTTGCTTTGTGCAGTAACTTCTCTAACTCACTTCGTAACTCTTTGTCCTGTGGCTTTCTCTGTCCTCATCTCCTTGACTGCTCTTGAAACTTTTGACAGTGCTGACTACCTTTTTCCCCCGGTTATTCTTTCTTCAACCTAGGTTCTTATGATACTAATTGCTTGCCTTTTCTCCAACCTGTTGGGTCATGCCTGTTATTTATTCCTCACAATTCTCTGCTGGATTATCTTACATGTCCTATCCCTCCCTTCATCTTTGTCCTGAGCCATCTCTCTACACTCCATTTCTTGGTGATTTCATCAGTTCCTATGAGTTTAACTATCATTTTTATGTTAATGACCCCCAAAATTAATATATTCAGCCTCAGTCTCTCTTCTGAGCTCCAGATGCCTCATCACCAACTTCCTATGTGACATTTCAAATCAGATGTTTCATAGGCATCTCAAACTCGAAATGTTCAAAACAGAAATCATCTTTCCTTCCAGTCCTCTCTTCTTCCTAACTTCCCTTTTTTCCACTGAGGATATAACTCAGGTTCACAACCTTGGTCATATTTTGTTCTTCTCTCTTTATTCCCTATTTTCAATCAGTCGTCAAGTTTTGTTGGTTCTACTCTTATGACACTTTTTGCTTCCCTCCCCTGATCTCTACTACAATAGACACCCTGATAGTCCAGACCCTCATCACTTCTCACTTGGACTGTTATAAATTCCCCCAAATTGGCTTCCTTGCCTTTGAGTCTCTCCATCTTCAATTCCTCTCCTCCACACAGCAGTCAAATTGAAATTCCTAAAATATATATCACTTCCTTGTTCCAAAATTTCCAGAGGCTTCCTTTTGTCACTGGGACAAAATACAATCTGAGTCCAGCCTACATTGTAAGGATGACTGTACATCACTCCCCCTTTACCCACTCCATGTTTCTAGCCTGTACATGATATTCCATCTCCTACCTCCATGCCTTTTATTTTTTTAATTATAAAAGTATTTTATTTTTTCCAGTTACATGTAGAGATAATTTTCAACATTTGTTTTTATAAGATTTTGTTTCAAATTTTTCTCCCTCCCTTCCTCCCCAAGACAGCAAGTAATCTGATATAGGTTATATATGTACAATAACATTAAACATATTTCTGTATTAGTCATGTTATAAGAGAAGAATCAGAGCAAAAAGGAAAAACCTCAAAAGAGAAAAACAACAGCACCAAAAACAAAAGAAATAGTATGGTTCAATCTGCATCCATATTCCACAGTTTTTTTTCCTGGATTTGAAGAGCCTTTTCCATCATGAGTCCTTTGGAACTGTCTTGGACCACTGTATTGCTGAGAAGAATGAAGTCTATCACAGTTGATCAACACATAATGTTAATGATAGTGTGTACAATGTTCTCCTGGTTCTGCTCATCTCACTCATCATCAGTTCATGCAAGTCCTTCCAGGTTTCTCTGAAATCTGTCTGCTCATCATTTCTTACAGCACAAAGAATTCCATTATAGTCATATACCACAATTTGTTCAGTCATTCCCCAATTGATGGACAGCCCCTGAATTTCCAATTCCTTGCCACTACAAAAAGAGCAGCTATAAATGTTTTTGTACATGTGCATCCTTTTCCCTTTTTTATGATCTCTTTGGGTAAAGACCCAAAAGTGGTATTGCTGGGTAAAAGGGTATGCACAGCTTTGTAGCCCTTTGGGCATAACTCCAAATTGTTCTCCAGAATGGTTGAATAAGTTCACAGCTCCACCAACAATGCATTAGTGTTCCAATTTTCCCACAGCTTCTCCAACATTTATTATTTTCCTTTTTTGTCATTTTAGCCAATCTGATAGGTGCCAGGTAGTATCTCAGAGTTGTTTTAATTTGCATTTCTCTAATCAATAGAGATTTAGAGCATTTTTTCATATGGCAATAGATAGGTTTGATTTCTTTATCAGAAAACTGCCCCTCCATGCCTTTTCACATGCAATATCCCACATCTGAAATGAATTTCCTTCCTTATCTCTGGCTCTCTGAACCCTCTAGTCCCTTCCAGATTTAGCTGAATTAATTGTCCATTCTTATGCAAACTTAATCTTGATCTTGTCAGTTGCTAGCATCTTCCCCTCTCCCCAAATTACTTTGCATTTACTTTGTATATGTTTTCCATTGATTTATCTGTCAACATGCCTCTCAATGGAACATTCTCTCAATAGAAGGTGCACTTTTTGAGGACAGGGACTATTTCATTTAGGTTTTGTATCCCTGAGGCCTATTACAGTGCCTGGTACTTGTTCTGATGTTTGATAAATACTTGGTGAAAGAATGAATGAGGCTGAGTCATTGCTGCACAGTTAGGCTGTATCAGAAGAACCTGGAAGACAACTTTTAAGCTATTTCTCTGGGCAAGGGAAGATTTTGTTCCTGGGCCAAAGAGAGGAATAAATGGGGAAGTCTATGCTGCCTATCTCTCACCTCTTCTAGTCTCTCAATATTGGCCTTCAAACATGGGGTGCAAGATCTCAGCTCACTGTTTTTGTCATTCCACTGCTATAATCTGGTTTGCACTGCAGATTCTCAATCTCAATGCTTCCCACCCCCCACCCCTCACCATTTTGCACAGGTGTTCCTTCTGCTTTCTGATTTCTTCAAGGATCATTTCCTTGGCTATCTATTCCTGTTCCTTTAACTGCTACTTAAAGTCATTGGCTCTGTTCAGGTTACAGCATGATTCAGTCCCTTCATGCATTGAACATTATAGTTAGGTTGATCTTCTTGTTCCTCCCCTCTAATATTAGAGCTCCTGCCACTATGCTTTGTCCAGACTGCCTCCCCCCCAAAAAACAAAACTTCTTGGATCTACTCCCTTTTCACCTCTGTCTCATAGAATTCCAGTCTCCTTCCATTTTTCTTGTTTTTAATGCATGATCAATGTGGCATAAGGGCAACAGCAGAGTAAGAGGAGGTATCGTGTGCTTTAGAGACCTGGAGATTTTCTAATACTTTTTCTTGTCCTGTCTCTTTTGTCAGAAGCATCTTATAGCTTTGGAAGTCAATTGTTCTTTGCCATTTCAACTTGACAAGAATGTGGTGATTGTGATATTTCTGAAAGGAGATTGGGTGACTCCTGGTTATGAAGTCAGGTTTCTACTATGCTGAGGTAGCCAAACCATACATTGTT
Source organism: Dromiciops gliroides (assembly GCF_019393635.1). Lineage (NCBI taxonomy): Eukaryota > Metazoa > Chordata > Mammalia > Microbiotheria > Microbiotheriidae > Dromiciops > Dromiciops gliroides. The sequence continues at coordinate 186,032,425 of NC_057862.1, forward strand.
ATGTTAGCTAAATCCAGGACTCTAGTCCCAGAAGTTTTGTAGTCTGATCTAGGTTGGGAAACTAATATGAAAACTTAGTTGAGCCATTATTATTGTTAATGATAAAAACTTAAGAACAATCCATTCTTTCCAAAAGAATTGGAAATGAATCTCCTCAAAATATACTCTATATCAGAATACCTGTGCTCATTGTAAAATGAATGTTTCTTAAATACAAAGATATCTAATAAGACTGTTAAAGGAATATGTTTCTTATAATTTGAAGCCTTCCTTTTTACTGCTAATAGCATATTCAGGAATAGCAAAGTGGAAACTTTTCTCTTAAACTAGTCTTATATTGCAGACAATCTCTGAAGCAGCCAAGTCAAATTTTCGACTATGATTTTATTCTTCTAGTTCATTGTTTCTTCTGCGTTTGGGTGAACACATCAGTATTGGTGGGCATGAGCAAATAGACATGACTTCTGATTTGGTGGCTTTAGTGTGAGGCTTCTGGGCATGGATGGGAATATAAAAAGCAAAACTGACTAAAGAGTGGTTTAGGTTTTTAATCTGTATCTGAGTTTGCTAATGTGTCACTATGAACAAATATTGCCTATAGTTAAAGACTGTAGTGGTAGGTAAAAACGGTCATTATACCATAGCCTTTCCAACATACTATAGATCATACAGGATAATTATTTCCTGTACTATTCCTCTGAAGTATGAAAGCAAGACCTAGTTAGATGTATTTCATCTGTTAGAGGTTCACAAAGAGACTAGATTTGGTACATTGTCATGAAAAATATTTTATTCATGGGATAGCTTTTTGGACAATTGTATTCTGTGCTGTATTACAATGGCACAATAAATTGCTGAATATACTGTCTGCTGAATATGACTTCACCATGAAAAATTTGATGCATTGGCGTAGGAAAGGTTGGAATATATCAACCTTTTCTGACAAGGGACTTTGAATTTTGACCTAATACAGATGACCTTTGTGTGTAATAAAAGTGAGCTTAATCTTCAGGTCAAGGTGGAGGTGAATGGCAGGGCAGTGAACTGAAGCTTGTGCTAAATATGGTGCATTATAGCTACCTACCTATTGGTTAAACTGAAGGCCAGCAGAGGGTTGTTTTTTTAATAGCATTTCCAGATGCTTATTTGCAGTAAGTTGTTCCATTCTTTAAAAGCATCTTATTTCTGTGAAGCAAAAGGAATCCTAGTCCAGATAACTTATAAATTGTGGTTGGTAGGTCCATTTTATAGTTTAATATTTTCAAGCCATTGTATGTGTGTATATATATATATATATATGTATATATATACATACACATACATATATATGTGTGTATATATATATACATACATATATATACATATATATGTAGGTGTATTTCTATTCCATAGATGAGCTGGAGCTAAATATTTTTAAAAATTGCTCGTGGTCTGTAGAAAAGATGTTTGATATGCATCACGTTGAAAGAAAAAAAATGTTCTTTAGGGTTTTGTTTTGTGTTTTAGATTTATTCCTTTGGCAAGTTAGACTAATATCTTTAAACTTTCTGAGTCATCTATCCCTTTATAGCAAGGGGTTCACTATCTTTTTTTCTTTTTTTGTCATGGATCCCTTTAGCAATCTGAAGTCCATGGATCTCTTTTCAAAACAACATTTTTAAGTGCATAAAATGAAATGCATATTATTACAAAGGAAACCAATTATAGGGACATCCTGTTACCAAAATATTTGGCCCACCCCCACCCCCCCCCCCCACAAAAAAAATTGGAGAACACAGTTAAGCAAGGCCCTGGTGTAGACTTGTATCACAAAGTTTAAGAGTATGCAAATTGGGTATCCTTTGGAAACTTCCTATCCTTATATCCAGTTTTAGCCAAGTCCTTTAACCTGCTACATATTTAAAACAATCCATTTTAAAATATCAATTGATTCTTAATTCAAAATAATTAGGAAGTTTTCATTATAAAGTAAAATCCACTAATTTATTAGCTACTATCTGAGGGATTCTTCTTTTTTCCCCCTCTTTACCATGATACTGGTATATGACCTGAACATTTATTGAATACTTGGCCTTGAGTAATGGCTTTTTTCTTAAAAAAAAAAAAAGTTTCAGAGACCCTAATGGAAAGAACTTCCACTCCTTTAATAGAGCCTGCAAAATATATTCTCCAGGACTGATCAGCTCTGAAGGCTCTAGAGGTTTGATGATTGGAATGGCAGGAAATCACGCTTTCAGGACATAACGAATTGACTAGGCCATCCATCATTTGTTAGCATGCGCTGAAACGCTGGGTTTGTGTGCAGAGGCCTGTGATTTAGTAAATACTTGGGAGATGAATAGAGCTTACACACAAGGGAAGATATTGCTGTCCTTCAGCAGCCGTAGACACAGACTCCTGCTGAGAAGGCCATCTGACGGCAGATCATCAGTAACTGGCCTGTCACAGTCAGCGGTGCCCACCGACCATCTCCAGTATATTAAATGCATTTTTAATATCTGCTTCAGTAGATTTAATGAAGAAAATTTAGTTTCCATACTCCAAGCCCTGCTTCCTCAAGTGTTTTAAAGCATACACTGTAGGCTACATATGAACGAGGTCTAGAAAGTAGTATACAGGCAGTGAAGAGGGGTGATTGGAAAAGGAAGTTTAAAAGAATCATGTGTAAACAAAAAATACTATTAGCTGAGGAGACATATTGGTAGAGTAAAACAAGGATTTTTTTTTTTAAAGAATATATTGACCATGCCCAAATTCCTTTGCTCACTCTTCATAAGTTCAACCTGCATGGGCAAGCTTTGCTATTTGTAAGAAGGAACATTAGGAAGGAAAAAGGAGATCGTTTTCCTGTTGGGCATGCTAAGGATTACAAAGTGCCATTGTGTTGGAGTTGGCCAGTTTTCACACTTTTCTGTAAGGTAGTTCTTAGGATCTTTTCATGAGGAGGTGGATCAAGGAAGAGATTTCAAAAATTCCTTCAAATTTTGAATGTATAATTTAACTTATCCCCTTGGTATACTTCAGTTTTATATCTTGTGGCACAATTTTGAACTATGTGTATGTACATGGAAGGGGATCCCAAATGAGGGAGGACCTGATTTCAATGTTATCTCTCTTTTCTACAGGGTAAAGTTTCTTCTTTTATATTTATAATTTAAAAAATGGATACTTTTATGTTCAGTCAGAATTTGTGGATTTGTCCCTTTTAATGAGTTTCAAGGGTGACATTATTTACCACAAAGCAGCAAGACAACCAACTACATATAGTTGCAAACACTTTAAAGGTTTTTCCTTCTTGCTTCAAGGGAAAAAAAAAACTTTTATAACATGCTCTTGTGTTCACAGGAGAAGAAGTATCTACAGAATGGGACCTATAAATTTGATTCCCGTGTGTGTCAAAACAGTAATGTATTAAATGCATATTATTATAAAAATTTAAGACATGTCTTAAACACACTTACATTTTTATAACACATGGCAATATTAAATAATACATTTCCTTGTTAGCATCTGTTTGCCGTCATTGTTGGCAAGGCCTATGATTTATTGCTTAAATTAATGACCAAGACCATTTTGGACCTGATATATGCCCCTAAGCTTATTACATCACTAAATAAAATAAAATGTACGCGCTTGTGACAGAGTCATTTTTGTAATTGTTTATTCCTTTAAGTGGCCCATTCAGTGATTCACTGAAAGGTTCATAATGGTTGGTTTGCAACCAGAAGATAATCTCAGAAAGGTGAAATGTAGTTCTTGACTAGGAATTGGGGGGTTGAGAGGGTGTTCAGTTTCAGTAGGAATTTGTAACATTCTAAGTCTCTCCCCTCCCCTCCCCTCCAACACACACATCATGTCCTTGTTGGGTGTATTTGATGGAGCTTCCTGTAACTACAATCTCAGTCCCCTGTGCCTCTTTCCTTCATAAGGATTTTAAGAGGGACTACTGATTTTAAGAGTTGGGTCTCATCTGTCTAAAAATCCCAGGACTCTTGATAAAGTGCTTTAGCCCTGACAGCCCTTGTGAGGTGGTTCCTTTGCAAGGCTGTTTAGTGTTTCATTATCTGGCATTTGCATAAACAAAGCATGTTTTTGAATTTAAAGCCTATTTCTTTTTCCTAGGTTAGAGATTTATCCTTTTTTGTGGTGAACTTGGATGACTTCATGGAGTAGGGACCAGTACTAGTTTATTCCCTGTTTCTGTTACTGTCACTGTAATATGGTAAGGCCCTAAGCATCCTTACACTAGTCTGCTATTCATTTAAAAATGACAATTCCATCAGGGTGTAGCTCTGGAATATGGTTTCTTTCTCTCAAGTTAGGAATCCCATTGACTACTTGTGTCTCCTGGTGTTCGACAGTAAGGTCAGGAGTTTGAAGAGATTAAATCCTGCTTTTTTTGGACCACAGTGTTTATACACTCTCACCTAGAACCATATGGAGCATCTCTAGTGGCATCTAAACATATTACTTGTGGGAGGATTATTATTATTTTAGAGACCATGGAGTAATTTCCTTGTCAACTATCACTAACACAGAGAGACAAGACCTGGTCCCTAAGAATAATCATTTCTTTATTAATGTTCCTTATCCTCCTTTCATCACAGGTGTTGTGCATATTAATCAAATCATTCATAGGGGACATATTAAATCTTTATCTTAAAACCCCCCAAAATTAAAAAAAAGAGAGAGTAGGAAATAGCACAGATATCTTAGCATTTATTTTAATAAAACCTTATGAAAAGTTTTTAGACACCATTAGAGCTACAAAAATTATTTGTTCTAAAAAAAATGCATTGGTCCTATCTATTTATACCTTTGACATTCTCTGTCTCACCTTACTTTCTCTTAACCTTCTTTGTCTGTTTGTCTGTCTCTTTTTGGGAAGACCACAAGTATCTGCCTGAAAGAAAGGATGCTACTTTTCACATGAAGATTTCAAGCAAAGAGGGGACTAGAAAGGCAAGGATGCATGTCCCTTTTTAGTCCTCCCCTATTTCAGCAGGGTGCTGAATATTGGACTTACCTATCCAGTACATAGTTATGTGGATCGTCTGGGTGCATTCTCTCCTTCATTAGATTTGTAAATTCTTTGAGGACAGAGGCTATGTTCTTTACTGTGATTCTGGCCAATATTTCGGTCCAGAGACCTGATTTCATCAATTCAGGGAATTACCGAAGGGAAAACTCCCTTTATTGATGCAGGTCATCAACCTGTTGGTAACCTTTATTGCCTTGACTACTTACTAAGGGGTAAAGTGACTTACCTATGGTCTTATAGTATCAGCCAGGACTTGACTGTAAGTCTTCCTATCTCTAAGGCTAGCCCTCTTGTCCACCATGCCATGCTAATTCCCTCTGTACTACTTAACAGAATATATTATGGTCTTTTGGTAGTCTGAAAGAGTTAATTCTCCTTTCCAAAGGTGAGCAGACTATTCCTTTCTCCTTTATAGGACTCAGCCCATTTTTCTTTCCTCCTGGGTCAGAGTAGTTGTTTTAGGGCCTATTTAAAAATATTAAAATATTCAGTAGGGAGCTAAGTGCTTAGTGTGGTGTTCTCCTTAATACTCAATGAAACTAAAATACCACACAGACAGGGAACCATTTGTTATATTTTACTATATGAAGCAATAGCTGGGTAAACCTTAACCTTGTAATTTTGCAACTTCCACTTTATCATGTAGCTGTAAAAGGTAATCAAAATAAATCACAGGAGATGAAGAAATATTTTCCAGTGCATTCTGTGTGCTTTCAGAAGTGGTGCTTGATCCATGAAATTTTAGTAAGCATATTAAATAATACAATATGATGTGCAATGTGTCAGATCTGATAAATTATTTTGTATAGGACATTTATACAACATATGCTGAGCTGCTATGTGAACAGCTTAATGACTATAAATTATGTTAATCTTTTCTTGCCATATTTACTTTTTTTTTTTTTTACTAAAAAAATATAGTGTGTTTGCCTTTATCCATTTTTGTTTTGGAGGGTGGAGGGTGAAGCAGGAGAAGCTAATGAAAAGATCTAAGAAAGGTGTAGGTCACCCCTGAGATCCTGTGACAGTGATCCAGGGTTCCTCAGCTGTGCAGTGTACATAACACAGATGTTGGAGAGTCATCTGTCAGCTATGCCTCTCCCATGGAGTTAAAGTTATAGGAGGAAAAGCATTTGACACAGTGCTGTCACTGTTCCATTTTCACAATAGAAGAGCATGCAAATATTGAACCTCCTGCTTAGCAGTAGTGCCCTGTCTAATGTCTGGGCTGGTTAGAATAAAAAATCATGGGTGCATCACGGGCTCAGAGATCTGACAAAGGTCATGCTATGTTGGGCATTTGAAATGGAAATTGTCTGGACTTAGATTTTATAAAGCTCCCACTGTTGTGTGTGGGGGGAATTTCAGCAGGGTTTTGTCCCTGGAGAGGCCTCTTAGGCCCTTTTCTGTCCTATGAATGAATTTAGATGTGAGGGTTACTCCTGCCTTAAAACTGTTAAGTTCATTTTGCATACATCCCCAGAGAGAAAAACTGGCAGATGCTTTTGTCTTGGAAGTGTTTAAAAGAAAACTGCAGAGCAGGAACAAGAGAGAGAAGGGGCCCTGTGTGGAGTCCCAGAACATTTTGGAAATGGCCAATATGCAGTTTTCATCAGTATGAAGGCGGGGCGCAATATGGTGCCTGGAGCTCTCAGGGGAATATGAATGTTGATTAAGCATACTCCCAGGCTTTGAAATTCTGAAGGCAGTGTCAGAATAATGGATGTTGAGCAAATGTCAAGCATTTGTTAATTTCTCTGTTATTTGGAGTTTATCTACCATGATCAATCAAATAAACTAGTGCTTCTCTCTTGTGGCATGTGTCATTGATATGGTGATTAGGTGGCTAGAGAGACCTTCTGCTTTTTTCCAGGTAACAGATTATAAACGAATAGATGCGTCTTTGCAGTTAAAGGTTTGTTTATAGCTTGGTTTAGTGGAGACTGTTACATTAACTGGGTACTTTGGGAATGATATGAAAATTTGAGCCTGTAGATGCCAAAGGCATTTTAGAGTGGGTGCCATTCCTGCCACCAAATTTAAATCGAGGACCATGGTAGTTGTCCATAGTGAATCTGGTTTTCAGTGGTTTCCAGCTTAGTTGTAAAGCTGGGGAAATGGAGTTCTGATCCAGGATTAATCTTGGCATCTTAACACTTGGCATCAAAATTGGATTTATCTTCTTTTTTGTCCTTTTTCCAATTTTTAATATTTAGTTTTAATTTGGTTATTGATTTTGGTGCTGAGAGACAGAAAGTAGATAGTGAAATACTTGTTTTTTAAAGTATGCACTCTCCGAATGGTCCAGCATTCTTTATTTCATGTATTTATTTTTTCTTAAGTGTGTTCATCTTGATCCTCACATTTGAGTGATTGAAGGGTTTTTTGGGTGCATTTTCTTTCAAAACGATTGTAAAACTTGGACAGTAAGAGGGCAAGGGATGTTCTTCCCTTTTAAAGTGTGTATGATCATGCTGATCTTTGAATGTGACTTGACACGATGTATCATCTCTAAGATACTGTATTTAAGCAGGTTCAGTGATTTTAATCTGAAAGGAATCTTAAAGGTCATTTATGCCAACACTCTCATTTTACTGTTGAGGAAACTGAGGCTCAAAGAATTGGCTTGATAGGTGCATGTTGTCTTCCCCTTTAGAATATAAGCTCTTCAAGGTCAGGGACTGGTGTTTTGTTTTTGTCTTTGTATCCCCAGGGTATAGCACAGTGTTTGGCATAAAGTTGGGACCTAAGAAATGTTTGTTGATTGATTGATTGCCTGAGGTCACATGAAGTAGTAAATAGGAGAGCTAGGATTTGAACCCAGGTTCTCTGACTCCAAATTTAGTATTTTTTCCACTGTACCACATTGCCTGTTTAATATCCTCTTTGAGAATACAAAAATATCTCTGGGTACAAGGGTGCTTCAGTAAACATCATTACAAATTTGGTTCCATAATTATATCTGACCCTTTTTGTTCTGTTTGCCATTTTTTATCCCTCATCTCATGTACCTAACTTGAATGATTGTGTAGAAGTAGAAGTGTGTTGCTGTGGTTTAGGAGTCAGGAAACCTGGGTTCAAGAGCTTGGCTCTGTGACCACGGGGAAGAGTCAACCTTCTTTTCCAAACCTCAGTTTTCTCATCTAGGAAATGGAGAAGACACTAATTTCACTATTGTCTTCACAAAGCTTTATGAGAAAAACACTTTGAAAATCATAAATATACTCTGCTTAGCAAGAAAAATAATAATTGACATTTACCTAATGCTTTAATGTTTCCAAAGTACTTTACATATGTCTTGTTTTAGTCCCACAATAGCCCAATGATATTAATCCTATAGGCATTATTCTCTATACTTTTTAGGTGGGGGGAAAAAACCCAAATAAACTGAGGCTTAGAGAGGTTACACGATTTGTTCTTTGCAAGGTGGTGCATTATCTGTAACTCATACTCTCAGAGAGTTGACCAGAATGCTAAGAGGTTTAGTGATTTGCCCAGGGTCACATAGCTATTATGTATCAGAGGTGAGACTAGAACTCACATCTTCTGGTTCCAAGGCTAGTCCTCTGGCTTTCTGCATGCTGCCTCTTTTCCACTATCCTATAGAATACCACGGATGGACGGATGGATGAATGAGATTGAATTGACTAGGACTAAGTTGACCCATGGCCAGGTAATAAAGGAAGGGGAATGGGAGCACTGGTTTCAGATATGCATGCATATAGTGTTTAGCACTGAAAAAGATGGCCTAGGCATGAATGCTTCATATCTCTGCTGAAGCTGAATACACAATTGTAATCCTGTTAGGACAGTGAGAGAGATGTGTAATAACAGAGAAGAAGAGTGGCTAGGTATCACTAACTGTCATCACCACAACCATCACCACATTTCCCTTTGCCAGGTGCTTGACAACAAAGAAGAGTATTTCCTGGTTCAGGAAAGGGCAATTATCAACCAGTAAGCACTTATAAATACCCACTATGTGCCAGATGCTGTCTTCAGTGCTGGGGCTACAGAGACAAAATATAATAGATAGCATTTATATAACACTTTAAAGTTTGCAAAGTAGTATACATATGTTGACTCATTTGATTCTCACAGCAACTGTGTGAGGTAAGTGCTATTATCATCATCCCTCTTTTACAAATGAGAAAACTGAGGTACAGGGAGGTTAAGACTTGCCCAGGATCAAAAAATTGGTGTCTTTGAGAGGATCTGAGAAAAATAAATCAGAAGACAAAGGTTAAGGTTAGGATTAAAAAAAAAACACCTACTATATGGTAGGTACTGTGGTAAGTCTGAAGAATAGAGTAAAAAAACAACAATGCCTTAAAAGAACATACATGTTTCTAGACTATACAGACATAACTCATGAGATGAGAAATAGTTAAACTCACATGTATGGTGGTTTGAAATCACTGAATAGCAATGGAGAGAGAATAGTATATATCTATGATACTTTTTTTAAAACAGTAAACCACATATACTCAACAAAAATTGTCTAGTGACCGTAACTGATGTTTTCTGGTGATGGCCTCATATGGGACCTGCATGTCTTTCTTTTCTGTCTCTGCCACCTGAACATTGTAAACATACTCCACTCCGCCTTTATTACGTATCTACCCTGTGCTGGGTCTTGGGGAGGAAAAAGCAAAAACAAGGTGGCCCCTGCACCCACCTATGCAAAAATGCAACTACTTCATGAAATACTCTCCCCATAGGAGGTGTAAGTAATCACAAAGTGGAGTTTACTTTTGTCAGTGTGGAGAATCTCTCTTGGAAAACAGAAAATGAGTCCTAGGGTATTGCCTAAAGCATATAGAGCTTCAGCCATTTACCCAGGGTCACACAACCAGACTTTATCAAATTGAATGCTGCCTCTTTCAGAGTGTCCTCCAATACTGGAATGTTATACCATTACTCCAAGGGACTAAATTATTGTCATCAGTAGCAGTGTTGTCTAACCTTTTAAAAATATTATCAATAATAGTAACAATCATATAGTAATCATAGATCCTCCTTCCCTGGCTTAATTGACCTTTTCTTACTGTCTCATAGTTTAATTTTTCTTCTTTCTCTTTGACTGCTCTTATAATCTTCCTTTTACATCATGATATCTTCTCTCTTTTTATGAGCTGAATGTGTGCTTTTGTGAGGAGGGGATTTTTCTGGTTTCATTCTTTGAGCAGAGAAGACAGTACCAATGATAATAGGTACTTGTAGCATAACATACAAACAGCATCAAAAATAATAATCATCTTCACAGTATATTTCAGCCAGTAATTTTGAACTTCTTTCTCTATCAAACCTTTTTACAAGGTTGACTACCAAGAAACAAGGCTAGGTTGGGTTTCATTCCAGTCTTTCCATTTATCATCTCTTGGTCACTGTGATGAACAGTGAGATTATTCAAAGCCAGAGGGAGGAAGAAAAACAAGGGTCAAATAATTTTTAAACTGTAGCCAGTCCCTGAAGTGATTTCACCCTGAAAAATACTCCTCCGCTCCTCCGAAAGTAAGTTCATTTTACTTTAGGAATAGTTGCCTAGAGTTTGGGAATCCTTTCCATTAATTAGCATCAGATTGATTTTCTTTCTTTCTTTTTTTTAATTGATTTTCTTATACATTCTTTTATCTCCATCAGTTTGGAGTTTGTAATAGGTTGTAATTGGTCCGATACCAATGGTATTTCCACTTTTGTCAAGGACAGTCCATATTTCAATAAGATCAGAGTTTACATATGAACCTTGAGTGGTTGTATAAGGCTCTCTTCTCTTGTTATTTGCATGTATTTTAAAGATTTCAGGAATAAAGACATTGAATTATTTCTTCTTTCAGAGTCCTTAGAAACAAAGGACACCTCTCTGTCTCTCTCTGTCTCTCTCTTTCTCTCTCTGTCTCTGTCTGTCTCCCTCATTCACTCACTCACTCACTCACACACACATATAGACACACACAAACACACCCTAAATATAGGTTTGAGGCATGGTAGGAAAACAGACACAAAATCATATGACTTAGAGCTGGAAGAGACCTTAGAGGTCATTTACTCTAAGAAGCCCCTCATTTTACAGATAAGGAAGCTAATGTTCAGAGAGGTGAGTAACCTTGACTAAGGTTCCTAGACAGGCAGTAAGTATTAGGATACAGATTCAAACCCGTCAACTCTAAGTCCCAAACCCATTGCTCACATAATTGTCATATTAGTTTTAAAAACATCATGGATTTAGAGCAGAAAGTTTGAAATGATTCCTATTTACATCTCTATGTACATGTAGTGTCTCTCCTGAAGAATGTAATCTTCTTGCGGAGGGGAAGGGAATAAGCATGCATATGGTACCTACTATATGACAGGAACTATGCTTAAAGGCTTTCCAAATATTATGTCATTTACCAATATTATCTCCTTGAGGTCAGGGACTTTGTTTCTCATCATGTGCAAGAAGGCCTTACACATAGTAGGTATTTAATATTGATACTTGTTTAATCAAAAGCCTTACTTCCCTTACTTAGTCAAGAAATGGAAGAGTTTTTATTTTAATGGTTTACTAATGTTTATATCCCAAAGCAAGGTCTTTAAGCAGAAGAATCCAGTGAAATGCTATCACGTGTCTGATAACTGTGCATCTGAGTATTAAGCAGTGGCAACAAAATGTGTTTTTGTAAATATGACAGTTTCCTGTAGCAAGCATTTCTAAAACATTGACAATGTTTAGGGTTCTCACAACTTGTAATGGTGTCATCTGAAACTTGGGCTCCTCTCCTTGTGCTTCACTGATCAATTCCACCCTGAAGAAAATAGTTATACACCCCTATGTGCACTTGACACATGCAAATGCTAAATACAGCAGCAGCATGAGGCCTCTGTCATTAACAGTAATTTATGTAATGAAAGCCACCTGGCTGTTTTTATAATTAATTGCTTGTAAATAATAAATTTAAATGTAATTTATAGTTTTCTAAATTTGATTACTATCTAGTCCCAACAGCAAACTTAAAAAAAAATTGGCACATCCAATGATTTTATTTGAATGATATTTTTAAAAGTGCATTTGGTGAGGTGAATAGCAAGGAAGGATATTTTTGGAGGTAGATGATCCAAATAAAAAATGTAATCAAGCCCCTACTGTTTTTGTTTAGAATGGGAATTTAGAAATAGTCTCAATTGCTTAAGAACTATGTCTTCTATTTAAATGGACTTTCTTTTAGGGGTTTATATATAATGTTTCACATTCATATACAGAGGTAACTGACCATGGTTAACTCACTGGTGAAGAATGAAACTCTATTTTGGAAAGAAAAATAAATTCATGCCAATATTGTTCCATTGTAGCTAACAAAGTGCAAAGTCCCAACTGTCCTAAAAGAAATTGATCTTCCCCAGTACTAATCAGAGACTTTGCCCAATGGACTTGCCTAGTACAATAATACAATTAACATAAGAAGGTTCAATGTAGTTCTGTTTGTGCATATGGCCACATACATCAACTGCCAAGGGATTCTTTTGTCTGACTAACTGGAGTATTACTGTGATTCAAACAACAGAGTGAGTAAGAGAGAGAGAGGGAGAGGGGGGGGGAGAGAGAGAGAGAGAGGGGGGGGGAGGGAGGGAGGGAGAGAGAGAGATTCAAAGCATGTGTTCTGCTTTTCTCTTTTATTTAAAAAAATACAGTGAATGGCAATGAGATGTTTTAGATCTCATTTGGCATTATTAAATGTTTCCCAATTTCATATTCCCTAATAATTTATCCAATAAAGATTTTATATACCCTTTGGAAACATATACATTATAGATTAATAGTGACTGTCACCTCAACAAAATTATTATTAGCTTGGTATATCAGAAAGACCACTGGGACTTCAAATCAAAAGACTCAGGTTTGAATACAGACTCTAATGTTAGTGTGACTGGTTATTTCATTTTTCTCATCTGTAAATAAGGCTAATGCTTATGCTACTGACCTCATAGGGTTATTATTAGGAAAACTCTGCAGTGTGCTTGTAAATGTTTAACAACCGCCTCTCAGGAGGTTAAAAAATGTACTGGAGAGATATTTTTTTTAAAGCTTGATCTATATTATTAACATTTTCTCTATGAGTTTCATAAGTCTAGACAATTAACAAAATAATAAATCAGTTTGTGGCTTTTGTGTAAATGCTTACATTGAAAATTTAACTACCAGCTCTCACAAAGCCAGCATAAGCTAGCTTCAGCACAGCCTTGTGAAAATTCCTTATAAAGTACTACATAAATGGAAACTATTATTTATTTGCTACTGTCCTTTTTAAAAAAAGTATGTCTATGTCTATATCTGATTGCTTACTGCCTCAGGGAAGGAGGAGGGGAGGGAGAAAAGGAGAGATAAAAATTGGAACCCCAAACTATAAATAAAAATGTTTATTACTTAAAAAAATTTTTTTTAAAAAGTATGTCTAGAATTATTTTTCCAAAGGTTAAATGTTTAGAAGGGAAATTATTGTTTTAATTTTGAGTCTCTAGAAAGCAATTTAGGGCACATGACTAAAGGCATATTCTCTAATCATGTTATATTGACATTTATAGATTGTAGATACATGCTATTCTTTTTTGGGCGTGGAAGGGGATGCATTTCAACAGCACATTTTTAATACATTTTTGACGATGTTCTTGTTAGCTGTTTAAATAATTCACGAGAAACTACAATTCTATCAAGTGGCAACTTTGCTTGTTGACTGGGGTATGAGATCAGGAAGTTGAGTAGATAAGGTATCTCTTTTATCTGTGTATTTCGTCAGAGCTTATTGCTTCAGAAGATGGGGAGGGTGTGATTCCCATCCATCACCTCAATAGCCGCCATCCAACTAGATTCATCATTTGGTTTCTGAAGTCTCATAATCCCTAAGGGTTTAGGATGTTGTTCTCTGCCTCCTTTTACATCACTGAAGAAAGAAGCTATGCAACAGGTGCAGTAGTTTGCTAATTGTAGGACACCCTTATTCTGTTCAGAAGGGACACTGATGCCCAGTTTGGGATCTTTAAGAGCTATGTGACCTTCTGAAGTCCCAGATTGAGGATTGCTAACAATTGCAACAGACTAATTATAATTATAGCTCTTTAGGAGTTGTAAAGTGCTTTAAGTTTTCCCAAACCTCTCGAAGTTCAGTCAAAGGTTTGAAGACATTAATATATCACAGACGCACTCCCTTTTCAAGGGCTCCAACTGTGATAACATTTGATTGTAGAAGTGGGAATTTGACCCATAGCTTATCACCTGCCTCATTAACATGCTTGGGAGACCAGAGCCTGTACTTGACAGGCATGTTGTTATCTTACCCCATGTCCCAGAATTCCTTTCACCCCCTGCTCTCTGCTGATGGGAAGTCACTGCTGATAACCTTGATATTGTGTAGGATTTTTTTTTTTCCAGAAGCATTTTGTAGAGTCTTTTCCAAATCTTTTCCAATCACTTTACTTATATTTATGGTGTTTACTGTATCTATATCCATGGTTCACTCTAAGCCATGTGACTATTGAAATTTCTTCTGTTCATATACTTTATTCACTAAGATGAAGAATTTTGGCATGGAGGTGTGGAAGCCATGATTTTTCTTCTGCATTTCCATGAGGTAGAGTAGTTTGTGAAGCATGGCCAAACAGAGAAAATGGGCAAAGCATTAGGTTTCTCACAGAGCTTGAGCCTGAAATCAGGGTAAACGTGGTGGGGGCAGCGTGGGAGAATTATAGAGACATATGGAGGACCTAGTTTGGTAAGCCCTTTAAGTTACACACTTAAGCAAAATTGCTTTCTATAATCTGGATGGCAAGTTATTGGAAATGAAGCACCCAAAGATTCAAATAATTTAAATTCTTCTAAATGTTTTTCATTTTACCTTTTGATGATTCTTGTTTAACCCAAATAGATGAGGAAAGAAGCATCCCTAAATTTTAATTTTTTTAATGTTTTTCTTAGATTCCCTATTTGTAAAAGTCACTATTAGGTTAACCTCTGAGGTTTTGACAGTGCATGAACTCCCAAAGGGAATAATCACACCACTCAGCGATGTACTTGTCAGCTGACAACTACCAGTGAACCCCTTATGTTCAATCAGGTTATTGTTCAATCAGGTGGTGGTTAATTTACAGTAAGGGAGGTTGCCACCTGTCCTAGGATTGACCTAAGCAGATTGGAGATCACAGACATGGGAGTTTAGAAGTCACAGCTGCTTTCTTAGCTAATGCTGCCATTTTGTTGGAAGTTTGTGAGCTAATCAGGGACAGTAGTGTAGTGGTGGTAGTAGTGGTTGCTGTTGTGGCTGAATCCCTTCTGTTCATCATAGTGCCCAGCCCCATAATGTATAAATCTTTGGCCATCCAGACCTGGTGACTGTTCAAAATGACATCTGGTGTGCACTGATACACTAAAAGTTCCTTGAGAGTAGGGATTGTTTCATTTTTGTCTGGCCTTGCAACGTACCTGGCCCAGAGTAAGCACTTAATAAATTCTTGTTGATTGATTAAAAGTGAGAAGACTTCAAGCTTTTTTTGTATGACTCCTTCTTGCCCTTCCTACTTTGAACTGGTTGTCAGACAGGAAGTAAGAAACAATCCTGAGAAGAGATGAATCATATATTTCCTAGGAATTCTGGGGACACATTTTCATGTTATTTAAAAATTAAATTTTTCTATTAGTGTAAATAAATGCTGTATGTTATATTCAACATTCTCTCCGTTTGCATATGTAGAATGAACTACTATAATTACTGCAACATGATAATAGGACATTCAAATATAGATTTAGGAAGAGGTGAACTTTTCTTAGCAGCCTGTGGGGCACAGGGCCAGCTTCCCTTCACTGTTCCTTAGAAAGGGGATAGGTATTTACCACAGCCAGGAATGGCAAAAGCAACACGGGAATGTCTGTAACCTTCCTACAAGGGAAGGGACATTGCTATGGCAAAATCTTCTTCTGGGAGACAAATCATTTTTGGTAATAACCCTACACAAGTTGTTTGCCTCCAGAAAATGTTAAATTTAACCAAGGTTGGTTGGCAGTTGTTTTTTGTTTTTTGTTTTTTTTTTTACAATATAGTTGTTAAACAATCTCTTGAGTGTCATTTAAAAGGGTAAACATGTTTTAATGTTTTTCATCACTTATGCCTTCAAAAATGCATGCATATGAAAATATATCCTAAGCACATAATCTAAGTTTCATGGAGATTGAATATGAAGTATGCTGGCAAAATACTAAGAATAAAACTTGTGAAAAATCAGTAAAAATATGATCTAAGGTTATTTTTCACAGTATAATTTTTAAAAGTACTCAAAATACAGCAAAGTTACCTGAAAGATGATTTTCAAAGGTTGAAATAGAATTAATGGGATACAGTTTATGGACCATGTCTATGGAATGTATTTCTGTGAGTGAAAGTAAGCATTTGGAGAGGTGACAGCCTCAGAAATTCCAGAGGGCTTGGAGGTTGTACTTGACAAAGTGTCAAATGGAAAGGCAGGAGAACAACTTTACCCACCTCTTAACTCTATGATCTTCAGCAAGTCATTTAACCCTTTGGTATCCCCAGACCTCTGTAGAATACAGTTTTACAGTGTGTATTTACAGTCCACAGATGCACATTTTACCCATTTTAACCTGTGTGTTTATATAAGTATAAATATATATATGCACACACATTTTTCTCTCTCCCTTTCTCCCTCTCTCTGTCCCTGTCTCTCCCATCCTCCTTTCTCTTTTCCTCTCATCTGTCTTTTTCTCCTTTCTTCTTTCTCCATTCCTCTCTTCCTCTGTCTTCTCTGCCTCTCTCTTCCCCATTCTCTCTCTTCATCTTTTCCACTCTCTCTTCCACTCTCTCCCTCCTTCTCCTCTGTCTGTTTCTCCCTCCAACTGTCTCTTCTCTGTCTTTGTCTCTCTGTACACACACACACACACACACACACACACACACACACACACACACACACAAGTTGGATTTTAAATATGGCTTATTGTAAATCCATGGGAAAAAGAGTTCAATGGTTTTCATGAGAGCCTCTATACTGGGGAGGGGAAATATTGTACCCCAGGAGTATAGTTGTTAAGGCTCTGTGCCTACCTGAGAAATATAGTTTAGGAGATGTCAAAGATGTTGTTATTGCTGAACTTCTGACAGATTAATTTCAGCCACACCCTTCCTTCAGTATTCTCTGTGTAGAAGACCTTGGTTGTGTCATCATCTTGGTCCAAAAAAGAAAATTTCTCCAAGGAGACTTGGTATAAGAAACACATATACAAAACACTGAGGAAGAGATACCTATAAACTCCAGAACTTCAAAGCAGTACTGCTATGCTGTTAGACACTTTACCTGGTTCTCTCTCTCTTTCCCTTTCCTTTAAAGACAACAAGCTCTTCCCTAGTAGTATAATGTATCAACTTCTTAAAAACAGCATCAATGAGACCTTGCTTCTCTTAGCCTTTATGTACAAACTGTAGACAGCTCCATTATATGTGGGAGAGAGATTGGTATCCTCATCATGGCTCTTAGAAGTTGTCAATTCTCCTGTCCCTATAGCTCTATTGCACTGCCTTCCCAACTGTGCTAACAATAGTAGTTTTCCATATAGCCACTTAATTTCTCTATCTGAGATTTCCTGATGGTGGCATAAAGATTCAAGTAATAATGACCAAATGATACTTGAGAGTATGAAAAATAATTAGTGTAATTTATAATGTACTTATAACTCTTAAATACAAGTGGGAAATGATGACCAAGAGCCTTTGCCTTGCCACCTGTGCAAAATTTCCATTCAGCTGGCCAAATATTTTTAAAAGAAGAGCCTTAAAATAAAGCAAAAGAAAGAAGAAAGCAAAGCTCAACTTCAATAGTGTTCTTTTTGTTTTTTGTTTTTTGTTTTTTGTTTTGCAGGGCAATGGGGGTTAAGTGACTTGCCCAGGGTCACACAGCTAGTAAGTGTCAAGTGTCTGAGGCCGGATTTGAACTCAGGTACTCCTGAATCCAGAACCAGTGCTTTATCCACTGCGCCACCTAGCCGCCCCAATAATGTTCTTTTATGAAATACTCAAGTGGATCTAGATCTCACCTATTCAGGAGTTCCCTCAAGACATGCTGATCCCAATTCAAACAAGCCTTCCCATTCTCTCTGATTTTTGTCTATATTATCCCATAAAAGCACCAGTGCAAATCCACTTAAACCACTTAAATTACTGCAAGCCTTCTGAGTTTGTTTTCTCCCTGACATTGCTAGGGTAATTGTGGAATGCTCTAGTTGTCCACCTGTCATCTTTTGCCATTGCCATGTGACCAAGCCACCTTCTGTCCCTTTCACACAGATACTTGATGACATGTTAGTATGCTCCTTCCAATCTGGTTCTTCTCAGTGAGGTAAATGTAGCAGACTCTTAAACATTTCTTGGCTTTAATTATATACCTCTTACATTATGTAATAAGAAAATTATTTTAAAAACACAATTTTCTATCTCTGTATTTAGTACCAGGCATATGTGAATGAATTGATGTGATCTGTGTAGTGATCAAGTTCTTGCATTATCATTATTTTTGCCAGTATGGTTTTTATCTTATATTTAGATTAATGTATTTATTTTTTAAAATGTAGTCAAATGCAGGTATTAGTCATGGAATATGATCCTCCCCCATCCCCCCCCCAAAAAAAAGAAGAAATAGGCCTCTGCAAAAAAGAATTGGTGACCTGTTTTTAAGGCAACTTGTAAAAATCTTTCTAAATGAAAAATCATTTCAGCAGTATCTAATACTGACAATTTTCCTCTGCCACTGGATCTTATTGGCCAAGCAGGTCAGATATTATTAAAGTTCAAGAGGCCCAGTGGGAAAAGTCATGGTCTTGTGCTACTATGAATTTTAAATGCTGCCATTCCTATGTGTTACACGATCTTCTGTTCTCCCACGTCACTAAAAATGTAGAGTAGTTTTTAGACCAAATTCAGTGTCAAGGTTATAAGGATGATGACTCCTTTGACTCATCCTCTTGGAATTATGTATAGTTCAAGATTTTTTTTTTGAACAGTCATCTCAAAGAACTTCAATTATAGGCCTTTAATTTTAATTTTTAAAAATAAATTACTGCTAGTTTTAAGGATTTAGAGCTATAGAACAATAGACTGTTAGAGCAGGGAAGGATCTTAGAGGTCATTTAGACCAATCACTTGTCTGATGCATCCATCTTTTCCATAACATCTCTGACAAATAGCTCACTTTCCAATTCATCCAATCCAATAAATATGTATTATGTCTACTATGTACTAGGCCCAGTGCTAAGCACTGGGGATACAATTAATAAAATGACAGTCCCTGACTTCAAGGAGTTTACAGTCTAAAGGGGGGAGCAACCCACATAAGGAGTCAGGAAAGAAGTGGAATGAGGGACCAGGGAGTACCCAGTGGGTTCTCACCCAACTTCCATGGAGTTGAAACCAGGCAGAGTGGTAGATGTAAAGTGGTATGCTCTGTTTTCTGCCCTCTATACAGGAAGGTGGTGGGAGGCATTTGGTACTTTCTTTCCTCTCAAGTCCTCCAACTACGGAGGATAGGAGAGTGAGGGAGGTGGTGTCAGTCAAGGCTTGAGTTAGCAACATGATGATGAGTTTAGAAGTGATAAGCTGATCGTACTGGCAGCGGCATCTTGTTCCATAGAGTTGAAACCAGGTAGAGCAGCAGATGCAAAGGGATAGGAAACAATTTAGGAAAGAGACAGAACAAGTTTTCACAAAACCTCCATTAGTTTGGGCTGAATCAAGCCCAGGCATATCTTCTCTTTTGCAATTCATAGTTCACTAAATTAGGTATTTTTAATTCCCCATAACATCTCAAAAGAGTGAGAAAACCAAGAGACACATAATAGGGGAAATGCAACCCTTATTTATAAGGCTAAGATGGATTTTATTGAAAAAGATATCATCGTTCATGCTGGACACCATGCTGTTGTCCATACCTTCTACCTTCCACATGTGGTTGGCAAAGAATTATGAGGGTAGATGAGTTTTGGTTGATATGGCATAAGTCATTATATGTGACCTAGAGCATTATATTATTAAATATTGAAGTCTGGTCTCGGTTTGCTCAACAGTTGCTCATGTAGTTAGTTGGGCCAAGGGGACCTTGAAGCTTTCTTCCGATTTTAATATGCCGTGATTCAGAGTCTAATCACTCAGGTCAGTCAGGATGAAAACAGAAGCAAGTGAAAGTGACTGTTATAAAACCTGCCTCTCCAAACCCTTGTTTGGAAGGTAGATGTTTATGAACTTGAAGGGGGAAAAAAGGCATGAGGAATTAATTATACATAGGCTTGGGGTAAAGAACTTAATTGTGCCCTTAGGGGCAAGATAGTACCATACATGGAGTACTAGGTTTAAAAATTTTTTAAATTTTGGTTTTAGCCTCTGGAATAAAATAAGCATTTCCATAACAGTACAGTAAAAAAAAAAAGATTTTTACATGAAACTGCAAATCTACTATGCACAACTTGCCATTCTTTTCAAATATACAACAAAATTATCATGTCATTTTTTTTTTCTTTTTAAGAATAAACAAGAGATAGCTTAATTAGGCATAAAATGGATAATTTTGATTACATTAAATTTTTAAAAAATTGTACAAATAAAACATATAGCCAAGATTAGAAGGAAAGCAGAAAATGGAGAAAAATTATAGACTGTTTATCAGATAAAGGTTTCATAGCTAAAATATGTAAAGAACTTTGTCAACTCTATAAGAATACAAGTTACTCCCCAGTTGATAAATGGTCAAAGGATAGAGCCAAGATTTTTTTTTTTTTTGGTGAGGCAATTGGGGTTAAGTGACTTGCCCAGGGTCACACAGCTAGTGCCTGTTAAGTGTCAGAGGTCGGATTTGAACTCAGGTCCTCCCGACTCCAGGGCTGGTGCTCTATTCACTGTACCACCTAGCTGCCCCTAGAGCCAAGAATTTTATCGAGGTCTTTTTGTATGGGTTTGGGCTCCTACTAACTGTAAATTTTGGCAAACTTCTTCAACTTTCACTGTGTTTTCCCTTTGTTTATAAAATTTGGATAACAATACTCGTGCTACTTACCTCACAGAATTCTTGAGGAAACTATGGGATCGTTATCTGTAACAATACTTAGTAAATTAAAAAGCACAATATAAAAATGAGTTTTAATATTTTTTTTTTTGCTTTCTCTGCAATCAGTTACCCCCCCACCCCCTCTCTCTCTCTCCCCACTGCCATCTTAAGAAATCCCCCTGGAAGTCTTGGAACTGCCACTACTCTTGGGCAGGTTGGTTGATCTCTCTCTGGTCCTTAGTTTTCTTAACTGTAAAATGATTGGGTTGGATAAGATGACCTCTAAGGTTTCTAATAGTTTGATTTGTGACTCCAGATGAATTCTTATTCACAACCTCAGTGTGGACAAAATTTCTGAGATCATTAACTTTCTTTCTTTTTTTTTTTTCAGGGCAACGAGGGTTAAGTAACTTGCTCAGGGTCACACAGCTAGTAAGTGTCAAGTGTCTGAGGCTGGATTTGAACTCAGGTCCTCCTGAATCCAGATCATTAACTTTCTTCAGCAATACTTCATTGATATAAACTTTTAGACATTGTTGTATTCATTATCTTCAGAGTGACAGCCAAGACCACATTATTTCTGTATGTTCCCGTGCATTTGGTGCAACAGTTTTCAGTGACCTTTGTCCCTGACTAGCAGAACAAGGATGCTTTTGTGAAGTTTGGAATCACTGATGATCATGCATTCAGTTTTGTTCTTTTAATTTTCTAATCTCAATTTACAATAACATCCCTGTTTATTAAATGCTCCTTTGTCATCTAATTGAATGTTTATTCCATCCTTTCACATTCTTTTTTTTTTTTTTTTTGCGGGGCAATGGGGGTTAAGTGACTTGCCCAGGGTCACACAGCTAGTAAGTGTCAAGTGTCTAAGGCCGGATTTGAACTCAGGAACCAGGGCCGGTGCTTTGTCCACTGCGCCACCTAGCTGCCCCCTTCCACATTCTTAATGAACTGGAACATTTATCTTTCGTAAATCAAGAATGTTTTCTTTCACATAGGAAAAACAAAATCCAGTGCTTAAGACTATAAATATTAGGAATATTGCTGTACTTCCTTTACTTCCTTCTATCCTCCTTACCTTCCTCAGGTGTCAACTTCTTGTCCATGTAGGTTCTGGTTCAAGTTGAATACAGTCATTTAAAAATGGTATTTTTGGGGCAGCTAGGTAGCACAGTGGATAGAGCACCGGCCCTGGATTCAGGAGGACCCGAGTTCAAATCCAGCCTCAGACACTTTAACAATTACTTGTTGTGTGATCTTAGGCAAGTCATTTAACCCCAGTTGCCTCACCCAAAACAAACAAACAAAAAAAGGTATTTTTACCTATTATTCTTTATGGGGTTTTTCCCCTAAAACCATGTGCATCAAAATTTGCTTTAATAATGTTGTCTCTAAATCCAACCAACATTTGGGACAATAAGTTGTTGTTTTTTTGTTTTCTGTTTTTTTTTTTCATTTAAATTTTTTTAAGTTGTTTTTTTAATTACATAGAAAAAAATATTCAGCAAAGAGTTCTAGAGATATCTTTTTTAGATGTCTTTTATTCTTTTTCTTCCATTCCTAGGCACAAGCTCATAATCCATTACTTGTAGCTGTTAGCTGTTCATAAGTTAGGGAAGGACAGTGCCTGATAGAATGATGATACTCAGAAAAGCCTTATAACTAGGCTGTTGACCTGGCCAGTACTGATTTTTCAAGTGCTCTCAGGAGATTCACTTTGGTATAAGGGTTCCTGCTAGAGTAAATGAAATCCTTCAGTCTGCTGGATTTAGTGAGGCCATAAATTAGCCTTATATTGAATGTATCTATGTTATTTTTTTTCTTCCCATCTGACACACAATTCATTGAAAAGATGTCTACCTGTGAGCAAATGGAATGGTATATGTGGCAAAGTTTAAATGGAAGATTTGAAAGTAATGTTTGTTTCGGCATGGGGCTGCCTACATTTGAACATCTTCAGGGTATCTTTGAAGGAAATATATTTAGGTGCTAATGTATATGTCCCAGGCTCCAGAATCAGATTCAGAATATTTTGGTTGGCATTCTGCCAGCCAGGCACAGATAGCACTTCCTTAGATGTAGTGCTGTTACTGACTCCCCTAAGCACTTGTAGCAGAGAAGACTCCCGGTGATTTGAGTGGGAGCTGAGATATGTAATCTTGATGCAGACAAGGGGATCAGCTTATGTTTCTCAAATCAGATTCATGCTGTTTCAAATACTAAGACTCTTTAAAGCCTGACATAGGCATGTCCAAAATTGTGAGAAATAGAATACTAAATAAGATACTGTTGTAAAATTGGGAAGCGTGTAAAGTTTGTGCATACTGTTTTTCATTTCAGTGGAGTTATTATTTTAATTTTTTAATTTTTTAAATTTTAACTTTTTTTTTGCAGGGCAATGAGGGTTAAATGACTTGCCCAGAGTCACACAGCTAGCAAGTTTCAAGTGTCTGAGGCCGAATTTGAACTCAGGTCCTCCTGAATCCAGGGCCGGTGCTTCATCTACTGAGCCACCTAGATGCCCCTGGAGTTATTTTTAAGAAATGCATTCAGTATGCTATCACAACCTAAGTATGACTGAACCATAATATATATTTTTAAAATTTTGAATAAAAGTATCTTATTATTTTCTAATTACATGTAGAGATAATTTTCAACTTTTTAAAGTTTTATTTTTATTTTTTTTAGTGAGGCAATTGGGGTTAAGTGATTTGCCTAGGGTCACACAGCTAGTAATTGTTAAGTGTCTGAGGATGGATTTGAACTAAGGGCCTCCTGACTCCAGGGCCAGTGCTTTATCCACTGCGCCACCTAGCTGCCCCATAACATTTGTTTTTATATAAGATTTCCAATTTCCAATTTTTCTCCCCCCCTCCCCTAGACAGCAGGTAATCTGATATAGGTGTATATATATATGTGTGTGTGTGTGTGTATATATAATTAAACATATTTCTGCATTAGTCATGTTATAAGAGAAGAATCAGAGCAAAAAGGAAAAACCTCAAAAAAAGAAAAAGAGCAGCACCAAAACCAAAAGAAATAGTATGGTTCAATCAGCATCCATATTCCACAGTTGTTTTTTTTTTTTTTTCTGAATTTGGAGAGCCTTTTCCATCATGAGTCCTTTGGAACTTTCTTGTACTGTTGTATTGATGAGAAGAATCTAGTCTATCACAGTTGATCAACGCATAATGTTGATGATACTGTGTACAATGTTACACTCATCATCATGAACAATAATATTTTTGTTTGTTTTTGTTTTTGTTTTTTAGTGAGGCAATTGGGGTTAAGTGACTTGCCTAGGGTCACACAGCTAGTAAGTGTCAAGTGTCTGAGGCTGGATTTGAACTCAGGTACTCCTGACTCCAGGGCCGGTGCTCTATCTTCTGCGCCACCTAACTGCCCCTGAACCATAATATTTTGACGTCAAGGAAATGTGTTCATTGCCAGTAAATACATATTGCCTGCATTGAATAATAGATGCATTCCAATTGAGTTGAACTCTTTTGGAAAAAAGGTTCAAGGCATATGGTTCAACTTGACTTGATTCTCTTAATGCTATGCATATGACCTAATACCAAAAATTTATTTTATTCAGTAGTATTTAGTACTACAAGTGTGATGTCACCAATGTGATATAAATCATGATTCATTGATATCTACATACCTTGTGCAACTCTTGGCTATTTTTTCCTGTAAGTTCACTATGGGGCTCCTCCTAAAGTACTGGGGTTCTCCCTAATGTTTTGTTAACTTCATAAGCTCACCAGTGGAAGATGAGAGTGTCCATACCGTCATCCTAAATTCTTGCCACATTTTTGGCCCTTTTTTTGACCACAGATTCCTTTGGTTATATCCTTTACATTGCCCTATATAATTCTTTGTATTACAGTTTGCTTCTGCCCACCTTATGTGGCTCCATTGTATTCACTTCTTTGGAGACAGTAATGTTTTGTGACTCATAACCATATAATGCCACCAGACAACTATTGTTGTTTAAAAAACAAAAAACAAAAACCACAGAGACAGAGAGATGGGTCTTTTTTTTTTTTTTAAAGGGAGTCACTACAAACAACCCTGCAGTTTCTCAAAGACAATTCAGCCTACTCTCCTTCTCTTGTTCAACTTTGGGTCTAGGTTATTATTTATTTGGAGCATCTGTTTGGGATTCTGGTCTCTATAGGTTGTCTTCTCATCTACATATCATGGTCTGGACAATAGCCATAATTTACCCATTTGATTTTATCCTGTTTAGATACTAAACAAATTCTTGAATGATTTTAGATTTCCTTTAACAGGCTCTGCAGTATTTTTCTTGTGCAATCATGACGACTTTCCTTAGTCAGGTCCCTTGCAAAGCTTTGTTAAAACTCATTCTTATTTCTACCACTTTCCAATGTCATTCTCTGTAAGATTTTACAAGTTCACTTATATCTAAAGTAGTGGTACTGTTAGCTGTTTTTGCTTGAATAAGGGGATCAAGTTGTTAGCTGGAATGTTTTCTAGACTCTATATCCTTATTATGGAGGTTGATTTATAATAGTTAAATTTCTTTATGAAATTGTTCCAATTAATGTCAGTTATTTTTCCACTGTTCATTTCCTACTTTTCAGTTTCAGTAACTTGCTTAATTAGATTAGGTTGGATTTGTTTTAATTGTATGCCTTACCCTTTAAATTTTTTTATTCCATCTCTATATTAATTTTGATCTTTGCTTTATCAAGTCAGTTTGATGATAGAGGCAGCAGATTCAGGAATGACTTCCAAAGCGGTAAAAAGTAACTTCTTATCATTCTCTTAAAACACAGTAAATTTCATTTTTGCAGATTATTTAGCACCTGTTATCTAGCACCTCTCACTTTGCTTCTCAAAGAAAGTATTCACGTTGAATCCTAGAAACCTTTGGCATCTCCCTTTTAGTACATCTGAACCATGTTTTCCAACTTTTATTCTTGCCCATGTCCACCTTTTTATTTAAGTCACTATGTATCAAGGTATATTTTGATTTAATTTCAAGGGTCTTTTTGATTACCCATTATTCTGTTGGTAAGAAATCTCTACTAACAAGTGCTTCTTCACATCTACTTACAGTTAGTTAAAGTGATGACTCTAGGGCATTGTGGGATCCTGGAAAGGACTTGTGATTCTTCAAAGAAACAAATATTGTTTTATATTATTTGTTTCATTGTTAAATGTATAATGTTGTATTCTACTTCTTTGCAAAATACCTATCTACTTAATAATAGCTGACATTTATATCGCACTCCAAAGTTTGCAAAGAAATATACAGATATAATCTTTTTTTTTTCCACAATAACTCTGGAGAAAGGTGCTATTATCATCCACATTTTTCAAAGAAGAAACTGAGGCTGAGAAAGGTTACATGACCTGCCCAGAAACACACAGTTACTGTCCGAGGCTGGATTTGAACTTAAGTCTTTCAGAATCTAGGTCCAGCAGTATAAATGGTAATTCTCTAGTAAACTAGAATACCTAATTAACCAAAATGTCTCTTTTCCCCAGCCATGTTGGATAACAGAACACAGTTTATGTAAAGATTTATATACACGATTTAAAAGAAAAGTAAAGAAGTCTTTCAAGTGGCCACTTTTTGTTTTGTTTTGTTTTTGCGGGGCAGTGGGGGTTAAAGTGACTTGCCCAGGGTCACACAGCTAGTAAGTGTCAAGTGTCTGAGGCCAGATTTGAACTCAGGTACTCCTGAATCCAGGACTGGTGCTTTATCCACTGCACCACCTAGCCGCCCCCTCAAGTGGCCACTTTTTAAAAATCACATGAAAGAATTGAAGATATGGGAATTAAATCTAGCACGTTCTTAGAAATCATTTAGCCCAACCTCCTTTGTCCTGCAGTCTTTTGAGGGAGATTGATAAGTTTTATACACAAACGAGTAAAGCAGTTTTAGAGTGTCCTTGCCACATACATTCCATATTTCATACACTATAAACTTATTAGGTCTCTATCAACAGATTTTGTTTTAAATTTATTTATAAGGTATTTGTTCTTTGCAAGTATTTTGGACATTATCATTAACTAGTATTTTGGAATAGATAGATACATAGATAGATGGATGGATGAAGACTGACAAAGACCAAATAAAATGGGAGATATTTCATTTCATTAAAACTAAAGTTTCTAACAGTTAGTGAGTAAATGAAAACTGAGTGACTCCCTCTCATGGGGCAGGTTGAAAAAAATTTGTCATTTTTGGAGGTCTGAATCTTTAATTCCACTTTTATTCTTTTTCTCATTTACCTTAAATAAGTAAGAAATGGGGATGGGGGGAGGACAATTATAAGAACATCATTTAAATAGTTTTATTTGAAGGCTTCAGAAGTTAAGATGGTGCTTTCTCATATGTCTGTTAACAAAAACTATCAGGTGCTGAGTGTAAGTCCCAAAAAATTGTCCAATGACCAGGAACTGAGTGTATAAAAAGGCTTGTTGTTTAATTCAAACTTTTTTTGATTCAACATGAGAAAGACAATGCATTCTCAAACATTCCATTTGTTGTCTTAACACTCTCAGTGGAATTTATTATTAAGAATAGGGTGGTTGTGGAATAATTACTGGAAACATCATGGGGTTTTGAGACAGGGGAGAAGATCGAAGAACTATAGTTTTGTTTTGTTTTTGTTTTTTCTTCCATGCTCATGCATGTACTGGGGAAAATTTGTTATCTCTTGGGCATATCAAAGAGTATAACTATTTGACATAGGAAAAAGAATAGGTATAACAAGAAAGACATATGATCAATTTTCTTATTAATTGTTACTTGAATACTTCAACAAATATATGATCTCATTGATGAGGGTACTTTTTTTCCTTGGTGTAAATTATCATTTATCTATGCCTTCTGTTGTTGTACAATTTGTATCCCTATCTTTCCAACCAAACTAGACTATTTGCTATTCCCCATACTTGATCCTCTCTCTCACCTCCATGGTTTCACACAGGCCACCCCCTTAACCCCTTCCCCATGACTCTCCATGCATGGAATAAACTTATTTCCTCATCTCTCCTTTTCAGATAATCCTTTCCTTTCTCCAAGGTCCAGTTCAGATGCCACCTCCTGCATCAAAAATGAAGCTTTCCTTGTTTTCTCTTGCAGTTGTTAATAGTCTCTCTGAATCACCTTTTGTTATTATTATGGGTTGTTTTCTTCAATATAATAAAAACTCTTGAAAGCCAGGGATGATTTCATTTTTATCTTTGTAGCACCAACACCTAGCAAATACATTGGGCATTGTAAGCATTAAATTAATGATCTTTGTATTGAATTTCAAAAAATATTCGAATGGAAGACTTGCACAATGTGAAAGGAACCTTCTATTCTTTGTTTATTCTTTCTTTCTTTCTTTCTTTCTTTCTTTCTTTCTTTCTTTCTTTCTTTCTTTCTTTCTTTCTTTCTTTCTTTCTTTCTTTCTTTCTTTCTTTCTTTCGTTCGTTCGTTTATGGAGTAATGAGGGTTAAGTGACTTGCCCAAGGTCGCATAGCTAGTAAGTGTCAAGTGTCTTGAGGCCGGATTTGAACTCAGGCCTCCTGAATCCAGAGCCGGTGCTCTATCCACTGTGCCACCTAGCTGCCCCTAGGGACCATCTATTCTTATAATAGTTCACATGTACTAGTATAGCATTCTACTGTTCATTTTCTAGACCTTCCTCTCAGTGCATGACTAGATTGCTGCCTTTTCAGGTCACAAATGTCCATGATGCTATCTTTAACACCATTTCTTACATACATATCATCATTGGTAATATGAAGCAGCCTATGTGTACCTACAATGCATCATTCCATTGATCTTTGATCACCTGCAATTTTGATTATTCTGGAAATGTGGTATTTAGTTATTCATGAGCATATTGCATCACTTTGAGATTGTGTTGCAATTGATGATTGCAATGTAACCATCACGCAACTTTCTAAATGTCAGCAAGTCTGATTTCCTCATATTTAATTTTAGGCCTAACCAATTAGCCACCTGCAAAATTTGTCCAAGGTAGATAGATATCTACATCTATGTATCTATTCATCTATCTACTTATCTATCTTTCTATGTATCTGCACACACTGATGGACTAATTTAAGTCTTCTTGTTTTATGTTTTGCTTGGTGTTAGTATTCAGCAAATTATTAAATAAAGTTATCACTCCAGTTATATATGTCATAGAATTTTATGTAATTTTATTATTTTTTGAATTAAATTTCATTTCATTTTTATAAAGAACCACCTTCTTGCCCTCCCACTGTTCACTTCCTCAATTGAGAAAGCAAAAACAACAAAACCCTTGTAAAAAATATGTATAGCCAGGGGGCAGCTAGATGGCGCAGTGGATAGAGCACCAGTCCTGGATTCAGGAGTACCTGAGTTCAAATCCGGCCTCAGACACTTAACACTTACTAGCTGTGTGACCCTGGGCAAGTCACTTAACCCCAATTGCCCCCCCCCAAAAAAATATGTGTAGCCAAGCAAAACAAATTTCCATATTGGCCATGTCAGGTGCGGGGGTGGGGATGCAGAGGGGGGAGGAAGGTTTTAATCTAGTACTAAGCTCATTATTTCTCTATCTGTAGGCAAATAGTATATTTCACAATGAACCCTCTGGAATTATGGGTAGCGATTGCATTGATCAGAGTTCCCAAGTATTTCAGTTTGTCTTTACAAAAATTGCTGTTGTTGTATAAATTGTTTTGTTTTGTTTTGTTTTGTTTTTGGTGGGGCAATGAGGGTTAAGTGACTTGCCCATGGTCACACAGCTAGTAAGTGTCAAGTGTCTGAGACTGGATTTGAACTCAGATACTCTTGAATCCAGGGCCGGTACTTTATCCACTGTGCCACCTAGCAGCCCCTGTTATTATATAAATTGTTCTATTTACTTCATTCTGCACCAGTTAATGCAAGTCTTTCTAGGTTTTTCTGAAAGCATGCCCTTTATCATACCTCACAGCACAGTATTCCATTGCTTTCATAGGCCAGAATTCATTAAATCATTCCCCATTTGATGGATACTTGGCCTGTTTCCAATTCTTTGCCACCACTGAAAGAGCTGCTATAAATATTTTTGTATTGGTGGGGTCCTTTTCTTTTTTCTTTGATCTCTTTGAGGCTATATGGTTTATTAATGGTATTTCTGGGTCAAAAGGTATGTATAGTTTAATAACATTTTGGGTATAGTTCCAAGAATTGTGTTTTCTCTTCAATGTATACATATGTTCATGAAAATAGTATAGGTATGAGAATGAAGGCATGTCAGTCAGTAGTTAATAGTTTCTTATCATTAATATTTTCTGGTTATCATCCATTATCTCTTGTATTCCTTTTGGAATCTTCTTAAATATGCATTATCTCAAAAATTAATCTTTGATCCCAAAGCATCTTTAAAATTGCAATTCTTCCAGGATGCACTTGTTATTTTTATATCTGGTCAAGTCCAACCCCTCTTTAAAATAAATGATGCTTTTTGTTTTTATGTCAGATTAATTTCTGAGAACACTGCTTACCCTGTCAAGCCTTGGCTTATAATAGAATAACAAAGGTTCAGAAAAACCACCTAACATAGGGACCACATCTCATTGGATGTGCAACATTCCACACCCATATTATCTCACCTTTCCAATGAAAAGAGGAAAACTTTCCTCTCAGCCCAAGCTAGGTCATTATAATTACACGGCATTAAGTTTTGGGTTTTATTGAATTGTTATTTTCTTTTACATTGTTTTCCTTGTTCTGCTTACAATTCTGCATCAGTTCATATAAACCTTTCTATGTTTCTCAAAATTTGGCATATTCATTTTTTTAAAGTTTTATTAATATGTTTTGTTTTTGTGTTACATACATTTACAAATTTCCCCCACTTTGTGAGAAGTCTCTGATAACAAAGTAAAAACACTTAAATTAAACTAATAATAAAGTGACACCTTCAGAAAGTGAATGTAACAGGGGCAGCTAGGTGGCACAGTGGATAGAGCACCAGCCCTGGATTCAGGAGGACCTGAGTTCAAATTCGGCCTTAGACACTTAACACTAGCTGTGTGACCCTGGGCGAGTCAACCCCAATTGCCTCACGGGGAGGGGGGGGGGGAGGGAATGTAATGTAACACCCCCACCTCTCTGTTTTAAAGTAATTGAAATCTATTTTCTCTCTTATCCCTCCTGCCCACCCCTTCGAAAAATATAAAACAAAGACTAATTTCTTGTAACAATATACGTAGTGAAGCAAAACATTCTCTCAGTGGGTGTATACAAAACTATAATATGTCTTATTTTTCAACTAAAATTGTGAAACAGATAGATGCTAGTTAGCCACTGGGATAAAAACTCACTATTTGACAAAGAATGCTAGGGAAATTGGACAGTATAGAAGAAATTAGATTTGCACCACCACTTCATGCTTTGTAGAAGGATAAGCTCCAAATGGATATGTGACCTCAATATTTGTAATTTCTTGATGTATAGTAGCATTCCATTCCATTCATGCATCTCAGTTTGCTTAGTCACTTCCCAATGGATGGTCCCTACCCTACTTTATTTCCAATTTTTTCCTATCACAGAAAGTGTTCCTTTGAATATTTTAGCATATATTATATACTTATTTTGGTCCATGACCTTTTGGGGGTGTATGCCTAGTTAAGAAAGCTCTGGATCAAAGGGTACAAATAAACTTTTTAGGTACTTTATTTGCATAATGCTATATTTCTTTCCAGAATAAACTTTCTATCCACCTAAAATGTTGATTATTTCTATCTTTTGTCATCTTTGCAAATTTTCTGGCAAAAAAAATGCTTTGTTTTTTCTCTTATTAGTAATTTAGAATACTCTTTCACATTGTTAAGGGCTAAAATTCTAGCTAAACTGTCTAAAATATCCAATGAGTGGTCGCCAATAAATTATAAGCTTTAGCAAGTTAGACTTTTAAGCATTTATTAAGGAGAATAAGAATTTGGTAAAGAGAGAGAGAAAGGCCTAGATTTCTATCTATTAAAGGGAGAGCACATTTTTAGCTCCCTTCTCCACCAGAGTCCAGAGGAAAGAGCGGGAGACTGAGCGCCAGTCTCTTCCTTCCTCCTCCCACTAGCTCGCGTCACTTCCTGACTCCTGGTCTTGCCCTCAAAGACCTTCCCTTCATGGGCAGAACTCTTCTACAGTAAGTATACAGCAGGTGGCGTTATTCCAATCGTTACAGTCCCCCCTGTTGTTCCTCAAGAAACAAAATGTTTCCTTGACGGAACAGTAAAAAGAATATAATAACTATTGCTAACTAATAATATGTGAACAACAATATAGAAAAGGAAGAGAGGAAAGTTTTGTCCAGAGGGGCGATTTTTGGTCCTCATGAACCGACGCTTTGACATTAGTCTTGCAAAGGGAGGGCCTCTGCAGAGAATACATGTTACAGATGGTGTATATTATAACAGAAAGAGAAAAAAAAACAACAAAAACAACAAAAACAACAAATCAAAACTGTTCATTTAAAGTCTCTGAAAGTCTTTTCTCAGATGTCCTCTAGGTGTAGTCGTGGAATGGAAGTCTTTTCAGGGGTTGATGTGTGGATGCTGGTAATCAGCCAGGAAAATTTCCTACAAAATTGAGCTTAACACAACTTTAAAATAGCTTTGTCAATAATCAAATCAAACAATGAAAGTTCTCAAAAACATGTCTAAGGGAATTCAGAATCTTAGTTGTTACACATGAAACATATAATAAAACAAAAATTGAAACATTCTTTAAAATTATAATATTACTATAGTCCCCCTTTATGGAGGGTAATTGAGAAGACAATTGCTGCGATATTAATTATTAAAAATAATTTTTATCTTTGTTTCATCACTTTTTGCATCATCTGCCTAATCCTCATGCCATTATGAGAAATTAAAAAATCTAATATAATTGGTAACAGGTGTCAAGGCCAAATTCAACATTGTATTTATCATGACACCTGAGATAATTATGGGGGTTACCATAAAAGAACAGAGAAATGATGGGATATGAGCATTCCCACACTTGAGCAATATGTACTACCCATACAGTATGCCAGGCTTAAAATAGGTGGATGGAATATATGTCCATGCCACCAAACATATTGGAAGAAACTGAGTCAGACTTAATCAGATGCATGGGATTGAGATGTCCATGGCATCAGGCATATAGGAGGGAGCATAGAAGCCAGGTGTAGAAGTGAGATGGGTGGGATGAATACTTCCAGCCATCTGTACAATATTGTGGGGAAAAAGAGAATAAAATATTAAACCAAGAGAATCCAACCTCAACATTTGTCAAAAGCCGTTCCCTCGGCCATACCTTGACTTCATGCATGTCTCCCCTCATGTGACAGTTCAGTGTCTGCTCTTGCATGTATTCCTCTTGTGATTGGATGGCATCTTGGCCAACTGGCATCTGATAACTCAGAATAAAGGCAATTAATGTCTTAAATGATAAGTTCCCATAATCCAAGTCTCATATGGATTTAAAATTGAGGATAATAAATGATTGCAAAAAATGTGAATACATCTTGACTCAAAATATAATATATAATTATGCAACAATTTCAAATAATACCCTTTTTTTTTACTTAGTATACAATTACTTTTGTGAAAAATCAGAACATACTTAAATACAAGTTAAAGCACAACAGAATCTCAAAGAACTTTTTTTTTTTGAAAATAGAAAACTTTTACAAATGTTCCCCTCTTTTTTTTGGGGGGGGGGAATATGCTTATCAAAAATAATACTTCTAGAATCAATTTACACTTGCCATGGCAACCAATTTGCCAGGGAAATGCTTTAAAGAGTTTGATCAAATAATCAGTTGAGAAAAAATAACAAAAACAAACAACTCAGAATATGGGAGCACAATACTCCTAGAATTAACATTGTATAATAAAATCAAAACCATCTTGCAATGTTTCAAAATTAGATAGACAAATGAATAGAAGAAAATACACATGGAACAATAAAAGACAATGAAATTCAAACTAAGGAAGTCTAAATGAATGTGAACTTAATATTAATAAGAGTATTATAAAATATAAACTTGATCACATGACTATTAAAAGCTTTTACAAATATTCTCCTTGTTTTAAAAACTAAATATAAAACACAATCTCAAAAGCATGAAAATCTCTATGAAAATAAACCCATACCATTAATTTCAAAATGTATATGTAATAGCATAGAAATCCTATGTAACCTCTGAACTGATATTAATACTCTGAGTGAATTCAGAACACCTTTGATTCCGATATCTAAAATCCCCAATACTCATATCAATACCTTGCTGCTTACTTCTACATTTCTGTAAAATATATACCCTTCCATGGCAAAAGAAGCAGAGTCTTGAACTATGTTGATTGTCATTCTTATTCAGCTTAAGTTTTTCTTCTTTAACCCCTCTATATTGTCTGTCGGGCTTTTCACCATACAAATGCTTTATAAGATTACTAATTAAAGACAAAAGCAGGTTAGCAAAATTATGAACAAAACGAGCATATCTGGAATTTAAAGAGTTTTCTAAGATTGTCTCAAAAGCACAGCCAGGCCGGGGAAGGGCTGAGCCTGAAGCTGCAAATGCAGGTAGAAAAAGTTGAGCATGCGCATCAGATCTCTGGACTTCCCAGGCAGGGGAAGCTATGGGCTTGGCCATAGGAGTAGAGGGTGGGGTCTGGAGAGGAGGGGAGGGACCAGAGCAATTTGAATCAGACTTGATTTTGAACTCAGGCCTGGATTCCTCTTCCCCCACTTTGCCTCCAGGTGCTAGGGGATTAAAAACTTCTAGAGGGTGGGTCATTGCTTCCAGGCATGCAAAATTAAAGCAACAATTAGTGTTAGAACTGGGAAAAGCTGCAGGATTCTCTTCAAGTTTCTCTGAAAAAGCATGGTTGGGAGAGGGAGAGATATTTCCTTGTGTGAGTAAGTTGCTGGCTCTTTTAACAAAAATAAAAAGAAAAATAGAAAATCCACAAAAACAAAGCATTAACATGATCTTATCTCCCATTTGTCTGGTTAAACAGACTAAAATCAAAAATAGGGTAATTAAGGAGTTTAAAAGGTCCATTTGAAATAATTTAAAGGGAAAACACTGGGCAATTCAGCAGTACTTCGGATTTAAAGGGTTAGGGTAGGGGAAATTTCTTACCCAACTGAAAGATCAGAAGTGAGGTTCAGCTTATCCCTTCGTGGTCACCATCTGTTAAGGGCTAAAATTCTAGCTAAACTGTCTAAAATATCCAATGAGTGGTCGCCAATAAATTATAAGCTTTAGCAAGTTAGACTTTTAAGCATTTATTAAGGAGAATAAGAATTTGGTAAAGAGAGAGAGAAAGGCCTAGATTTCTATCTATTAAAGGGAGAGCACATTTTTAGCTCCCTTCTCCACCAGAGTCCAGAGGAAAGAGCGGGAGACTGAGCGCCAGTCTCTTCCTTCCTCCTCCCACTAGCTCGCGTCACTTCCTGACTCCTGGTCTTGCCCTCAAAGACCTTCCCTTCATGGGCAGAACTCTTCTACAGTAAGTATACAGCAGGTGGCGTTATTCCAATCGTTACAACATGGTTGCTAATCGTTTGCAATTCTTCTTTCGAGAACAGTTGATTAATATCCTTTGAGAATGTTTCTTTTGAGGAGTGGCTCATTTTTTTTTTAATTCTCTGTATTTCTTGGATTTCTGACTCTTTTCAGAGATAGTTCATGCAAAGGATTTTTTCCCCCTAACTGAAGATGTATGTTTCTATTACTGAAGGTTCTTTTTTAAAAATCGCTTTTCTTTTCTTTTTCTTTTTTTTTTTTTTTTTGGTGGAGCAATGAGAGTTAAGTGACTTGCCCAGGGTCACACAGCTAATAAGTGTCAAGTGGCTGAAGCCAGATTTGAACTCGGTTCCTCCTGAATCCCGGGCCAGTGCTTTATCCACTGCGCCACCTAGCTGCCCCCTAAAATTGCTTTTCTTTTTAAAAAAATTTTTATATAAATTATTTTTAAAAATATAAATCATTTATTTTTCTTTCTCTTAGTGGTAGATGAAATAAAGAAATAAATACCAGTATGTAAAGGGGTGGGGAAATACAAAACCGATATATTGTATAAGCATTGTAAAATAAAACAGATTTCCATATTGACTAAAAATGTCTCTCATTCCTCATAGTAGTCTGCATCCTTTCCATTGAAAAGTAGACAGCAAGGTTTATAACTGGACCTCTGGAATCCTGGCTGCTTATTGTATTGATCAGAGTTTTTTAGTCTTTCAGATTTTTAATTTTCATAGTCGACATCATAATATAAAATCATCTCCTCATTCTGATTGCTTAACTTCATCGGTTCATACAAGTCTTGCCAGGTGTCTCTGAAACTGTCTCTTGATTCTTTTGACATACAACATGGTAGTATTACAGTACATTCATATTCCATAATGTGTTCAACCATTGATGAGTGCCATATTTGCTTCCACACTCACTTGTCCCTACTAAAAAAAAAAAAGCTGCAATACATACTTTCTGGACATATAGGACCCTTTCCTCTTTCTTTGAATAGGTCTAGTACTGGCATGCTTATGTTAAATGGCATGCACAGGTTAGCAGATTTGGGAGCATAGTCCAATACTGCTTTGCAGAATGGCTGGATCAATTCACAGCTTCACCAACAGTGCATCAAGATACCTGTTTTCCTGCAGCCCCTTAAATTTTTGACATTTTCTTTTTTGTCAGTTTTGTTAATCCAATGGATGTGAAGTAAAACCTTTTAACTTTTTTTTAAAGGACTGTAAATGGCTTGATTTTCTTGCCTTAAGAATTGCTAGTTCATGTTCTTCAAAAATTTATCATTTGGTGAATGAATCTTATTCTTATAAATTTGGATCTATTCTCTAAATATCTTGAAAATGAGAACTTTATCAGAGAAGCAAGCTATATTTTTTTCCCAAGTTCCAAGAAGATATGGTCCTTTTAATTTTTGTGGTAATATTATATGCTTTCTACAACCCATGCATTTCAACTTTATTTAAAAAGAAAATTTCTTTCAAACCTCAATTAAAATGCCATCTCTTACCTACAGAAGACCTTTTCCCATTTCCCCAACTGCTATTGTACAATTCCAAATTCCCTTGTATTTATTTTATTTAACTTTTCTATATTCATATTTTGCATCTAACAGTCATAAGATGTGATCCTACATGTGATATAAGTGGAGTGCTCACCTCTCTAACTTCTATTGGATCATTTCTTTGTTGATTTTCATTCTACTTTCTAAGGTAATCAATGAGTATGTTCCCATGTTTTGTAATAGATTAGTAGAAATGTACAATCAAGAAAGAAAAAAGAAAGAAATACACAATATTTCTCATTAATTAGTTAACTCTGAGCCCCCAACCCAGTTTATAAAATAAACTGGAGAAACCTCTTTTCCCATAAATGTTTTCTCCTTTCTCTTTTTTAACCACTCTAGTATTATAGGCTTAATTAAACATTGACATTACTGGCTATTCATTTTATCTTTTTTCAAACTCACTACACCAAACTCTATTTTCCTTTACTACATCTTACTGATACTTTAGCTTGTTATTGATAGAATTTGAGGTAGTGTGGTACAGTATAATGAATGTTGGCTTAGGAGATACAAGATCTGGGTTTAATTTCACCTCTGCAGTTACTTACTACATCAGTAGCATGAGGCAAGTCAGTTAAGCTCTACCTCATAAGTCTATGAGGTGGATAATGGAAGTAAAAATTCTATTGGCTTCCCTGTTTCCTGTAAGGTCTCTTTTAGCTTTAGATCTATGACTCTACAATTGTCCAATTCATGAATTTTACATATTTGAAAGGTTATGGATCAGTTTCTATATGGAGGAGGGGATTACCCTAAAGCATAGGTTCTTTACCTTGGTTTGATGACTGTAAACTTTTGATAACTATTGTAATAAATTATAAGCTTTAGCAAGAGTTAGACTTTTAAGCATTTATTAAGGAGAATAAGAATCCGTCTATCTATTAAAGGGAGAGCACATTTCTAGCTCCATTCTCCACGAGAGTCCTGGTGAAAGAGAGCGAGAATGCCAGCCTCGCCCCCTTTTCCTCCCACAAGCCACTGTCACTTCCTGACACCAAAGAAAAGCCACATATCTTTTTTTTTTTTTTTTAGTGAGGCAGTTGGAGTTAAGTGACCTGCCCAGGGTCACACAGCTAGTGTCAAATGTCTGAGGCCGGATTTGAACTCAGGTCCTTCTGAATCCAGGGCCGGTGCTTTATCCACTGCGCCACCTAGCTGCCCCCAGAAAAGCCACATATCTTGTCCTCAAGGTGGAGCTTTCCTACAGTAAGTCTCCAGCAGGTGGCGTCATTCCAATGGTTACACTATGTGGCACAGTAGATAGAATGTCAGGCCTGGAGTCAGGAAGACTCATCTTCCTAAATTCAAATCTGGCCTCAGACACTTACTATCTGTGTGACCCTGCCCAAGTCACTTAACCCTTTATGCCTCAGTTTCCTCATCTTTAAAATGAGCTGGAGAAGGAAACGGCAAACCACTCCAGTATCTTTGCTAAGAAAACTCCAAATGGGATCACAAAGAGTTAGACACAACTGAAATAACTAAACAACAAATTTCAACATAATTGCCTTGCTATGTAGTTCTAAGAAACTTATTTTATGCAGTTAGAAACATTTTGAGGAGTCCATAGTATCACCAGAGTGCCAAAGGGGTCAATCACACACACACACACACACACACACACACACACACACACAAAATCACTCACTCTCACTCACTCTCACTCACTCACACACTTGAACTTTGGCCATAGAGAGGTTGATAGTAGACCCAAACCTGTTCTATTTGGCTTATGTGAAGTGTGGCTATCTCAATAGTAAACATTATATAACCTTTGTTTTAATTTATTAATATTGTTGATAAAACTATTTTCACATGACGTGAAAGCTTTTTTCTTCCTTTTCTTTAAATCTGCTATTTTGTTTTGGTGGTGTTAAGTCCAGATAGATGAGACTGAAAATTTGAAAAATGATAGGATTTCTTATAATGTAAATTTATTCACCTGTCAAAGGAAGAAATTAGATATATTCACTGTATAAAAAAGCATGGGGTTTATAAAATTTAAAAGATTGAAGGTAAACATTTTGTGAAAATATACATAACATTTATATTGAGTTGAAGTTATTTGAATCATTTGGGAGATAGATGTAGTGAAAAGTCTGGGCTTGCAAGAGAAATGATGTATCTGTCAGCTAGATTAGTGCTTTCTTTATTTGATTTATATGTATGATTTCCTCTGAAGAACTGATACCTAAATTTAATTAAAAGTGGGAGAACAGG
Source organism: Dromiciops gliroides (assembly GCF_019393635.1). Classification (NCBI taxonomy): domain Eukaryota; kingdom Metazoa; phylum Chordata; class Mammalia; order Microbiotheria; family Microbiotheriidae; genus Dromiciops; species Dromiciops gliroides. Next base: position 186,071,864 of record NC_057862.1, read on the forward strand.
TACTTACAACTCTAATGAAATCAGGAAACAGAATAAAATAGAGTCTTGGAGCTGGGAGGCACCTAAGAAATCATCTAGTCTACGACTCTCATTTTACAAATAAAGAAATTGAGATATAGAGAATAAGTGATATGTCCAAGGTGACATAGCTGGTTAGTGGCAAAAGTGGAATTAGAATACAGACTTTCCGAGTATTTTTTTTTTTAGTTAAAAAGCATTGATTCTTCTCTGTCACTCCCACATACTCTTTTCCCTGTAGAAAAAATGACAACAACAACAAAAAAGTCTTTGTAACAAAGTCATTGTCAGGGAAAACGAATTCTCATGTTGGCTATGTCCAAACATGGGTGTTTATTTCCTTACCTCACTGTTAGGAAGTAAATAGCACCATTAGTGGTATGGAATCATGACTCCCAGAATCATGATTGGTTATGACATTGATCAGAGTTCATAAGTCTTCAAAGTTGTTTTTTTGTAATATATATACTATATTACATATTTAGAATATATAAATTGTTCTTCTGGTTCTGCTCTTCACTCTGAATCAGTTCATAAAAGCATCCCAAGTTTCCTCAGAGTAAGTACTTAAAAAGTAGTCATGCCTGTGACTTAGTAGTTAAGTTCTATTAAGAGAGTTGCCTGAGGAATGTTGTTCAGGGTTATATATACAATTAAGTGTCAGATATGGTATTTGAACATAAATCTGACTAATTCTAAGCTTTGAATATTTTCTAGGACAACATGCTGCCTCCTGAATGAGTTGATATGACTATAAATATTTTTGAGTGAATGAATTATATATATATATATGCACATATATCATTTAATTCAGTATACTTTTATTAAACAACTATTATATGCAAAGCACAGTGCTAGATGCTGGAATTAGATACAGAGACAGAAATAAAGCACGTATCACTTATCCTCCCTGGTTCTCTGTTTCTTCATCTGTAAAATGAAGAGCACAGAGCAGATGATTCTTTAGGTGCCTCCCCTTTAACTCCCATGCTAAAGCATCTTACATTCTCTTGGACTGAATCTACCCTATAAAGATATAGGTAAATACAAAGGCAGCTAGGTGGTGCAGAGGTTAGAGTACCTGGTCTGAAGTCAGGAAGACCTGAGTTCAAATGTGACCTCAGACACTAGTTGTGTGACCCTGAGCCGTCACTTAATCCTGTTTGTTTTAAGTTTCCTCATCTGTCAGATGAGCTAGAGAAAGAAAAAGGAAACCCCTCCACTTTCTTTGCCAAGAAATCCCCAAATGGATTTATTCCTTTGTTGGACCTGACTGAAGTGACTGAATAACAACAACAAAATACAAAATATTTCAAACTATTCACTCTAAGGACATACTCACCTTAATACATTTTTTAAGTATCAAGAAAGATAGTGAAAAGAGCACTGGATTTGGCCTCAGTTTATGATTTGAGTCCTTGTTCTATTATTTAATACCAGAATGGGCCAGGGCAAGTCACCTCACCTTTTGGCTTCAGTACTTTCCTCCCCTGGTGGTTCTAAATGCTTTATTACTATGTCTGATTGTAATATAAATGAGTTGGTGTTCTGTGAACTGAATCTGCATTTCTAGATTCAGATTTAAAATCTGAGATTTTAAAATAACACAGAATTTGGACCTTTCCATTTAAAAAAATTTTGTTCTGCTATTTTAATGCTAGAAGATGTCAAGTGTTCTGTAATAGATTAGGAAAGAATATACGTATAGAGAAGCAGTGAGATACGGTGCAAGGAATATTGGATTTAACATTAGAGGGCAAACCCAGGGGTTTGTTGAATATCATCACTGTTACTTCTTACCTGTGTGATCTTTGACAAGTCCCCTGACTTTTCTGTAACTCGGATTCTGTCTGTAAAATGAAGGATTTGAGCTACATGATACTTTAAGTTTCCTTGCAGATCCAATATTCCATATCTTTTGATCCTGATGTTATTATTTATTTCTTGTGGAATAAAGGGTCTCTATGACTGCTACAGCAGGTAAGAACTTAAAGCTTTGGTTTCCATCCACCCACCCCAACCTTACTCTAATCATGTTACTGCAAAGAATTGTCAATTTGTTTTGCTTATTGAATCTTTGGTAAAGAAAGACAAAAACTTTTCATTGTTAAAGGAACATTCAGACCTTACTTATTGGGGGGGGGGCGGGGCGGGGCAATGAGGGTTAAGTGACTTGCCCAGGTCACACAGCCAGTAAGTGTCAAGAGTCTGAGGCTGGATTTGAACTCAGGTCTTGCTGAATTCAAGACTGGTGCTTTATCCACTGTGCCACCTAGCTGCCCCCTTCCTTATTTTTTATGATTTGTGTAGACCAAATACTAAAGGGGCTTTCCATCTTTCTCCTTTTTTAATCTGGGCATGGTGACACTCTCACTTCTCTTCTCTGTTGGGGTCATGAGGATTGAGGAGAGCAAGAACTTCTTTTCCTTGATGCTTTGGCCTCTGAGCCATGGGTTGGTGAATTAGGATGAGTAATATTCAATTTCAGAAAAATGAAAATATTTTTAGCATGTAATCATTTTTGTAGGAAAGAAAAATAAAAATCTGATCAGAGGAACTGATCAGTTCTTATGCCCCTGATGGGGTTCTTGGGGGGCAATGAAGGTTAAGTGCCCAGGGTCACACAGCTAGTAAGTATCTGTGTAAGATAGTGTCTGAGACTGGATTTGAACTCAGGTCCTTCTGAATCCAGGGCCAGTGCTTTATCCCCTGCACTGCCTCACTGTTGTCCCTGCCCCTGACTTTTTTAAGGATTGTTTTTTTTTAATTGAGCTTTTGCTTCTACAAGTAAATGCCTTTCCCCAAATAATCTCTTTAAGTTTGTTCCAGAATCAGTTGGATTGGGTTAGAGTACTATTTAAGAATAAGAATAGAAAGTTCTATTTGATACTTACAAGAGTGCCTTGTACAGTGCTTTCCAGTTTTCTTTTTCTTATTTTTAGGCATCATCAATCATTCCCCCAAATTTTTCTATTTACTAAATATATTCTTTATTATATTTTTATTTACTTCATTATTTATGTATTTGTATATTGAATAGGATAGAATTTATTATTTATTTTATTTTATTCTGCACTTTAGTATATTACTTTTTCATATTATTTTTATTAGATTAATTTCACTTTTTAAAACTGTCTCATTAAAAGTAATAATTATATGGCAGGTAAGTTCCCTGTTCTCTATTTTAGGTACCGCTGACAGAAAAGTATTATGTGTTCTTTTGGATTGATGTATTCCCCCCTCCTCCCCCTCCCCATGCCACTTTCACCTATTATTTAGGATGAATGAGGAAAGATTTCCCAACATTTCTAAATGTGATTCTTTCAGTGTTGGTTTATCTTTTACTTTTTTTTATGTAATGGTGACAGTATTTCTGAATGTCATACAAGATTTAATATGGCATCTCATAAGATCTTACCATGTTAGCCTTTTACATTTGCTTCCCTGATTGTCTTTTTAAAAGTTCTTTGCCAGCTACTTCCTTCAAGACATGTTCTTCTACTTATGCCATTTGTGTCTGAAGTCAAGGGCACTCTCCCCTACTGACTTTTGATTTTAAATTTTGAACAAAAGCATCATGCTAACTTCAAGACAGAGAGAGAACAGCCCAAAATGAGGAGGTCAGACCATGACCTTCACAAATAGCCCCAATATAATTTGTTATGGAGAAGAGTGTACATTTTACATTAGTATTTTTATTTATTATCATGTATTTTATTCACCATTATGATGATGACATCTTTAAGAACAAAGATGTTTACTTTTAAAATTTTTATTAATTTGTTTGTTTGTTTTGGGACACATGATTTTGTTGATATGGAGAATTCCTTGGTATGGAAACTCAGTACCAAGGCAGATATGCTGCAACTCATATCCATAATGTCATTGTTTATACACAGATACAAGAGAAAGTGACTTGATAATGACATGGTTAGGGGGGCCAACCTTGGAACCAGGAAGATGTGTTTCAAGTCCTTCTTCTTACACATTGTAATTCTGCAACCTTGGACAAATCACCTATCCAACCTCTCTGTTCTCCAGGTCACTTGTTGATACTGCATCTTTAGAGGGAGTATCTCCAACAGTAGTTCCCTTTACTGTTATTTAATGAAATCTCAGGTCCATTTTACATTAAAGGGAAATTTGGTCGAGTCATTTAACTTTTTGATGCTTTTGTTTTCTTGAGAATGAATTAACAGTTTATTTCCAGGTTGACTGACTGACTGACTTACTACTATATAAAGTCCTTTATAAATACAATGTTGGACAAATGTTTAAGAAGGGATATTTGACATAAGAGTTCATGTCATATGATAGCATTCTAATAAGTACTCAAGTGTCTGGAGTCTGCTAGGAAAATTAATTAATTAGAGGCTAGCAAAGTAACTGCTTCTCTTAAAAAATGTATAACATAACAAGTAATTTCCTATCATCCAAGTAAATAAATTTGAATTTAGAGTATCTGTGAACCACTAATGAACTTATTAATACTTGCATCCCTACATGTCATTTAGAAGGAGGTTTTTACTTTGATGAAAGTTGAGAAATAGTCTCCATTTATTGCATGGAGTCAGGAAAAGAAAAGAACTAAATGAGGAGTTAGTATAGAGAGCTGTACACCCTGCTAACTTCTCCTATGTCAGAACCTCACCATATGCCTTCATTTGCTGAAGAGTTCCCAGAATAATCCCATATTGCGCCCATACTCAAATATAGCATGAGCTCAAATATAGCATTTACATATTAGATGTGTTCCTGGAAAGTCACATATGGGAACACAAATAAATTGCAGTACATAAATAAAAGAAATATTACTCTACCAGGAGTAAAAAAAATATCATGAAGAATTCAGAGAAGTCTGAGAGGACTTATGAACTGATGCACAGCTAAAATAGGCAAAACCAGAAGAAAACAATATTGTCATAGCTGTTGGATATGTAATGGGAAGAACAAAAGTGAACTTAATGTAATTATAATGACCTAGTTTAGTTTTGGAAAAGATGCGGAAATATATAACTTCTTGCTTTCTTTGCAGTAATGGGGAACAATCTGATAGAACATTTCTTATGCTATCACAGTTGGTTGATGTGTTGGTCAGTTTTGCTGAACCATTTTTTTGTTATAAGGGATGGCTCCCTGGGAAGGAGAGAGCTTTACTGCTAAGGAAAAATTGTAGAAAAGGCATTTATTTACTTTAAGCACATATATATTATCTACATTAACAGATGTGAGAGGAGTAGGTGATAGTCATAATTGCTTTCAAAGAAAAGAATTTTGAGCTATACATGGAAATGAAGGTAATTTTAAAATTTAGTAATTTTTTTAAATAAAGAAAAGTCATGCATGAAGACAGCATTTGTATTTCAAGTCATGATTTCTCATTGACTTCTATAAGAACATCAGAGATATATTCCCAAAACAAGGAGGAATTTTTCCTATATTTGAAAAACTCTGTACCTGGTGATGTAGTAGTCAATAGTCAATGCAAGGGTGTGCTGGAGGCTAGTCATACCATCTAGGGAGCCAATTACTAAATTTTTGGTGTATTTACACCTTGGAAATCAGCAAATGCTACAAATCAGGGCTTGATTTATTGTTTTTTAAAATTGGTTTGGGGGGCAGCTAGGTGGTACAGTGGATAAAGCACCGACCCCAGGAGTCAGGAGTACCTGAGTTCAAATCTGGCTTCAGACACTTAACACTTACTAGTTGTGTGACCCTGGGCAAGTCACTTAACCCTCATTGCCCTGCCCCCCCCCCCAAAAAAAATTGGTGTGACTTAAGAATTTGATGAATAAAATAATAATAATGCAGATTAAACTTAAAACATGTGTTGTGGCTATTTTATTTTTTGGAGAGGTAGTTATGAAACATTTACCAGTGTACTACTGCCAAAGGGTAGGTATCATTTTGATGGAAGGCCAGATTTGATTTCTCTTCCTATAGCTTTCTGGATCAAGTCTATTAGGGTATAGTTCTTTTCTCCTTCCTCCTTGACTGACTTGGACAAATATTACTTAATGTATCTTTTCATAGGTTTGAAGGAATCAAAAAGCTTAGTATTTTGTAATAGTGGTCCATGGCACTTTCTGGCTCATAACTTTTAGCCTTGTCTACACCTTCTCTTGTTGCCTAAATCTTGTTCTGGCTTCCCATTTCTAACCACTTCTTTCTTTATTGATACTTTTCTCTAACTATTTGCCTCAGGCCCCATCACAGACACACACACACACACACACACACACACACACACACACGTATGTTACAAGCCCACTCTGGACACCCACAACTTTTCTTTTTATCCATTGTTTAGCTTTTTTCCAGCCAGTCTCTTGGCTGCTAACCTTTCCATTACAAATGAACATTTACAAGCACATTCATTTACATACAGTTCATAGAAGTTGTCATTCTGTCTACAGCAAAAATGGATATTCAAGAATACACATGAATTGGGGAGGGTTATTAATCACATACTCAACTGACTGCTTTATTTTACTCTATAGGTCAGAATGGTTTTACTTTAATTTCCCTGTTATTTGGACACAGATCTATAGAGTATCTATGTGAGCCCATGAATGTGACTTAAATGGGGTATATAGGATGGTTTGAGGAAATACAATTGTCTGAAGAGAAAGAATTATTTTATGTCTTTTATGAATTTGCACTTGATAGAGTCTAATTAGTTTAGGATTGCTCAGCTATCCCCTTAGTGGTGCTCTGGTTTTTCTTGCTTTCTTTGCTAGGCAGTTGTGATTACTTTGTTATTTTTATATCAACTGGCCCTGGTAGACAGCCTTGAAGCCAGATCCTCCATGATGTCATGCTGGGGGTGTTCATTTTAAAAGAACACACACATACACACACACACACAATCCATTATGTTAGTTGGTAAAGAAGTATGGCTCCATTACTTTTGTTTTTTAATCACAAAATTATCTGTGATGAGCTTTAAAAGAAGTTGCTTTCTTAAAAGACAAAATTTTAATTATTCATAGTGCTTTGCTGTACCATAAAAGTCGATTTATTTGCACTGTAATTTGTTCAAGTTGCATCTGGTAGGAAAATATATCAGAAGTAATTAATTGTAGTCAACATGCAATGAGGTAGATACATCCACTGAGGACAATTGGAAGCAGTAGCAGTGGAGTATTGATTGCCTTTTAGAGAGGGAGGGGAAAAAAAAAGAAAGAAATCTTGTCCCATTTCTAAATGTTAACAATTCAGAGAGAAAAATTCCCACTTGGGAAGAATGTTTTCCAGGTTGCTTCCCTGCCAGGTGTTTGACATTGAGTGCAGTCTTAGATGAATGAGGCTTATGGCAGCCTTTGGAAATGACCGACTCCTGGGAGTCTCAGCTTCCTGCTGTGAAAGTTTCTATTTTCAAAGCACATCAGTTTCAGTGGGAATGTTCCAGTGGTCCCATATGCTGCTTCTAACAGAGAGCTAAGTTTCTCTCCTGAATCCTAGACAGCTCCTGAAGAGGTTCCCTGGCTGCTAACAAAATGAATTTCAATATGTTACCAATGAACAAACGGCATGTTCCCAACCACTAATGCAATTGAGCCCCGTCAATTATTAATAGAAGTGTAGTTTGTTTTTGTTTCTTGGGGGTCCCTTTTAGCATCACTACATGTTTCAGAGATGGCTTGGGTGGATTCTAAAGCAGAAACAAAAACAAAAATCACAGAGAAAGAAGAAAAAAAAAAACACAACCCAAACAATATGCTTGTTGGCTTTGAAACTAGCTGTATTTTCCCTCTTTGCCTTTTTCTCTCTCCTTGACCTAGCAGCAGGAAGCCTTTGTCTGAGGTGTTCATCTGGAACAACTTTTCCACACTTGTTTTCATGTTCTGTTAGATTACAGGGCAGCAGGCCTACGTTTGAAGCTCTTTTCCCTTTTGTTTCTTTGCAGTGCACTCCAGTAATTAACTTTGTCCTTCTTTTATTTGTTCCAGTCAATCGCAGTCCACTCTGCTGAGCATCTTCTCCCAGGAGTACCAGGTTAGAAGTTTTCTCCTTTGTGAGGGTTGACAGGTGCCTAATTGAATGATGAATGTCCCTTTATTTCTTTGTAATTGAACTGCCAGCTTTCTGATTGGGTTGGAGGATGTTCTCTTTTCCACATCAAGCGCCGCCTGAGTCTCAGTGGATGCCTGCCAAGCCTACCCATCCATCTGTCTAATAACATCTAGCCTTTGCTTATTTGGTGGACCTGTAATAAATTATGCTAAACCATTATTATTCTGACAATAATAATTTCCCTGTGTTGCGTGGTTCCATGTGCTAAATGTTTGCTGACTTGCACTGTCAGGGCTGCTTTCCATTGCTGACAGAGATGATGATAAATGACCATTGCCGGAGTGGCAGAAGGCAAGAGAGGCAGAAAATGGAGTCATTTATCATGAGATGACAGGTGTCAGTCAAGTGGCAAGTCTCTATGGAATTACTTTTTGTAGTTTTCAAATAAGTTGTTTTTAAGCAATGTTCTTCCCCGTTAAAAATGGCAATCAGATTGTAAAACTCGAGTGTAGGGGACTTGGATGGAATTGGATTGAGGGGAAATTAATACAAGGGTTGGAAGAGGGAACAAGTTCTTCTTTGCCCTCTGCAACCCTAAGCAAACTTATTTAGATTCAATTACTATGACCCTTCTGGCTTTTACATATATAGTACACTCTGGTACAGTCTGGAGACATACCTGCCAATAGATAGAGACAAAAATGCCTCGGTTCATAGAACCCTCAGTAAGAAAAGAAAAAAAACCCCAAACTACCAACTGCAACTACCAAGCTCCCCAAACTCTTGCTCTTGGTATATCAGGATGGGTGATCAGCAAACATGTTCTTCCCAACTTGAATTTAAGACAATGTAAAAATTTCTTTTTGTTTTGTTTCAGAAACATATAAAGAGAACACATGCTAAACATCATACTGCGGAGGCTATCGAAACTTATTATCAGAGGTATGACCTGTGTGCCCCACTAGAGGGTATCCTAGCACCTACTAATTGTAATAATAATTATGAATAAATTAGATCATTAAACTAATTTCCTATATAATATCCCAAGACATTTTTATTCAAACCTCAGTTATAAGTAAGTTTATTTGCTCAGATTCCTAAATACTTATTTTTAGAAATCTAAGTGGTAAAACTGGTCTAGGGGATTTAGTGGGGATAGATTTGTAAATACATAATATATAGGTTTCTATAGAAAATATATACAACATATGAAATCTATTGATCTTGAAATAATACGAAATGGTAGGAGTATGTCAATACATGTGGATGGTCAGATAAATACATAATGAAAGCTACTTTTCCTTTTGTCTTTAAGCTCACAAAGTTTAAAAAGCATAATTGAAAATAAAAATGAATTATTGTGAAAAGTACTATGCCACTTCAGAGGCTCTGACCTAGGCACTTAATGAAAGGAAGGTGAATTATTATATAAAGGCATGTAAAAGTATAATGTATACTTTTCCCTACCTTCTTTCAGATTCTAGAGAATATTTTCATTTTAGACCAATTTTTTATAAGAACCAAATTTCAAATACCTGCATTTTAAAAACAAACAAATAAACAAGATGATCAGGGAACCTTTCTAAAATGTTATTGTATAAAGTCTTAACTTTTTTTTTTGGCGATTGGGATTAACAATAATTACTTTTCATTGCTTGATGTAGAAGTTATTTTCTTTAGCTGTTTTAGTAGCATAATTGGATTATTCAGCGATGAACTCTATAATTAAAATATTATACTCTAGATTGACACATCTGAGCAACTTCTATGCCAAGTGATAGTGTACCTGCAAATGCAGATGTATAATATTTATACAATGTTTTATGAATGAAATAAGTACACAGGTATATGCATATAAAAGCCATTAGCCTAATATTTGTACAAGGTCACATTTTAGATGTGAGAAGTATCTCATTGAAAAGCAAGCACAAAATAAGGCCAAAGCTAATTTTATCTTTCAGCATGTTACAGATGCTATAAGGATAGATGTTATTTTGAACTATAGCAGCTGATACCATTTAGGAAATGTATCATATTTGTTATTTCTGTTGTTGCAGGTCCCTTTTAACTTAATGGCTTTAACATTAAGATAACAAGGTACATTTAAGTAGATTATGCATAATATTTCTGAGAATGGCTAGAGCGATGGCATTTCTAGAAGACTACATCATTCCTAAAGTATTTCAACTTGTAAATTTGGTCCAGGATACAACTTATGTCCTTGAAATTAATTTTGTAAATTAATAATTGCAAGCTCCTCCTAAATCTATTAAATAATGAATCTGGTGCTTAATAATAAATACCTTTTCTGTATTTTCACCTGAATATTTAGTACATTTCATAAAAATGCAATAAAATGCCATAACAGTGTACTAGATATATCTGTAACTTTCAGCACAATGGCAGAGTGGTATCTGATTATTATTGTGGAAATTAGATTTTCTATGTTAATGTTGAAGGACTTCAGAAATAAGCATCAAGAAAGATCTAGGTAGTAATATTTTAGTTTTGTAGAGTGAATATGTAGACTATATTTCTTTTTTTTTTTTTTTTGGTGAGGCACTTGGGGTTAGGTGACTTGCCCAGAGTCACACAGCTAGTAAGTGTGTAAAGTGTCTGAGGCTGGATTTGAACTCAGGTACTCCTGACTCCAGGGCCGGTGCTCTATCCACTGCGCCACCTAGCTTCCCCCTAGACTATATTTCTTAAGTCTGAATGGTCATTTATATGGATGAGCCTTTATTTTTGGCCTGAATGATCCAGAGGATGATATTCAGGTTGGTGAGGTGGTTTAGAACTACTATACATGGATTGGCTGAATGAACTGGAGATGCTAAATCTGGACAATTGAAAGCTTTGGCGAAGAGGGCAGGATGACTCAAACAATGCTGTCTTCAGTGTCTCTGAACAGTTTTTACATCAAAACAAAAAACAAAACAAAAACTTGTTCTGTTTGGCCCTGGAGAATACTACTAGGATCAGTGTGTGGAAATTACAAAGACAAGCTTCTGGCTTAATGAAAGGGAAAAAGAAAACAACCTGCCTAATAATTAAGGCTGTAAAAATTGGAATTTTTCCTCTACTATGGAAGTTCCCCAAAGTTCTCCATCCCTAACGGACTTTGAGGGGAGGCTTAATGACCATTATGGCTGGGAATGTTTTAGAGAAGGTATATATTGTGGGTAGGGTCTAAAGCAGATGATCTCTTACGTTCTTTCTAACTTTGGAGTTCTGTCATTTTGTACTTACTCATTAAAGAGGAAATAGAGAATAACTTTATTGATGACGTCACCACAACAGGCCCGAGGATTGTCTAAACATTGTTACTTATCAGCCAACCTGGTTACAAACAGAATCAGTCTTGACCTGGAATCTCTTCATAGACACATTTTAGATTTCTGTCTGAAGAGATATTCAGAGAAAGGGGAAAGAATAGGTAAATACAAAAAGGCCATATTTTTTTAAATAATGTATAGTTAAGTCTTTATATACCCTTACCAGTTTCTGTCACATGGCTCATTCAAAATACCATGGTCATGAACACTCAACCTAAGTATATTACATCTCCATTTTTTTATTCTTTATCTTTATTATGAGATATATCATGTTCATGGGTTTGTCATTTACACTCTAAATCTATTTGCTGTGCAAAATCGGTGTTGTGAATAAAAAAGTGTAGTGTTTACAAACTTATGTGGACAGTTCAGACCAGAGGCTGAAGACCGGCCTTCAAAAAAAGCCAACCCTAGTTTATTCACATGAGGAAAGAGAACTGTTTGTAGGTTTATGATGGCACATCCAAGGTGTACCAGTTTTTTCTTTTTCCTTCAGAATTTTATTTATTTATTCATGTCTTCATTCATTCATTCATTTTTAAAATTTATTTATTTACTTATTCACTTATTCATTCATTCATTTACTTATTTGTTTGTTTATTTATTTATTTATTTAGCAGGGCAGTGAGTGTTTAGTGACTTGCCTGGGGTCACACAGCTAGTAAATGTCAAGTGTCTGAGGCCAGATTTGAGCTCAGGTCCTCCTGAATCCAGGGCTGGTGCTTTATCCACTGTGCCACCTAGATGCCCTGTACCAGTTTCTATATCCAGATTTAAAGCTGTGTCAACACATGCCAGGTATGTGTTGCATATAAAGACACAGAATTTAAGAAATTACCAGGACAGTTTAGGATAGTCAGCTCTAGATTATCCATAATGGTAAAGACAAACACTTCTATTGATGGTAAATAAAAGGTGGATCAAGGGAATTTATATTTGATTTTTAGGGATCTTTTTGTATTTCTGAATACTTCTGTTTTGGGAATTAAAACATTTGAAACAAAATAATGAAACCAAACTTGTAAAGTTTCAGAATCCAGGGAATGTAATGACTTGATGATCATAGATCAAGTGATGTTTTACAGAACATTTTCCTCATAACAACTTGGTAATTTAGTGTAAATATTTTCATTTTACAGATGAAGAAACTGAGACTGAGAAAGATGAAGTCATTTGCTCAACTAGTAATTTTCAGAACCAAGACTCAAATCTAGGTCTCAGACTTCAGTGTTAGTTCTATTTTTCTGCCTTCCTCTTTATAATTCTTTACAAATCAAGTTATCAAATGAGGTAATATTTATAAAGTCCTTAGCACAATGCCTTGCACATAATAATCTTGTAATAAAAGCTTGTTCCTTTCCACCTTTACATGCTTACTTCATGCTGGGGAAAGATTATATTATTTTTTAGGTTGATGCAAAATACCTACCATTTCTTGAGGATAGGGAAGTAAATCATTTGTTGGTCTATATTTTCCAGATGGTGGTTGAGGAGGCAGATTGTTTGGGTTTAAACATTCTTATAGTTTTTATAGATCTAGAATAAACACAGCTCTTATTTATGTCAAAGTTACTTGAATCAATCAAATGAAAATATCAATAAGAATTTGAAAGTAATATTTGACGTAGATAGAATATGGATTATTTTTCACAGATAATACAGAGAACCCACTCTATCTAGGTAATGAGGAAATAATTTTGGTTTGTTTTTATTTAAAGTGGACATGGAGAAAAAGTTAACTACATAAATTTCTTTAATTCAGCTATATACTTCACTACTTTTTTTGTTTTGTTTTGTTTTTTTTAGAAATAGCCTCGGCGACAATTATGAAAATGATGTTTTGTCCTGTCAACTGTACGAATGTTTCTTTGGTTGTTTTCTGAGAAGGAAAGCCTCTGTCAGTGTTTGCTCACACACATTCCAATTGGATAGAGAAGCAAAAGAATTGATTGGTCACATTTGCCAAACTCTCATCAATAGCAAGCGTCCAAAAATACCATTGCCAATTTTTATGGGGTCATCTTTATGGAGAAGTAGAAAATCAGAATAATTGAATCTTGTGGTCCTGTCTAATTTGGATATACATGTATAGAAATAGCAAATGTTCACATGTGTATATGAAGAATATATATTTAAAAATTTTTTTTTATTTTTCTCAACTACATGTAAAGATTTTTTTTTTTGAGTTATTGTTCTCCCCCCTCCTCCTTCCCTCCCCCATCCTGAGGCCAGCAAGCAATTTGATATAGGTTATACATTACTATCATGTTAAACATATTTCCACATTAATCAGAACAAAAGGAAAAAAACCCACAAGAATAAACAAGTATATGAATAATATTAATAGGTATCACTTCAAGGTCTGTAAAACATTTTACATATATCATTGCATTTGACCACAACAACTTTGGAAAGTAAATGCCTTTATCCCTATTTGATGGAGTCAAACTGTCAACTGGCAGTTATTAAGCACTTACTATGCTAAGTTAGCACTATGCTTAGCATAGGGGATACAAAGAAAGGCAAAACACAGCCCACTTCTCTTAGGGAGCTCACTGTCTAATGAGAGAGACAACATGAAAACATGTACAAATAAGATATATACAGGGTATAGTGTGAGTAGTCTTAGAGTGAAGGCACTAGACTTAGGGAAGACAGGAAAAGACATTTTTCAGAAGGTGGGACTTTAGCTGGAACTTGAAGAAGCCAGGGAAGCTGGGAGGCTGAGATGAGGCAGGAGCATGTTTTAGAATTGTGATCAGTCCAAAAGAGGAAGACCCAGTCTGAAAATGAATGAATTAATGAATGAGATTAATTTTTGAAGACCATATTACAGTGGAGCAGAATTTTAGAGTTGGATGGGACCTCAGTGGTCATCTAGCATAATCCACACCCCCAAAAGATTCCTTTTTACAACATACCCAACAAGTAGTTATCCCACTTTTTCCCCTGAAGACTTCTAATAAGGAGGAATCTACTACTATACCAAATAATCCATTAGGTTTTTATGTAGTGCTGTTGAGAAGGTTTTTTGTCCCTTCTATTAAGTCTTAGTTTTCATTTTTGCATGTTTTCCCCATTTTTATATCTGTTGGTGGCAATTTCTACGTACAAGACTTTTAAAGTTAAGTCCTAATCATTTAACAAATACACTTGAAATAGAAATGGCAGGCTCTGAGGAATTAGTTCATATTTTTCTTTAACACTGTATCTTTTTGTTGTAGGTAAAGGTTTAACCCATTCTGTATTTTTCAGTCTCTCAAACTAATAATGATGTTTTACTTTAGGAATTATGTAAGTTTAGCCTTTTTGAAGGATTTTTAAAATGGGCATACCCATAGGGACACTGTTGGACACAAATTTGTCAACTTTCTCATAGGAAAGATTGAGAAAAGTTTATAAAATTATTGTCCAAAGTACTTGTTATTTGCCACATGTGGAAAATTGACCATCAGGATATTTTTTATTTTTGTGATGATTCATGAATCAGTTTAATGTATTTCAGTAAAACTTAACTCTATATTCAGGGAATTGTGCTTGGCTCTGGAGATAGAAAGACAAAACTGAATTAGTCTCTACCTTCAAGGGACTTTTATCCTTCTTCAGAAATATTAGATGCTACAGATAAATACAAGATGTCCCAAAAGTCTCAGAGCAATTTTAAGCTATTAAGTAAGCTTAACTAGCTTTAAAATGCACTAAGACTTTTGAGACACCATGGATATTACATGGCAATTGGATGAGGGAGAGAATACCAGATTGGGGTTGAGCTGGGAAATGAGAAGAAGCTTCATAGGAGAAGTGGAACCTGAGGGAAGATAAGGATACAGAAACGTGAAGATGAGGAGGAAATGCATTCCAGGCATCGGACGATGATAAGGAGGTGGGAGGTTGGAGGAATTGCTAGTATCCCAGTTTAACTGACTTTCTGCTTGCCTGTCCAAAGTATGTTGACAGGTTTACTCTTCCCCTGTCTGATTCTTGTTGCATTCTCAAATGGTTCAGTACATCCTTAAAGATCACTTCTCCTTACCTTTGCTCTTATGCTTCCTGGTCATCCCACTAAATGTGGGAAACGTGGGCCTTTTCTTTTTTTAGGGGTGAGCAGACAAATCCTTTTAGAGGCTTTTATTTTATGCCTTGATCCACTTTGTATGACTACCATGGTTCACTAAGGGAACTTAAAAAAATTTTTTTTGTATTATGACCATCAACAATATGTATAGTTTAATGTACAAAGATCATAAAAAGTGGTTATATGGGAAACTGTGAACTCTTATATGTAGTTTGCCTTTTAAAAAATATATATTAGGGGGCGGCTAAGTGGCAAAGTGGATAAAGCACTGGCCCTGGATTCAGGAGTACCTGAGTTCAAATCCGGCCTCAGACACTTAACACTTACTAGCTGTGTGACCCTGGGTAAGTCGCTTAACCCCCATTGCCCTGCAAAAATATATATATATATATATGTATTACCTTTAATACAAAATAACAAACTGTCCTGCTTGTCCATGTCTCCTTTTGAACTTTCTTCTGTTCTTTTATGTGAGCTTTCAAAAACTTTATTTATTTGTTTGTTTATCTATTTATTTATCTATTTTCTTTTTAATTAATTAATTAATTCATTTATTTGTTTGTTTATTTATTTATCTATTTTTAGTGAGGCAATTGGGGTTAAGTGACTTGCCCAGGGTTACACAGCTAGTAAGTGTTAAGTGTCTGAGGCCGGATTTGAACTCAGGGCCTCCTGACTCCAGGGCCAGTACTCTATCAACTGTGCCACCTAGCTGCCCCTTATTTATTTATTTTTAACATATTTTTTCTTTTTAAATTTTGAGTTCCAGATTCTTTCTCTATCCCACCCTTCTACCTCCCACTGAGAAGGCAAACAATATGATATCAATTATACATGTGAAATCATGCAAAACATATTTCCTTATTAGCCATATTGCAAAACAAAGCCAAAAAAACATGAAGTGAGAAAATTATACTTCAATTTGCACTCAGAGTTCATCAGTTCTCTCTCTGCAGATGGATAGCATTTTTTCATCATAATTCCTTTGGAATTGCCTTGTATCATTGTATTGATCACAGTAGCCAAGTCTTTCACAATTGATCATCATTACAACTTTGCTGTTACTGTGTACAAATGATCTCCTAGTTCTTCTCATTGCATCAATTCTTATAGGTATTGCCATGTTTTTCTGAAAGTACCCTCCACATCATCGCACAATAATACTCCATCACAATAATATGCTGCAACTTGTGCAGCCATTCTCCAATTGATGAGCATCCTTTTAATTTCCATTTCTTTGTCACCACAAAAAGAGCTCCTATAAATATGGTTGTACATATAGGTCCTTTTCCTTTTCCTTTGATCTCTTTGGGGTACACATGTAGTAGTGGCATTGCTGAATCAAAGGAAAGTTTTATAACCCTTCAGTCATAGTTCCAGATTATTCTCTAGAATGGTTAAAACAATTCATTACTCTACCAACAATTCATTAATTTACTTATTTCACCTCATTTCTGGCATTTGTAATTTCTGATAGACATGACATGGTACTTCAGAGTTGTTTTAATTTGCCTTTCTCTAACCAATAGTAATTTAGAGCATTTTTTCATATGACATAGATTGCTTTGATTTCTTCTCCTGGAAATTAACTGTTTATATTCCTTGACCATTTATCAACTGGAGAATGGCTCTTATTTTTTATAAATTTGACTCAGTTGCCTATATATTTGAGAAAGGAAGTCTTTATAAGTGAAATTTGCTGTAAAATAATTTTATATTACTTCATTGTCGATGGTACTTTTTAGCAAAATGTAGTTTCCCTGATTATCTCTTTTAATTGGGTCTAATTTTGCTTTTCTTTCGTCTGAGATCATGATTGCTACCCCTGCCTTTTTATACTTTAGCTGAAGCATAACAGATTCTGCCCAGCCCTTTATTTTAATTCTGTGCGTGTCTTTCTCTTTCAATTGTGTCTCATACACAACATATTGTTGGATTCTGGTTTCTTATCCATTCTGCTCTCTGTTTTGTTTTATGAATCCATAAAACTCATTACATTCACAGTTATGATTATTAAGTGAATATTTCCCTCCATCTTATTTGCTTCTGTCTATTCTCCCTCTTTTTAGTCTGTCCCTCTTTAAAAGTCCGTTTTGCTTCTGACCTCCCTCAATCTGCCCTCCTTTTTATTATTCCCAACCCCCCCAACCAACATATCTTTATTATTTTCTCCTCCTATTTCTCTGTTGGGTAAGATAAAATTCTATGGTCATATGAATGTATGCTTGCACACATATACACATATGTATGTTTGTGTTCTTCCCTCTTTGAACCAGTTCTGATGAAAGTGAAGTTCAAACATTGCCTGCCACCCTTCCATATTTCCCCACTCCACTATAAAAGCTTTTCCTTGCATGCTTCTTTTATGTGAGAAAATTTTCCCCATTCTATCTCTTCCTTCCCCCAGTGCAAAACTATTTCTCACCCCTACACACAGAGGTCATCCCAACATAATCAACTTCATGCACACACTCTGGTCTATGTAGACTGCCCTAATAATGATCAAGTTCTTAGTTATATGTGTCATCTTCCCATATAGGAATGTAAACAATTTAACTTTATAGAGTCCCTTATGATTACCCTTTCATGTTTGCCCTTTTATACTTCTCTTGAGGCTTGTGTTTGAATGTTAGATTTTCTATTCAGCCTTGATCTTTTTATGAGGAACACTAAGAAGTCCTCTATTGAATTAAATATCTATTTTTTCCCCCTGAAGGATTATATTCAGTTTTGCTGGGTGAGTTATTCTTGGTTGTAATCCTAGTTCTTTTGCCTTGAAGAACATAATATTCCAACCCTCTGCTTCTTTAAAGTGGAAGCTGCTAAATCTTGTGCGATCCTGACTGTGGCTTCACAGTATTTGGATTGTTTCTTTCTGGTTGCTTACAAAATGTTTTCCTTGACCTAGGAGCTCTGGAAATTGGCTATAATATTCCTTGGAGTTTTACTTTTGGCATCTGTTTCAGGGTGTGATGAGTAGATTTTTTCAATTTGTATTTTATCCTCTGTACTTAAGACATCAGGGCAATTTTCCTTGATTATTTCTTGAAATATGATGTCTAGGCTCTTTTAAAAAAAATCATAGGGGCAGCTAGATG
Source organism: Dromiciops gliroides (assembly GCF_019393635.1). Taxonomy (NCBI): domain Eukaryota; kingdom Metazoa; phylum Chordata; class Mammalia; order Microbiotheria; family Microbiotheriidae; genus Dromiciops; species Dromiciops gliroides. The sequence continues at coordinate 186,090,409 of NC_057862.1, forward strand.
GCACAGTAGATAAAGCACTGGCCCTGGAGTCAGGAGTGCCTGAGTTCCAATCCGGCCTCAGACACTTAACACTTACTGGCTGTGTGACCCTGGGCAAGTCACTTAACCCCAATTGCCTCACTAAAAACAAAACAAAACAAAACAAAAAATCACAGCTTTCAGATAGTTCAGTAATTCTTAAATTATTTCTATTTGATCTGTTTTTCCAGTGAACTATTTCACATTCCTCCCTCCCCCTTTTTTTAGTCTTTTGACTTTGTTTTATTTTCTCTTAAAGACTCATGGAGTCATTAATTTTCATTTGCCCTATTCTAATTTTTAAGGAATAATTTTATTCATTGAGCTTTTGTATCTTTTTCATTTGGCTAATTATGTGGTTTTTTCATTTTCTATCTTCTAGTTTTGTTTTTTTAATATTTTTAAAAATTATTTTTTTTAGGTTTTAACATTTGTTTAGATAAGATTTCCAATTTCCAATTTTTCTCCCTCCCTTCCCCCCTCCCCTAGACAGCAGGTAATCTGATATAGGTTATATATATAAAATAACATTAAACATATTTCTGCATTAGTCATGTTGTACGAGAAGAATCAGAGCCAAAAGGAAAAACCTCAAAAAAGAAAAACAACAGCACTAAAAACAAAAGAAATAGTATGGTCCAATCAGCATCCATATTCCACAGTTCCCTGTTTTTTCCCTGGATTTGGAGAGCCTTTTCCATCATGAGTCTTTTGGAACTTTCTTGTACCGTTGTATTGGTGAAAAGAATCTAGACTATCACAGTTGATCAACACATAATGTTGATGATACTGTGTACAATGTTCTCCTGGTTCTGCTCATCTCACTTATCAGTTCATGCAAGTCCTTCCAGGTTTCTCTGAACTCCTGCTCATCGTTTCTTAGAGCACAATAGTATTCCATTACATTCATATACCACAACTTGTTCAGCCATTCCCCAAGTGATGGACATCCCCTCAATTTCCAATTCCTTGCCACCACAAAAGAGCAACTATACATATTTTTGTACATGTGGGTCCTTTTCCCTTTTCCATGATCTCTTTGAGAAAAAGACCCAAAAGTGGTATTGCTGGGTCAAAGGGTATGGACAGCTTTATACCCCTTTGGGCATAATTCCAAATTCCTCTCCAGAATGGTTGGATCAGTTCACAGCTCCACCAACAATGTTCCAATTTTTCCATAGCTTCTCCAACATTTATTATTTTCCTTTTTTGTCATATTAGCCAATCTGATAGGTGCCAGGTAGTACCTCAGAGTTGTTTGAATTTGCATCTCTCTAATCAATAGTGATTTAGAGCATTTTTTCATATGGGAATAGATAGCTTTGATTTCTTCATCAGAAATCTGCCTGTTCATATCCTTTGACCATTTCTCAATTGGGGATAATTATGGTTTTTAAAGAGTTTTTTCTTCCATGAAGTTTTGTGCCTTGTTTACCTATAGGCCAATTCTGTTTTGTTTTGTTTTCACGTATTATTTTCTTTAGTAATTTTTGTGTCTTTTTTGCTAAGCCATTAATTTTCTTTTCATAATTTTCATGCATTGCTCTCATTTCTTTTCTGGATTTTTCATCTACCACTCTTATCTCTAATTCTTCCAGGAATTCTTGCTGGCCTTGGGTCCAGTTATCATTTTTCTTTGAGGCTTTGCTTGTAGATATATTCACATTGTTATCGTCTTCTAAGTTTATGTATTGGTCTTCCCTGTCACCATAGTAGCTTTTTATAGTCAAGTTCTTTTTTTGTTTGCTCATTTTCTAAGCCTATTTCTTCACATTAACATTGACTTTGCTCATCTAGAGGTCACGAGGCACTGTGCCAAGCTTCAGGCTTTTTCCTGGGGCTGTTTTCAGACATATTTTCCCCGGGTCTGCAAGTTTTCAGTGCTTTCATGATGTTGTGATCTAGGGAGATGTGTCATTACTACTCTTTTGCTCTGTGCTCTATTTTCTACCCAGGAAAGGTCCCTGGTCCCCTGTAGCCACATATACTAGTACTCTTCTTGGCCCTGGAATTATAACCAGGTTCCCTGGTCTCTTGCAGTTGTAAGTGCTATTGTTCCTTTCTGCTCTAGAACTGTGATCCAGAACTTGTTATAGGCAATAGAGTTTCTAATCAGTACCAGATGCACTTAGTGCCAGCAAAAGGTCTCCTGTAATCTCTTTCCAACTAGTTTTCCAACTCCCTTACCATCTCTTGGATGAGGGCTCCCAAACCTGCTGCTCCTGTTACAGCAGCCTCAAAGGTCTACAACTGGGGCTTCTGCTATGTTCTGTGGAAATTTATTTTGATTTGGGGACCCTACCTTTAGGCTGAGATTAGAAAGCCTCAGGCCCTCAGCGTCTCTTCTGTGTGGGAGGGGCTGGTGCCCCTCCCCCTCTGCTTCAGCTGAGCCAAAAAGCTCCATGGGCTGTACAAGACGCCAGGTCAGACAGCTGGGGGGAAAAAGCCCCTAGCTCCCTCTGACCTGAGCGGAGGTATCTGAGAGATTCTGGGCTTGTCCAGGCTGGGCTCTGGTGTAGCACGTGAGGCTCGAGCACATCCCCCCACCACCAGCCACAGCCCTGGCTGGAGGATTAGCTTGGTCTGTGGGGGCACAGGAAGCCCCGAGATTTGAGTGGAGAGAAGAAAAGGTATATATAGACCTGGGAATTAGACAAGAAGGGGAGCTGACGAGATTAGAAAGGTTGGAGAAAGAGAGACAGGAGGACTGGAGTGGGGCAGACTAGAGACGGGATGCAGACAAGGATGCAGGAGAAGGCTAAAGGACTAGGAGCAGAGAAAAGAGAGGCCAAAGGGCAGACTGACGGAGCAGACAGACAGAAGGTCGGTGAGAGAGAAACACGGGTTCAGCTGTGGCAGTAAGGAGAGGAAAGTTAGAAGCAGGGGGATTTACAAAGTGAAAGGGGCTAGGAGTTAGAATAAAGGACCTGAGTGCCCTAAGGCAAGAAGCGGCTAAGGCCCTTATTGTATTAAAGAAGTTTGCGCAGCAGGGTGGGAAAGAGACACAGTGGAAAGAGCCACACCGCAATGCAGTCAGGTTGTACATTGTATTTCCCTGTATTCTTAATTTTAAATAGTATCTCATAAATAAACTCTGCTTTGATTATTTAATTAAGAGGCTTCTTAATCTTTAGCTTATCAATTTGGGAATAGTGTGGTGGAACTTTATAAACGGCCCACGTTAAATTAATAGCAGTCAGATAGCCAAATAGTTGACAGTCCCAGATTAAGTACCGCAGTCAGCTTTAGCCCCCCCAAATTAGGCCCAGTTAATAATTATTTTTTTTTTACATTTGAATGGTGACCACAAAGGGACTTACGGCCCAATTATAATTTTTCTAAACCTATAATTTTTCATATAATCATAATTTTTCATAAGTCCAAAATTATATAATTTTCCAGGTTAGATTAGCTAGTTAATAATTAAATTTTTACATTTCCAGGCCTATGCCCACCCCGTACAGACCTCTCCTGCAGTCCTCCTAAGTTGTCTTAGGTTGAAATAAATGTATCCCTCTAACCTTTTGTTGACTCTGCCACTCCAAAATTTGATTAGAGGCATTATTTTAAAGTTGTTTAGAGGGGAATGTGTTCAGTGGGTCTTGGCCAATAAACTGCTCTCTTGGTTCCATCCCCATATGAATCTTTTAAAATTTTTACTGATGCTGTTTTCTTTTCACATCACTATCATTCCCCTCAAACTCTTCCTACCCACAACATACAAGTCTATGCTCCCTTGTAACAAGTATAGTCAAACAAAAGAAATTCACACATTGGCTGGGCCCAAATAATGTTTGTCTCATTCTGTACCTCTACTCATCACCTCTTTTCCAATAGTCTTCTGGAGTGATTATTGCATTGTCCAGTTTCTAAGTCTGCCAAGGTTACTGGTTCTGTTCATTTAATTCTGCATTACTTTGTACAAATACTGTCAGGTTTTTCTGCCTCTTATTTTCTTTTTTTTATAGCACAACAATATTCTATTATGTTCATTTGCCTCAGTTTTTTAGCCATTCCTTAGTTGACTATCACTCAGTTTATTTTCTTTTCTTTGCCACCAGACACACAGAAAGAGCTGCTTTAAATATCTTTTACGTATGGATCTTTTTCCTCTTTTTTTGTCTGTTTGGGGATATATGTGTAGTGCTGGGTATTCACAGTTTAGTGATATTGTGCCCATGATAAACAGGTACTATGGATTTGGTTTCAAACTATAATATGTTCCTGACCACACACACAATTCAGATACAGAATTTTCATACAAAGCAAGTTTTTCAAGCTTTTTATTCTATCATACTTTGTGTGTGTGTGTGTGTGTGTGTGTGCGCATGCGCATGCACGTGGTGCATGTGCATGCACTGTATTTATTGTCTTATGACTAGAGTGCCCTATTTGGAGTCAGATCTTGCTTCTAATCCCACTGCACATACACTGGAGCTCCAATCTTCTCATCCCCTTCCTTTTTCATGAGTTTGTGAGGGTCAAATAACTGTACATTTTAATATGCTTTAAAAAGTCGAAGATGCTGTCCAAATGTTCTAGCTGGTCTATATGTATCTTGTATGTAACTATGTTTCCTTCTTTTATCTATTGGAATGTGAACTCCTTGACATGAGAAATTTTTTTCTATTCTTTTCTATCCCTAGCATCTAATACTTGTACCTGGTACAAAGGGAGTACTTAATAAGTGTTTATTGACTGATTAACTAATATCGTCTGAACATAGGAATGTTTGCTTTTCCTAGATGGCATGTAGGCAACTGAGCCTGTCAGAAAGACTTGAATTCAAATCTGGCTCAGAAATTTCCTAGCTGGGGGGCAGCTAGGTGGCACAGTGAATTAACTACTGGCCCTGGATTCAGGAGGACCTGAGTTCAAATCCAGCCTCAGACACTTGACACCAGTTGTGTGACCCTGGGCAAGTCACTTAACTCTCATTGCCCTGTCCCCCCCCCCAAAAAAAAATAACTACACAACACAACAAACAAAAAACCCAGCATTGACTCTCAAGGTTGTTGTGAGGATCAATAATTTTAAGTGCTTAGCACAGTGCCTTGAATGTACTAAAAGGTAAATTGGAGCTATCATTATTATCATTATCATTATTATCAACATCATCATCATATCTCAGGACCAGAAAATTCAACTGTTTTAATTTTCTATAGCTCTCTAAAGATGGCACCATAAAGAATGGGACTGATGTTCTTAGGCTTTTGCTGTTTTTGAGAATTTTTTTTTGGCAGGGCAATGAAGGTTAAAGTGACCTGCCCAGGGTTACACAGCTAGTAAGTGCCAAGTGTCTGAGTGCAGATTTGAACTCAGGTCCTCCTGAATCCAGGTTTGGTGCTTTATCCACTGTGCCACCTAGCTGCAATTTTGACAAATGTAACCACCCGATTCTTTTCTTTCTGTGTCCAGTTAGGGATATGGGTGAATAAATACTGATAGAGGGATTCATTCCTTCTCAGAAAACAACTAAAGGACCATCAGTACTGTTTGTCGTTTTTCCTTTATAGACCCAGGAACTAAAACAGAGACTTTCACATAGTAGGAATTTATTGAACTTGATTTGATGATGAGAAAAATGAAAAGTGCCATTTAGCTTTCTTTAGTTTTAGTTTCAGTTTTTCTGTAGTTTAATAAAAAAGAAACGAATACCTTTGTGGATAATAAATTGTAGATAAATCTTAAAGTCTTTCCCAAATCTTTCATGCTATTGTGCTTGACCCTTTCCAGTCATATTGTTGTAATGTGTTACTCTGTGTGTGTGTGTGTGTGTGTGTTTGTGTAAACAAGTTTCATTTTCCATATTTGAATATAAGCTCCTTGAAGTTAGGGGCTATGACACTTTCATATTTCTGGACCTCTCCCTTCCACTGTCATGCCAAACTTGTCAAATTTAAAGTTTGTTGGAGTGGATTGAATTGAAATGTGAAAGGGAAAGGAAGAGATATGGCATCTGCAAAAGCCATATGTATGTGAATACAGCTAAACTGAATGGTACCAAAGGAATCCTAATCACTGGAAATATCCTAGTTTCAATAAAACAAAAAACTCCTGTTAGATGATTTAAAGCCAAGGTTATAATACATTTGTTTGGGTCTATATAACCATGATATTTGATTGAGTCATGTAATAGAAGTAATAGATAATAATTCATAAAATATATATGGAAGGTTCCTTTGAGGTCAACTTCTCAGCTTAGATGTGGAAAGTTTAGGTGACTTGTCCTAGATTGCATTAGTCAATGGTAGTGCTGGGATTTGGACCTAAGCCCTCTATTTCCAAATCCCTTGATCTTAACCATTCTACCACCTGATGAAATTTATTTGAGCAATCTCAGAATAATCACATTCAGTTAATTAGTTGTTACAGTGGCTATATTTAATTCACTCTTTTTTTTTGTTTGTTTGTTTGTTGGGGCAATGAGGGTTAAGTGACTTGCCCAGGGTCACACAGCTAGTGTCAAGTGTCAGGCCAGATTTGAATTCAGGTCCTCCTGAATCCAGGGCTGGCACTTCATCCACTGTGCCACCTAGCTGCCCCCTATTTCACTCTTAACAAGTATTTAGGAAGCATTCAGTTTATTCAAAGCACTATGATAGGCACAAGAAAGTTGCAAAGATACATTTTACACATCTTTGCTTTTAAGGTATTTATAGTCTAGTAAAATAGATTTAAAAATATACAAATAATTAGAGTGTAAGTAGAGCTAGGACTAGGATTAAGTAGGCACTTACCTAGGATTTCCTAAATGGGGATAATGGGAGGTGGTCTACAACAAAAGATGGCTTTTAATATTACTTATAATAAATGCAAATATTGTTAATGACAGAAATTCCTACTATCCCAGGCAATAGGTGTATCTTTTGGAAGAATTCAGGCCACAGGCTAGTATAAAAGATTTCTCTGAAGGGTGGTAGAACAGGGAGTGTAATGTTTAAATTTTTTGATAAGACAAACAAATCCCTTACCTCGGCATTGTGCTTTCCCAAGATCCAAGAAAGAAAGGACAAAATAGACTTAGATGAGTGTTTTAGAAAGATAGAACCTGCTATGGGAATTCTAAAGAAGGAAAGATCATTTCCAGTGGTAGAGTATATAGGGGGCATTCACCAGGGAAGGAGGGTGGTGCTCAGTGAATGGCTTTTCATTCTTAAGCAGTGACAGGAGCAAAGCCTTCTTGAGGCAGCCATACCACTGTTTCATCTCTGAGCTCCAGAGTGATGCTATAGGCATTCAGAAAAGACTCCACACTCATACCTCACTTTCCTGAATTGACATATGAGTTCAGTCAGAGTTATTTGTCTAAATCAAATAGTTTACCTGAGCAGTTCTATCAGTTTAATCAAAAGAGTTGATCTGGGTTGTGCATATAGACACAGCTCAAGTCTATTAAGTCATTTCACATTTCTCCAACCTTCCTGTCCTCTTGTTCAGCTGCATTCCCAATAAGAAGCATTTTTTAAATTATATCACCTCTGATGCTTTAGTATGTACTTAAGCTCCTCTCAGAAGCTTAGTTTCTCCAAACCATGCCAAAGATAATCTGACAAGTCAAGTTGACAAGCATTTATTAAGTACACTAAATGCTGGGAACAGAAATAAAGGTAAAAGCAGTCCCTGACCTTGAGGAGCTTACAATCTAATGGGGAAAACTACATACAGACAAGTGTATGTACAAACAAAATATATACAGGATAAATTGGAGATAATCTCAAAGGGAAAAGACTAGCATTAATGATAATTGGGAAAGGTTCCTTAAAGTTAAATTTAAGTTATAGTGAATCCAAAGTTCTATTGTATTTCTCCCCTCTTACCATGCCAAGTACTTGTTTCTGCTTCACAACTAAAACACATGTTTATAAATATAATTATTATATAATATTTCCTCATTGCAAAATTTTTCATGGTTTGTCATTTAGCACCTACCAAATTGAAAACAATGACTTTACCTCAGACTCAAGCTGTAGAAGACAAATGTTTCTAACCTTTATTGTATATTTGATCAGAAATATCTTTTTCTTTTTTTTAAATGAAAATCATAAAATTGCAAAATTAGATGGGATCTGAGAAGTTATCTACTTCAGTCTCTACTTATATATATTGCCTATAACAATCCCGGCCAATGGATGGAAGAGGACAGACATTCATTTAGCCCCTATTATATATGCCAGGCACTTTGTTAAGGGCTTTAAAAATCTTATCTCAACTGATTCCCCAAAACAATATTGTGAGATAGGTGTAATTATTATCTACATTTTAAGTTAAATAAGTTGAGGAAAAAGTAGGTTAAGTGACTTGCTTAGGAAGACCCAATCTCAAAAAACAACAAAAAGATGTTATCTGTGAGACTGAGTTACCTGTTTCAGAGATAACTAATCACTGAACATTTATTTGGTCAGTGTCTATTAATAAGGTAGAAATAAATGTTTGGGAAAAGTTAATGAAAAAGGATAGATAACTGCTTTCCTAGTTCAAATGCTGCGTCTCTAACTGTAAGAACCAACTTGTTTCCTTATTCCCTTTAAGAACATTGGCTGGCTTTAGTGAGACACATTTTAAGCATATTTCTTTTTTTTTTTAAGCATATTTCTTAAGAAATAAGCTGCTGTATTTGTTTCACTTGTTTATAATTTCACAGTGGCATCCCATTGAAAGGCTTTGGCCTACCTCAGACCATTTATTGTTCTAGTAAGAGAGCTCATCTTAATGTGATGAGGCTCTTCAGAGTATTTAAAGGAGTTTCTATTCAGAGATTGTGTCCTTCCAAATGAGTTCAATTGGTTCATTTGCTATATAATTATTTTTTTCATAAAGACCTTTGGGGAGATCAGTACATTTGCTCATCCCACCTCCAGAGAATTAGTTACTGATGATTTAAGATAAGTTGTTTTTGTTGTATTTGTTATCCCCAACCTTGCTTTTTACATTAGCATTCTTTAACTAGGTTTGAGTCTGGCATTTGCCCAGGAGAAGCCTAAACACAAGGGATGCTAACATGTCTACACTGGCCTTTTCTTGTTAGTGGAGAACCATCTGGCTTTTTCTTGTCTAGGTACCTGAGTGGAGTGGTGAAAGATGGAACAGCCCCTGTGCTTTTGGAACTGGCCAATGAGGTAATCTGATTTTATTTTATATTTATATTACCTATATCTATCTATCTATCTATCTATCTATCTATCTATCTATCTATCTATCTATCTATCTATCTATCTATCTATCTATCTGTTCCCCCCCAAAAAAAAACCAAAACAAAACTCTTTTAAAACCTAAGGGGCAAATCTAGAGTAGCTTTACTTGGCAATGTAATTAACCTTAAAAAAAAAAAAAGGTTTCAAGGCATATTAGACATTTAAAATTATTCCCTAGTCTCTTAGTACTTAAAATAATTGGACAAAGAACTTCATTTATTAATAAACCAGTTAATGTAATTAGTCTCATTCCTTCAAGGCAAATGTGTTTTTTAAAAAAATATATTCTAGATTTCTTAGTTTGGCTGAAATTTTGGATGAAATGTATAAAGATATGTCTTCTTCTTAGCATGCATTGTGCTAATGTTTTTAATGTATAATACCTGTGTTGACCAGAGAAATTTTGGGAAGACTTACTTCAAGCTAAAAAAAAAAAATAGTGAAAGGACCTAGAGGTTTGATGTTAAAGATGGAGCATTTCCTTGATTCTTATTTATTGTAATTAGAAAAAAGGGTGCAATGCCAATTATTAGCCCATTTTCTTTGCTTGAAAAAGCAGAATATCCTTCTCATTAACACCAAGCATAAGGTGATTTATTGATCTTTTTTTTGGTTGTTATTAACTCTGATCTGATTCTGTTTGGGGAAATAAACAGTAATTTGTGTTTAGAAAGGAAGCCCCAAAGACTTCTCTTGAATGAGAAAGATATAAAAAAAAGTTCCTAATAGTTGCAGAGAGCATACTGAAAAAAAAAATAAAATATTTAGCTCTTAAACTTTAAAATATTTATCTACCATAATAAGAGCAATACAATATTTAGCCTGACTTGGAACTGCTTATGCAGCCCTCATAGGGATAAAATGAAATGTACACTGTTTTGTGTTGCATTATAATGGAAAACATAGGAGTAAGGCAGAAAATGTGTGTTTGCATTAAAGATGACTCGGTACTGTGAACATTAGTGTTGCAGTAGCAGCAAGTTCTACATGTTATATTAGCCAGGAAGGATGGCTTCTCTCACAGGTTCTGTCTGATGTACACTGCCACAGTCGGCAAATGAGCAATTACCTATCAGTTACTAGAAGATTTTAATAGTCTAGGAAATGTCTACACACTCTGATAGTAGAGTTAACCTGCACGATGGGTTTCCTTTCGCTCCCAATCAGCAAAATAGGTATTTTGTTTTACACACTTTTCTTTTTCCTGAAAGCAGTGTGTTTCTCCTGTGATTTTTAATGTGCTCTAAGTAGAACTACTTTGAGTCAAGAAATATTATTTCATTGAGGAGCTTGATGTATAACTGGGTCTTTGGTGTTTTGTTGAGTATAAAGAAAGCTAGGCCGATGCTAGGAATAATATAAGATAAGGCTTATGAATGTGGCTCAATATAGTACCCCTGTTTGAAGATGATGGCATAAATGACATATGCATTTTGTACAAGGAATTTTTTGCATTCCATTTTAAATTTCTTTAAACAGACTTGCTTTCTTGATCTCCCCCTCCATTTTTTAGTTTGATGCAAAAATGTTGATCATACCAATGTGTTCCTCTTTTGCCCATATCAAATGAACCTTGGTGATGCTTCCAAAAGACTTTCTTTTCTTTAGAGTCAATTTTATAGTAAAATATCACCAAAGAAAAAAAGTGGCATTATTTAAAGAATTTGTGGCTATGGCTGCACATTGGTGGAGAAGAGGACAATGATAACTGTGAGTTTTGCTAATGCATTAGGGAAATGTGGCAATAACTGGTACCAGATTACTGCTTCCAAACAACCAAGCTGCCATTTTTATGCGATAGTTAATATTTAAATGACAGACTCCTGCATCTGCTGACGATTGATGCAATGGTAATACTTTATGAGTCAATATATATTTAATCAGTGGAAACTGTAAAAATTGATGAGAAATATATAACGTAGGTGCATTATAGTGTGGAAC